>NC_134380.1:13104687-13415156 GCF_035582795.1 Mycteria americana | reverse complement strand
GTGACGGCCGCGGGGCTGCGCGGGGACGGTGCCACCGCTCTGCTTCCCCCCTGCACCCAGCCGAGCGCGTCCCCTCCCTCGGTCACCGCTTGTCCCCATCCCGGTGGCGGGAGCTCCCGGTCCGACCGCGCTGCATCTGCACGGCTCCTCGCACCGCTGCCGCGCCGGGCGGCCTGCTGGGGCTGCCTTTCCCCAGGGGACGCTGAGCTGCTCCCGCTGCTTCCCCTGCTCCCCGTAACCAGCCTCTTTGGTCGTAGGTCTCCGGCGTCTGCTGTCCCACCGGCGCCTAGTCGCTGCGTCGCCGTCCCCAGCCCGTTCCTATGGGGACAGAGCTGATCCTCGCTAACGTCAAGTTTTTTGAGCAGCTTCTTTTGCTTGTAGACCGCCCTGGGGACACGTCTCAGCAGCCTCCTCATCCCAGCCCCGGCCGTGGCCCCAGGGCAGGGATGGAGGAACATCCCCAGGAGCCGAGAGCCCCCTCGCCGGCATTGCAGAGCCCAGGAGGGCCCCTTCCCTGTTTCTCTTTGGTCCGTGAGCTGGTTTCCCCGCGGCTGCCGGAGCTGCGGGCTCCCATCCCAATGGCTCTTCTCTGCCAGAACAAAGCTAGTTAAATAATAACCCCTGGTGACTCCTCAAAGCAACCTTTCCTCTCCCTCCAGTCCTGAGAATCTATTTTGGCATCCTGGCGGGAAAAGCGATCTAAGAATCTGCATTAATTAGGTGGGAAATGAATTACCCTATTTTTAAGCAAAAGCCATTTATCTTTTGAGGAAAGCAGAAGTGCATTGGAGAGGTGAGAGATGGCAGGGGAGAGCAGCGAGTGCCCTTCCCGGGGGGCCAGGGGGCCCGAGCCCCTTCCACCCGCCCCGCGGGAGGGGGCCGGGGCCGCCCAAAGCTGCTCGGGTCCCGGCGGAGGTAGCCGGTAGCCGTGGCTGCTCCTACTGTGGCTTAACCCCACGTTCACGTTTGTCTTGCCGGTGCTTTACCCGCACCCCTGTCTCGGGAGGGCCGGCTTGCGTCCCATGGGGGAGACCTGCCGGTGGCCCGGCCGTGGGACCCGGCGTGCGGGGACGTGGCAGCACCGGGGGCCGAGCGGGGCTCGCTGGTGCAGGCGCAGGGCCGTCGCCCCGTTGCAGAAAGGAGGGGGTTTGTGCAGCTCCCCGGGGAGGGCTGGGGGCAGAGGCTGGGCTGGCCGGCAGGGAAGGGCTGCCTGCTGCAGGCAGGAGAGGCAGGGGGGTGGGGGGCTGCAGGGAGGGCAGGGGGCTGCAGGGGTGCGCTGCAGCTCCCTTAGCCGGTGATCCCAGCGCGGGTTTGGACCCGATGGCTCCGGGCAGCCCAGGCTGGCCGCGTACCACGGGCAGCCGACGGTGCTCCCGTGGCTGCCCGCACCCTCCGGGAGTTACCTCCTGCCCGTCCTGCCAGGAGGGGACAGAGGGGACCTCCCCGGGGCAGGTAAGGGTGCTCCCCGCGTCGTGGCACCCTGCGCAGCAGCCCTTGTTCCCCCGTCCCGGCCGCAGGACGCGTGCGTGTCAGGGCTGCGCGTTTGCGGATGCGTGTGCAGCAATAGTTGTAGCCGGCGAGCGCTGGCGGCGGCGGGACGGCGCTGGGGACGCCCCAGGTAGGTAAAGCCCGGCTCGGCCCGGCCGCTCACGGCTCCGGCTGTGGGACACCGCTGCTCCCCGGGACAGCCGAGGCCGGCCTGCCGAGAGCCGGGCTGGGCTCGGCCTCGTGGCCCTGCCGAGCTCCTCTTGCGCAGCCGGCTCGTCCGGGCGCCCTTCCTCTCCCCGCGCTCTGCCTCTCCGCCATTTGGCTTCTCCGAAGGCTTCCCAGCTGGCACGGCACGGAGCTGCAAGCTCTGCTCTTGCCCGGGTGTCCCTGCGCGTCTCTCGGCAGACGGGGTGCAGGGAGCTGAGACCCCCTGCTCCCCCGTAGCGGTACGGTGCGGGGCCAGGTGATCTCGGGGTGCTCCCGTGCGTGGGAACGGCTCGCGCCCAGCCTGGGGGGCTGGAGCAGCTTCTCCAGCCCTGGTCTTCCTTGGCAGCCCCAGCTTTAGGCCTGCTGGAAAGCGAGGTAGGAGAACATCCCGCATGCAGCAGCCCTTGCCGGCTCACTCTTACATCTACCACTGCTTTAACTGTGAGGGGCGCCAGGGCGGGGGGGCCAGCCCGGCCCAAGGGCTCTGCAGGGCAGAGCAGCTCCAGCCTAACCCGTTCCCAAACGCTGCTGAACCCGGGCGGGTGGAGGGGACGGGGCTGGTGGCTCCAGGCTCGGGCTTGGCCTCAGCCTCGAAGCGTGCCCAGCGCAGCCTCTGCGGCGAGCAGAGCCGCCTCGGCGCCGCAGCAAAAGCTTTTTGGGGTCTCGCCAGGTTGCCACCCGCTGTGCCAGCGCCCCGTCCTCGCAGGCCCTGCTGCCGCCATCCGCCCTGCTAAACTCTGCCTTCCTCTTTCTCTGCAGAAACCCCTTTGCCAACGTCCAGCTGAAGCCAACGGTGACGAACGACCGCTCGGCTCCGCTCATCAGCTGATCTGGGAGCGCTGGCGCCTGCCGTGCCGCGCGGCACTCGCTGCCTCCTCCTCACCGCTGCATGTCCGGCTTCCCAGGACTTCATTTTTAGGCGGAGTTTATTTAATCCTGCTGCTTTGAAAGCCAAAGGCTAAAGCTAGTGCCCTCGTTCTCTCTTCTCTAGACCCAGCTTATTCCTCTCGGCGGCAGAGGGTTAAACTGCTGCCACGTAGCCCGTCCTTTGCCTGCGCAGAACCGGCGCGATGGCATCCCCCCCCGCGCTCCCAGCATCTCCCGTAGCCGGGTTTGCTTCTAGGCTTAGCGGCAGCTCGCCATGGTTGGGAGAACGGCCTCCGCTGGAAAGCAGCTCTCCAGAGGCGAGCTGCGCTTCGGGCTCGCGCGGGGTGGAGCGGCGATGGCAGAGGGGAGACGATTGCCCCCGCTCCCCCCTGCCCGGCCGGGAGGGACCCCTGGGACGGGCAGGATAGCCCGGATCCCCCGTGCAAGCCAAGGGGGTGGTGGGAGCCGTAGGCAGCTCCCAGGCTCCTGCAAAACCCCGGCCGCCCGCCCCGTGCTCCGCTCACCCACCCCGGGCTGGGAGGCGGCAGGGCACCGGCGGTGGGGTGCTGGCACTGAGCCCCCGCGGGGACAGGGCCGGCTCCGGTCCCAGAGCTCCTGCAGCGCCAGGTCTCTCTATATAGTAGGGTATTACGGTACTGCTGTAAAATATAAGCTAGGAAAAAAAACCCACTTTTGGAGGTGAGGGCTCTGTTTAAGCGTGCCTTGGGGTGCCTGGGGCCGCAGGGTGCCCGGCGGTTGAAGGGGTGCTCCCCTCAAACAGGCTCTCCCGTCCAGACCTCTTGCTTGGCTGTTTGCTCTTCCTCTATTACTAGGGCTGCATGAGAGACAGAGAGAGATAGAGAGAGATATATATATATATATACACTTGCTAAGCTTATTGCTGGGGTGTGCACCCCAGCGAACCGGTGCCTGGGCCATTCCCGCAGCTCCTGGCTGCCACCGCAACCCTGAGCCAAGGTCGCATCCCTGCTACGGGAACAGGGAGAAGAGATTTTCCAGGCAGGAACCGTGTCCCTGTGGGTGAGCGGTTGTGTGCCGGGCGGTGCGGGGGGGGCAGCACCCTCAGAGGTTTTGCCTTCTCCATTGTATTTGTCATTTTGCACTTTTTCATCGCTAGTGCACCGCGGCCCGTTCAGCGGGGGCTTTGCTGAGCGCAGAGAGCCCCGGGCGCGTGGGTAGCTGCCTGTGGGTTTCCATGCAGGCAGGGCTCTTTCCCAGTCGGACGCGATGGCTCACGGCTGCCGTGTCCCCTCCGATGGTTTCTGCCGCTCCGCCGCAGACGAGCGGCTTCTCCTGCGGCCGCCCAGGCTCTGGCTGCGCACAAGGGCTGGCTCCGGTCGGCGTGCCGCTGCGTCCTCTCCCCGGGCCGGAGCAGACGGACGGGGGGCAGACAGGGCAGGGGCGAGGGGAAGGGCTCCTCTGGGGCACGGGGTGGCGGGTGGGAGAGGGCTGGGGGCTCACAGCCCGGGGGGGGGGGGACAGGCCTGGGGGCCCCTCAGCCACCGAACCGCTCTTGTCCTCTTCCAGCCCTGTGCCGGGAGCTGCTGCCCCACCCGGGACCCCCGGGCAGCCACCCCGGGCTCCAGCCAGCCCCCGGGGCTTCGCTGCACCTCCTGGCTTGGTGGCACCTGCAAGATGTAACCTGAAATAATTTTTTATGAGAAAAAAGTAATTTATGAGCAATAAAATCCCCCCCCCACCCCCAGTGTCTTCCTTGGCCAGAGGCAGCCGCCCGGCCCCGGAGCATCGCTGGTCTCCATCCCGAGCAGCCCTGGTCGCGGCCCCGGGCCGATGCCCAGCGTCCGGCCTCGCACGGGGCGAGAGCCGGCGGCCGCCCGCGTGCCGGGCAATGATCTGGGCAGCAAACGGCTTAAGATATTTTAAAAACTTTATTATTGGCCCGATGATATTTGACACACATGCTGGGAGCTGTATGGAAATCAGCACTGATAAAAAATACAGCAGTTATGACCCGTATTGATAAAATAGACAATGTAATAATAGCCTTTCTATTAAAAAAAATATCCAAGACACAGCTCTGTCCTCATGCTGCCCTCCAGAGGCAGGGACCTGCGGCGCCATAGACCAAACCCGGCTGCTGGGGGGGGGCGGGGGGGTGCCTGGGGAGGGGGTCGAGCAACCCCCCCCACCCCGCCCCCGCAACGCCGAGCAAGCCCCCCGCAACGCGGGCAGGGTGGGGAGGGGTGCGGCAGGGTGGGTGCTGCGGGAAGGGCACCCCGGCACCCCCGCCCTGCGCTCCTGCGCAGGCTGCACCCGCCAGCACAGATGGGTGCTGTGCCCCGAGCCCCCGGCCAGCGCAGGGTGACGGCCCCCCCAGCTCCCAAAGCAGTCAGCAAAGGGCTTGCAAGAGCGGCGCTGGGGCTGGGGGGGCTGGGGGGGTGGGGGGTACAGGCCGGGTTGGAGCTTAAATTAAAGACTTAAATAAAGCAGTAATTGCCATCGGTGAGGTGCCAACCGGCTGCCGCAGGAGAAGCGACCAGCGGCGAGGGGGGTACGGGGCAGGCACAGCCGCCCTGGATTTTGGGGCTGAAGCTGGGGACCCCCTGGGACCCTGGCTGTCCCCTGGGGAGGGGGCACAGCCCCCTCGCCCCCTACAACAGCCTCCTGACCTCCCAGAGGGCCCCAGCTGGGGACGCAGCTCGGGGCTGGGCTGGGCGTGAAGGCGGGAGAAGGGTGGGCGAGTACGGTAAGGCCCAGCACCGGGCTGGACCCGCAGCATCGCCGCGGTGCCGGGGCTGCGCCGAGCCAGGGACGGGCTCGTCCTGCGGCACCGTGCCCCGGCACGGAGCAGAACGCCCCGGCACGGAGCAGAACGCCCCGGCAGCAGCCCCGTCCCACGCGGGTACGTGTGCGTGTGTGTCCGTGCACGTGTGCGTCCGTGCACGAGCACGTGAGCCCTCGCCCCGTGTGAGCGGGGCGGCAGGAGCCAGCCGGGGCTGCGGGACGCGGGGCTGGGGGCGAGGAGGGGGCCGGGGGGGGCATTTCTCACCTCAGGGTTTGGTCTATAGACCCCAAAGGAACCAGCCCTGATTTCAAGGTTTCGCTCAGCTCCGCTTACTTCCATTTCCTTCTGGAAGCTGGAATTGCACAATTATCCTAAGCCTCAAATGAATTAAAAAAAAAACCAAACAAACAAAACCCAAAAAACGGAACGAAGAACCGCGCGCGCCCCCCGCCCCCCCCCCCCCCCCCCCCGACTCGTTACGTCTCTTTGGCAGCAATAACTTAAAATCGCGTCAATGTGGGTTCAGTCAACAGCAAGTTTTGTTTTTAGGGTGGGTTTGGGGGTGGTTTTTTTGTTTTGTTTTGTTTTTTTAATCCTTTTCTTTAAATACAAAAATAGTGGGGTCGGTGGGTCCTGGGGGGCTGCCGCGCGTAGGGGCAGCTGGGACCCCCCGCCGCAGCGGCGCAGGGGTCCTGCCAGCCCTCAGGGTCCCTTGCTGGGCCGAGGCTGCTCCCCAAAAAGCAAGGGAGGGGGAAGCTCCCCAGCCCCCTGAGCCCCCCCAAAGCCGTGCCGTCCACCCCAGGCACGGGGGGGGGGGGCACAAGAGCTGGCGGCAGCCCCGGCACGAGGAGCGGGTGCGCTCGGGGCGACCTCAATCAGCGGCGGCAGCCGGCGGCCCCTCGCTCGGGAACGCCGTGGGGCAGCCGTGGGGTGGCTGTGGGGTAGCCGAGCCGCGGTGAGGTGCAAGGCCAAGCACACGGCATGGAGGGGACAGCACAGGGGTGCGGGGACAAACACCACCTCGGGGAGCACACGTGGGCAAGAAGCCAAGGGGGGGACTTCACTGGGGGGGGGGACACTCTGCAAATGTCAGCGAGGTCAGGGCACTACCCTTTAAATGCTATAATTTTTATATATATATATATGTCTATATATATATATATGTGTCTATTTATACACGCACACACACAGCCACCCACACATGCACGCGCACACACGGCCATCACCCACCGCCTGGCCCCGGGCCGCGCTGGCCCCGCTCCCGCTCGCAGCAGCAAACGAGCTCCTTCCGATAAAATCTGCCTAAAAATTCCAGAGCACGGTCTCGGAGCCCACGGCCAGACCCCACTCCCGGCTCCACCGCCCCGCGCCAGCGCCGGTGCTGGGGTGACACCCGGCCAGCGTCCCGGCTGGCTCACTCCCGGTCGCCGTCTTCGCTGCTGCCTGCAACGAGCGGAGAGGCGGCGTGAGTAGGTGCCGGTGCTCCCGCGGGACACCCGGGGGTGACCGTCCCCCCCCGGGGCACAAGGGCAGGGTGTCCCGCACACCCCACGCTCCACCATGGCTGGCACCGGGGGACGGCAGCTCTCCGGACCCCCGGGGTGGCGGGGGGTCCCAGCCGCCCGCAGAGCAGCGTGCGAGGGGGACTCACCTCCTATGGAGTCCATGTCCGAGTCGGAAACGTGGGTGATGGAGAACCGGGACACCGGGGCGGGCGAGACCGTGAACCGGGAGAACTGGATGGGCAGCACCTGCTTCTGCACCGGCACCAGCGCGGGCAGCGCAGGCACGGCCGGGCTGGGCTCCACCGGCGTCCCCGTCAGCGAGGCCATCAGGGACGGCTTCACCGGCATGAGCGGAAAGTCGTCATCCCACTCAAAGCCGCCGCCTGCGACACGGAGCGAGGGGGCTGAGCCCACCGCGGGGGTCACCCCGGCCTGCCCCGCCACGGTCCCCGCCACCCGCCCCGGCCCCTCACTCTCTTCCGAGGCGTTGCCGTCCGAGGAGTCGTCCGAGGCGCCGAGCCTGTCCACCGGGCTGGGGGGGCTGCTGCCAGCGGGGGGCCGCCCCGAGGGCTGGGGGGGCTCTGGGAAGCTCTGCTCAGCCAGCTCCCGCGTGGGGCTTTCCTGCGGAAGGGGAGAGAGGCGGGAAGGGACCCTCGCTGAAGGCACGCCTGGGGACGGCTCCTGCCACCGGTCCCCGGCGTCTGAAAACGCCACGGGGCCGTGCCCAGCGCCCGGCTCTGCCCCCCGCCCCGCGGCCGCCCACCTGGTCAAAGAGGTAGATGGTAACGTCATCGTAGAAGGAGACGGCCTTCTTCTTGCGCTCCAGGTCCTCGCAGAAGGCCTCGGAGAGCAGGCTGGGCATCTTGAGGAGGCTGCGCAGGTTCCTGCCGCTCTGGCTCTCGGCCACCACGATGGGCACAGCCGCCGGCTCCTCCTCGCTCTCCTCGCTCTGCTCCTGGATGTTGTAGCAGCGCAGTTCCTCGTCCGACTCGTCGCTGTCCTCCGTGTCCTCCTCCTCCTCCTCCAGCTCCTCGTGGCGCTCGGGGGCGGCCGGATGCGGCTCCCGGGCGGCCGGGAGCGGGGAGAGGCCCGGGGGTGGCTCGCCCCCCGGTAGCAGCGTGCTGGGACCCCCCGGCGCGTCGCCCACCCCGCTCCCCTCGGGGGGCAGCCCTGGTTCCCCAAGCCCCGGCGTGGGGGGCACAGTCTGTTCGCCCCTGGCTGCAGCTCCCCCAAGCCCGGGGACGCCCTCGGGCGCGGGGATCCCTCCGACCGACGCCGGCTCCCCGGGGCTTGCTGGAACCGGGGTCAAGAAGAAAGTCTTGGGCGGCGCAGAGCCCGGGGGACAGGCGTCCCCGTCGGGGCGCAGGGAGCTGCCCGGCACCAGCCCCGTGCCAGCGGGTCGCCGATCGGTGCCAGGCCCCTGTCCCGTGGGGCCGGCCGGAGCACTCCCGGACTCTGCCCCCCTCCGGTCCCCTGCCGAAACCCCCACTGCCGGAACGTCCGCCGCCCCCGCAATGGCAGGCGCCGGTGGGGGGCTGCCGGGTGCCCCCGGGGGGTGCAGCGGGTCCTCTCCCAGCACAGGGGCTCGCCCCAGGTCCTGCGCAGGGGGCTGGGGACCCTCCTCTGCCTCTGGGGTCCGGGACCCGTCGCTGTCCTCCTCGTCCTTGGGGCCGCGCTCGGCCTCGGCGTCGTAGTCGGAGAAGTAGGCAGAGTCGCGGTAGGGGTTCTTCTCGGCGAGGCTGTGCAGCTCGGCCCCGAGGGAAGCGGAGAGCCGTGTTTCGGGGGCCGGACCCTCGCCCTCGCCCCCCGGCCCCGGCAGCCCCGGGGGCGGCTTCCCCAGCTGGCTGAAGGCCTCCGGCTCTCGGGGCTCGTGGGGCTCTTTGAGGACGAACTCGGGGGACTCGTTGTTCTCGGTGTCGTAGCCGCTGTCGAGGGCCTTGGGCTGGCCGGTGGGCGCGAAGGCGATGGGGCTGAAGACCTCGCAGGAGCTGGCCGTGGAGGGGATGTCCAGCGACTCCAGGGAGTCCGGTGTCCCCACCTGCTTCTGCAGGGACTTGAACGCCGGGGCCGCCTCCGCCCGCTCCAGGTAGTCCCCAGAGAAGTTGGTGAAGATGCCGGAGGTCAGCTCCGCCGTGTCCTCATCGCTCCCCTCGTCCGTGCTGGGGAAGCTGGCGCTGGAGAAGGTCTTGTCCGGCGTCCGGTCTGCATCACCGGCGGCACACGCGTCGCTCTCGGCGGCAGCCTCCCCGGGCGCCGGCACAGGCGCCTCGGGGGACTCTGGCACAAGCTGGGTGCCGTCTACGCCGGGCTCCGCGGGGGGGCCGGGGTTAGGGGCCGCGGTGCCAGCCATGGGGGCGGCCTCGCCCAGCCCCGGTGCAGCCGTGGCGTGGGGCAGGGGGCTGTGGGCAGGGCCGCTCCCCTCCACGCTCTCGTCCGGGCGGGCATCGTGCGGGGCCCCCGCGCCGGCTGGCGGGGCGGTGCCCGGGCCCCTCGGCGCGCTGGGGCTGCCAGCCAGCGCCGCCGCCTGCGAGCGGCCGGAGGTTGATGAGTCACGGCTGTGCCAGGCCTGGCGCTGCGGGGAGGGCGAGCGGCACGGGGAGGAGGAGCCGCGGGCCGTGCCGGGGGGCTGATCCTGCCGCGGGCGGTGGAAGTCGTGGCCCGGCGGGGACCCCCCGAGCTGGGGCTGGCCGCGGGGCACGGTGCCCAGGGGCTTGGCCATCAGCCCCCGGAAGGTGATCATGCGGCGGTAGCACCAGCTGTCACCGGCCGGGGGCT
Source organism: Mycteria americana (assembly GCF_035582795.1). Taxonomy (NCBI): domain Eukaryota; kingdom Metazoa; phylum Chordata; class Aves; order Ciconiiformes; family Ciconiidae; genus Mycteria; species Mycteria americana. Next base: position 13,405,547 of record NC_134380.1, on the reverse strand, counting down.
CGCGGGACGCTGGGCTGCCGCTGCCGATGTTGTTGTTGGCGGAGCTGTTGGAGGCCCAGGGATGCCGCTGAGCCGCGGGGCTCGCGGCCTGCGGGCGCGGGGCTCCGGGGGGGCTGTCCTCGCCCAGCTCCAACGCCACGCAGTCCAGACTGGCCCCGCTCTGCCCTGGCAGCCGCCCGCCCGGCGGGACTGCCTGCGGCTCCCCGTACCCCCGGGGGCTGTAGGCGCAGTTCACCGACGGCGAGACGCCGAGCGGGTCGGCAAAGATGCCGGGCTGGAAGCCGGGGACGGGCCAGTCCTGGCTGCCCGGCTGGGCGGGCTCCTCCTCCAGCAGGTACCCCTCGGCCCCGTGGCTGGGGGACGGCTCGTAGCCCCGCGGCTCCTGCCCCGGGCAGGGGTAGGGGTAGTACTCGGCGCACTCCCAGGAGCCCTCGCCCGCCGGCGCGTGGCCCAGCAGCGGCTCCATGCTGAGGGAGACGGTGGGGCTGCTGTCAGAGTCGTAGGCGCTGCCGCGGGCACCCTGGGCTCTCCAGCAGGACGGGGGGTGCGGGGACCCCCGCTCGCCCGCGGGGCTGTAGGCGCACATGGCGTAGTCCAGCTCGGCGCTGCCCTCCCCGGGCCCCTCGATGCGGATGTAGTACTCGCTGCCGAGCGAGGGGCTGTGGGCGCCCAGGATGGGCACCACGCCGGGTGCCGGCAGGCCGGGGCAGCCCGGCGGCTTGCACTCGTAGCAGGAGGGCGAGACCCCCAGGCTCAGGCGCCCCGCGGTTGCGGCCGGGTAGTAGAGGTCGTGGTAGCGGGCGGCGCTGCTGGGGCTCAGGGACCCCAGGGGCGCCTGGAAGTGCTCGGTCTTGGTGTGCTCCCACTTGTACTCGAAATTGAGGCCGTGGCTGGTCTCCATGACGGTGAGGATGTCGTCCCCGTCTGAGGGGAAGCCGTCGGCCGAGAACTGCTCCAGCAGCGGGAAGGAGGAGAGCTCGGCGCCGTGGTGGCCGGCGCTGGCGCTGCCGTTGGGCTTCATGGAGTTCCAGCGCTTCTCGAACTCCTCCTCCGCCTCCGTCGCCCCTTTGGCGCAGAGGTAGGAGAGCAGGAGGTGGACCTCCTCCGCCGTCGGACGCTGCTCCGGCTGCAGCCAGCAGAACTGCATCACCTCGTACCTGCCGCGGCGAGGGGCGGGGGTCAGCCCCGGCCCCCCGCCCGCCCGGGGACAGGGAGAGGGAGGGGGCAGGATGCGGCCGCAGCCCGGCCCGGGGCCTCACCAGCGCTCCGACAGCGACAGCTTCAGCTGGGGCTTGGGCAGCTTGAGCTGCTGCTCCTTGATGGCGTAGGCGAGCACTTGCCGGTCGGAGTAGTGGTCGTAGGGCTGGCTGCCCAGCTCAAACAGCTCCCAGATGGTGACGCCCAGTGACCTGTGGGCAGGGCGGGATGCTGGGGGCACGGGGAGACCCCGCTACCGGCCAGCGGCCCCGAGAAGGATCCACCCCGACGCATCCCACCGCCGCCGCCCTCGTGCCGGACCTCCCTCTGCACCCCCCAGCCCGTGCCGTGCCCAGCTGCAGCCCCCCCGTGCCCCCCCAGGCCCCGCTCACCAGACGTTGCTGGACTTGGTCTGGTCCACGATGAGCAGGTTGCCGTGCACTTCGTCGATGAGCTCGGGTGCGATCCAGCGCAGCGGCACCCACAGCTGGTCGGCCGTCACGAAGTAGTCGTCCTGCCAAGTATGCAGGGTCAGTACGAGAAGAGAACGTCAAACCTACGCGTAAGGGACCGGCCACACCACAGCGAGAGCCGTCCCCGGCCCCGTCACCCCCCCCAGCCACCCCATCGCCGCGCCCCAGGTCCCTGATCCCCCCCTGCTCGTGCTCCGCTCCCTCCGCCCCAGCCCCCTCTGCCTGCTCCCCCCATCTCACCACCCGCAGCCCTCTCCAGCCCCCCAGCCTCCCCCCCCACCGCCCCCCTCCACGCCCTGGCTGCAATCGCAGCCCCGCCGGGAGCCGCAGGCAGCGGGGCGCAGGCAGGACGGACAGACAGCCCCCAGCCTGCAGGGAGCTGGCCCGGGCAGGGGGGCACGTCCAGGCCAGCCCAGGCAGGAGCAGGGAGCCCTGGCTGCACTGCGCTCCGCTGGGCAGGGGCCAGGGTGCTCGGGGGGAGCAAACCCCCCCCCCGCTTCATGCTCGGGGGAGCTGCCAGCCCCGGGGGGGCCAAGCCTGGGGGGCAGCCTGGTCCCGGGGCGCAGAGAGACCCTCGCAGGGTGCTCTGCGGGACAGCACCCCCCACCTGCCCCAGCAAAGCCCAGGGGCCGGGGGGCTGCCCCGGCACCGCTGGGGAGGGGAGATGCGTGCGGGGGGTGCAGGGCTCGGTGCAGCGCGCGTCTGCGCGTGCGCGTGCGTACGCGTGCATGCCGCGGGGTCCCGGCGCGCAGCCCCCAGCCCCCTCTTCCCCCCAAACCAGCCTTACTTTGTACTTGCAGTGCGAGAGCCCGTAGTCTCCAATCTTGACGGTCAGGTCGGCGGTGAGCAGGCAGTTCCGCAGGGCCAGGTCGCTGCCAAGCAAACCCCGGTACCGTCACCGCCGCCACGGGGGGCAGGGGGGCACCCACCGTCCGGGGACTGCGGGTCTGTGCTCGGGGCCCCCCGGCAGCGCCACGGCTGCGGGGCTGGCGGTGGGAGCGCGACGGCCGCGCAGCGGCGGGGCCGGCAGTCTCGCTGCCGAACACCGGGCGTGCCGATAACCAGCCACCGAATGCACAGCAGGAATGCCTGCGCGGCTCCGGCTGCGCCTCCATCCATCCGTCACGCACTGAGCCAAGCAGAAAGCGGGCGTCCCCGGGCAAAGCGAGCCCTGGCACGGAGCCGGGCTCCCCGGGCGGCTGCCCCAGCCCTGGAGGGGTCACGCAGGCGGGGCACGCAAGACCCCTGCTGCGGCAGAGCCAACCGAGGCCGGGATGCCTGTAGGAAAGTCCGTCTCCGGCACAGTCGGACCCCACGTTCCCCCGACCACAGCGCTGGGCACCCTCGTGGGGACCCACCCGCAGAGCCTGGCTCAGGTGGGGAAGTTCCGGCGGCCCCCGACGGCAGCGCACCCCCTCCTCAACAAAATCACTGATGCTGGAGTCTCTGTCTGCAACTCACTCAGCACCAGGATATTGTTGGGCAGAAGGAGCAGCGGTGGGGCAGGAACGCCGGCGTCCTGGAGACCCCGCGCGTCCGGACCCTCCGATTCCTCCCCAGCCCCCCCCGGGGCGCCAGGCCAGCCTACCTGTGGATGTAGTTGTTCCTGTGCAGGTGCAGGACGCCGCAGGCCACCTCACACGCCATCCTCTGCAGGGTCAGCGGGTCCGGGGTCATGGCCTCGGCCCCCCGGCAGCTCCGCAGGTACCCCTTCAGGTCACCCTGCAGGGCAGCGCCACCGTCACCCTCCGTGGCACTCGCCTCGCCAGGGGCTCAGCCGTGCCCGGCAGGGCAGAGCACTGCCACGCGCCCTGCCCTGCCCTGCCCGCAGCCCTGCCCGCAGCCCCGCAACCCCTCCGCGGTATCACGCAGTCAGAGCTCGCACCCTGGCCCCACGGCGGCACCTCGGGGAGCGGGACGGGACGCGGGGGGGGGGGGACGCACGGGACTCACCAGCGGGCAGAACTCCATCACCAGCAGGTACGGGGTGACCTCGGCGCACTGGGCCAGGCACTGCAGCAGGTTGGTGTGCTGGAGGGCCCTGTGCGAGGCAGAGCAACGGGGGCACGTCGGCACCGCGCCGGCCAGGGCGGGGGGACGGCGGCAGCCCCCGGGGAGCCATCTCCCTGCCTCCTCCGCTGCTGCGCCGGGAGCCAGCGCGGGGGCTGCCGGGAGCGCTGGGAGCGGGTACCAGCACGTCCCAGCGCCCTGGGACGCGCCACAAAGGGACATTTGTTCAGCTCTGCTGGGGCAGGGAGCAGCTCCGCGCCACCCCCACCACCGCCGCCAGCCCCGCTCTGCCCGTGACCTCGCCGCAGCCCACTGCCCCCGTGCCACGGCCGGCGGCTCCCGGCACAGCCCCTGTCCCGCCGCAGTGAGCCCCCGGCAGACAGGCGACGGGGCCGGGACAGAGCCGTGCTGCCGTGAGAGTTCGGCCGGGCACCTCCGTGGGGCAGCCACGGCTCCGCTCGGCAGCCAAAGGCGGCTCAGAGGGGCCCAGGCACCATCCAACAGCATCCCCGCTCCCGGCTGTGCCCCGTGCGGCAGCGGCACCGCCGAGTGACCCCAGCCGTACCTGTAGGGCTGCGCTTCCTCCAGGAACTGCATCTGGTCCTGCACGCTGGCACTCGCCTTCAGCTCCTTCACCACCACCTGGGTGCTGCTGATGCCCGAGTTCACCTCCCCCAGGAACACCTGATGCGAGGGACAGGCTCGTCCCCTCCGTCCTCACCACGCGCCCCGTCCTCACCCCAAACCCCGCCGTGCCCGGCCCCGGCCCCGCAGCCAGCATCCCACTGGGGCGTCCCCAAGGGACCCTGCCCCTGCCGCTCACCTTGCCAAACCAGCCGTGCCCGATCTCCTTCAGGTAGAGCAGGCTCTGCCGCCCCAGGTCCGCCGACTTGAGGAGCTGCACTGTAACAGAGCACATCCAGCTGCCCTCGCGCCCGCCCGCCCGCCCGCCCGCCCAGCCTGCCCGCGTTACCCGCCGGTCCCGGCCAAGCCCCGGCGTCCCCACCGTGCCGCCCGGTGCCAGGCCCTGCACCCCCCCAGGGTGCTCCGGAGCAGTCCCCACAGCAGCCATCCCCCGGCACCCTGCAGCCAGGGCATCCTCCTGTCCAGGCATGCTCCCGCAGCCGCGCCGGCCGGGGGATGCGGGGTACCGGCGTCCCCAAATCGGTTGGCAACGGTGAGCTGGCTCCCTGCCCCTTGTCCTCCTCAGGGACCAAGGAGAGCGAAGCCGAGCCCAGCGGGAGCTCTGGCATTTAGCCCCTTCCCAGCCCCCCCCAGCGCGGGTCCTGCCCCCCGGGCACCCATGCCAAGGGAGGGCAGCAATGGGGCCATTGTTGGGCTGCGTCGCACCGCCTCGCACCGCGCTGGCCCCGCCACACTGCCGCCATTCTCCGGGCTGGGGAGTGACGCTGGGCAGGAGGGGGCCGCGGCCGGGCACCCCCCGCATTCCTCTCCCACTCATGGGCTTGTTTACGAGGGACCGGGGCTCGCGGGTGTCACAGTTCGGGGCGCCCGTCTCCCGTCTCACCCCGGCGGGGTGTGCGCTGCTCCCCCGGGCTGGTGCCATGCACGGGGCTGGGGACAGGCCACCGGGGACCCTTGCACAGAGGGACAGTGGCAGCGCTCCCCAGGGACCTCGGCTGCTCGTCCCCTGCCCAGGAGCTGCTCCTGCCAGATCCCGGGCTCCGCTGGAGAGGGGAGACCCCCCATCCCCACCTCACCCCGCCACCCCCTCCCTGCAGCCCGGTGAGGCGGGACCCCCAACCGTGGCGCACAGGGGTCCCGCACGGACCACCCCCTGCCCCCCCCCCGGCTTACCTGAGCGCCCCGGCTGCTTGGCCATGGGCAGGGAGACCTTGGTGAGGGGCAGGACGTAGACCTCGGGGCCATGCTGGGGGGCGGGCGAGCCCTGGGCCGAGAGCTCCGTCACGTAGTCGTCCCCCTCGGCGTTCTCGAACTCCTGGGCCGGGGGGCGCGTGGGGGGGCACACACCGAGCAGAGACAACTGACCCTGCGGGTTCCCCGCTGCCGGCAACCTGCCCCGCGTGCCCCTCCGCCCCCCGCCCTGACGGGCTCACCCGCGCCCCGTGCATCGCGCACCCCTGGGCACGGGGACCTTGAAATCCCCCACTCCGGGCGCGCAGCCCTGCCTGCACCCCGACGGCAGACCCCCCCCCCCCCCCCCCCGCCATGGGGATGGCCCCGGGGCAGGCACCCACTCCCCACCGCCCCGGCACCCCGTTCCATTACCTGGCTGCGCCGCCCGGTCAGCCTCCAGCTCCCGAAAGCCGCCTGGGCGAGCAGGTAGGTGATGGTGAGCATCTCACCCTGCCCCTGCCCAGCCCTGCCCCATGGCGCTGCCAACCCCGCCGGCAGCGCTGCCCCACGGCGTGCCACGCGCCGCGACCCGCCGGACACGGGCAGCGGCCGGCCCTATATAGCCATCGCGGGGGCACGAGGGGGCTCATTGTTCCCCTCCGGCGAGGCGAGGTGCTGTGGCCGGTGTGGGACGGTTATACAACGGCCCAGCGTGTCCCCCCCCTCCTGCCGCGGGCGCCACAAGCCTCCACAAAAATCCCAGCAATTAGGGAAAAAACGTTTCTCGGCACATTCTGTGCCTGTGAGGTCAGGGTGCCTCCCACCCCCGGGGGCGTGCGGGTGGGACCGCCGCAGCCCTTAACCATGCCGTGGCCTGGCCCCGCACAGAGCCGGGAGCCCGGATGGGTCAGGATACGGCCTGCAGAGATGCTGAGCCCCACAGATCCAGGCTCTGCAGAGCCGGGAGCCCGGACGGGTCAGGATACGACCCCCAGCGATGCTGAGCCCCACAGATCCAGGCTCTGCAGAGCCGGGAGCCCGGACGGGTCAGGATACGACTCCCAGCGATGCTGAGCCCCACAGCGTCAATGCTCTGCAGAGCAGGGAGCTTGGCTGGGTCAGGATACGACCCACAGCGATGCTGAGCCCCACAGCATCCAGGCTCTGTGCAGAATGGGGATCCTGGCTGGGTCAGGATACGACCCACAGCGATGCTGAGCCCCGCAGCACCCCGGCAGGCAGGGGGGGGCTGAGCTCCCCCTGAGCAACGCTACCCTGAGCTGGGACGCATCCTGCACCGGCACTGGGGCTGGCCCCGGCGGCAGCAGGGGATCCTGCACCCGCATCCTCCGGGTGCTCCGTCCTTCGCTGGGCTCCCAGGGAGAAGCCCCACCAAGTCCCAGGGCAAGACCCCCGCCCACTGCCCCCCCCCCGTGTCCCCAGCTCACCTTGAAGCCGATGTCCCCCTTCTTGCAGCACAGGCAGGCCAACATGAGGAAGATGAAGGTGAAGAGCCCCGAGAAGGAAACAGCCACAACGGCCAGCGAGGAGGACCAGGAGAGCTCGCTAAGGGGGGTGCCGTCTGCGGGGACAGGAGGGGCTCGGGCTCAGGGCAGGGGGCGGGGGGGACCGGGGAGGGACGAGGCTGTGCCGGGGGTGGGGGTCACGGGACGCAGGGACACATTGGGGTTCACGGGGGCTTTGGCGGGGAGCACTCGGGGGAAGCGGGGGGGGGGTCCCAGCACCACTGTGCCCCCTTTGCTGGCTCAGCTCGTGGCCAGGACGGGTGGGGAGCCCAGGAGGGACCCCAGAGCCGAGGCAGGACCCTGCCGGCAGCCTGCAGGGAGCGGGACGGGGGCACAGTGACCACAGATGCAGGGTGGCAATGACACCCCGTGGAGGGGGCCACACCGGCTTGGGGTCCCAGGCACCCCTGCCCAGCCGAGCCCTGGCCCCAGAGTTTGCCCTCCGGCGAGTACGGCGGCGGCGGCCCCGGGCGAGGCGGTGTCCCGAGGCCGGCCGGCCGCTGTGCCTGCGGGAGCCGGGAGGACGGGCGGCCGATCCCCAGCGCCTGGGCAAAGCCATCCACGGGGCTCGGAGAGGAGGTCCCCCAGGGGAAGGGTCTGCCGGAGACCTGCCAGCACTGCCGGGAGCCCCCGGCCCCGCTCCCGCTGACACCGACAGCTCTGCCTCTGCCTCTGCCCCGCGCCGTCCCGCCTGCAAGCACCGCTGTGCAAAACCGCAGCCGCAGCTCCAGCCTCCGCGCCCTGCACCGGCTCCGGACCCCAGGACACCAGGCACCGGGATGGGAACGCTGCTGCTCCCGCACCGCACCCTCCAGGCACCAGCACACCCCAAATCCGGCACCCGCTTGCCGGATTTGGCTGCGCGTCCCCTCGGGGCAGCGGGGAGCACGGTGGCGGCTGTGGCAGCGGCGGCCCAGCTGCCAGTCCCTGCCAGGCCCCCGCCGCCGGCTGCAGCTGCCACATTACTATTCTGCCCAGAGCCTGCCCAAACAACCGGTGCGATTGTGGCGGGAGGAAGCCGGAAGGCCACGGTGCTGCCAGCAGAGCCGGCCTCGCCGGGGACCCGCACGCAGCCCCACGGTGCCCGGCGCGGTGCCCTCCCCGCGGGACAGCGCGGCTGGGAGGGGTGCCCTGCCCTAACCCACGGCCCCACTCAGCCGTACCCACCCCGGCCCAAACCCCCGTCCAGCGCTGCCGTCCCTCCCCAAGCCACCGAGCTCGGTGCCGAGCCCCTCGGGAAAGCTCGTGGTGCACACGCGGCTCCCGCGCACGGAGCACGGTGCATCGCCCCGCCGCCGGCCCCGCGCCCCGGCCGCGCTGCCCCTCCGCTGCCACCCGCGCCGGGGCTCAACGCCGCGCTGCCAGCTCCCGCCGGGGTCCTTGAGAGAGGCACCTGAAGGGCACAGAGGGGCTGGGGGAAGGTCCTGCTGCCCCCGCGGGAGCCGGCACCGCACGGCTGCTCCCAGGCGCTGCCCGGCACCGCACGGCACGGAGCACCCTGGCTCCTGCCATGGTGGTGACTGGACGCACCGGCCCCGCGTGCTTTGGCACGGCCCGAGCCACACCAAACTCTGCCGGCGCTTGCGAAGGAGCTCAAGAGCCATCTTCTAAGGCTCGTGGATGCAAAGCCGAACCTGGGAGGAGCGGGGGGTGGCGTTCCCCCTCCTTTCAGCTGGTTTCCATGGTGAACACACTTTGTACCGCGAATGTCACCATTTTCCCTGGATAGTGGGACAGCAAGAGAGAAAATGACTCACTGAAAAGAGCCTTTTGAACGTCAACGGGGAGCAGAGCTCAGCGACAGAAGCCTTTCCAACGGGGACCGTCAGCTGAGCCGCCCCTCGGCCGCGGCTCGGGAACCGGAGCTTTGCAGACGAGCCACTCTCCAAACCACCGAGCCTGTGAGGTCCGGCTGGTCCTGCCTCAGTTTCCCCACCTGCACAACCGGCGACCTGGGAGCCGTGGCCAGCCCAGACTAGGCAGGGTGCCGCGCCAGGGCGGGGGCACCACCACCACCGTTACCCGCCGCCACCGTCCGGCTGCCCGGGCAAGCAAGCGCTGCCCTTCCCCATACCCGCAGCACAGGCGTTTGGTATGGCGATGGGAAACGTGGCATCATTTCAGAGGCCAAATGCTCCCAAAACCAGGTCGAACGCACCTGCAGCAGCGGCTGCCGGAGCACCGGGGCGCAGGGAGCACCAGGACACAAGGAGCACCGGGGCACAGGGAGCGCCGGGATGCGGGGAGCAGGGGGGGCTGCATGCGGTGTAAAGGACCCCAGGGCTTTCAAGAGAAGCCGGGGCCCCACCGCATCCTGCACCCCATCCCGAGGCTCTGCTCTCCCAGAGGAGCAGGGTCCCCTGGCACCGGCACCGTGCCCTCCTCCAGCCTTGGCGCTCGGCACCAGCCCTGAGCCGCTCCCTGGCAGCCTGCTCGGACGTCCGCCCGCCACGACGGCCTCTGGGTCAAGGCCAGGGTGCTCGGAGCCGGCCCCAGCCGGGCAGGGGGTGCAGGCGGGCGCAGGCAGCACGGCGGCAGCGCTGCTGGGGCGGGCGGGCAGCACCCCACGGCGGAGCCCTGCGCTCCGCGCTGGCACAGGCGCCGGGCCGGGGTAGGTGGGGGGGGGGTCACCGCCGCAGGAGGGCTGGGACCCCTGCGCAGCCCTGCCTGGCACCGTCACGAACCCCCCGCCCCAGCCACGGGGGTGCCGTGGGGCTCCTGAGCCGCGGCTCTGCAGCAATCCCCCCCCGCCCCCCAACCTGCTTGCGCAGAGCCGGCCTCGCCACGGGAGCCAGGCTGAGAACGGCCACTTCAGTGCATCCCCCAGCCTGGCCAGCAGGAACCGCTGCATCACTCGGGCAGCCCCCAGCACCCGGGGCCAGCCCGGGCCACCGACCTGCCCGGCAGTGGGGCTGGGATGCGCCGGCGGCTGCGTCCAAGCCGGGCAACACCGATCCCCCCACCCTGGCCAGCCCTGCGGGGTGGGGACAGACGGGGGTTTGGTGGCAGCAGCGAGGCCACAGCTCCAGCCCCAGGGGCACCTGCCCAAACGGGAGCAGAACGGCAGCGGAGAGAGACCAGGGAAGCCGGGTGCAGCGGGGTGCAGCGGGGTGCAGCGGGGTGCGGTGGGGTGCGGCGGGGTGCAGCGGGGTGCGGTGGGGTGCAGCGGGACACGCGCTGCCCTCCCACCCCATGGAGCTGCTGCCACGCACCCCGCAGCTGGCAGAGCCCTGCCCAGCGACGCCCCCCCAGCCTGTTGCGTTGCCCACCCGGCCAGGTCGGAGGCCCGAACGCCGGTTCCTAGCAGGGACGGGAAAAGGCTGGGGGGAACCCAGGCGTGGGGTGCCGGCCACGCAGCGTGATGCCGCTGCCCGCTCTGCCGGCCTCTGTGCGGGAACGGGGAGCGCAGCCCTTCCCTTTGCTGACTCACGTTTGCCGGGTGCCGGCGGCCGCCTCGCCGGCCATGGCACGCTGCCACTGGGCCGCTCTGCAGGCTGGGGCGATGCTGTGGCCGCTGCTCGTCTCTCCCCGGCGGCGAACGGAGCCCAGCACGGCGAGCAGCGGCTGACGTGTGCGGAAGGGACGAGCCGGGGGCTCCCGCAGAGCCCGGCGGCAGCTCAGGGCTCCCAGCCCAGGGCGAAGGCTGCGTGCGGGGCCAGCCGTGGGCAGGCAGCGCCCGGCTCCTGCCCACCCCCCCGGGTACAGGCAGGGCTGCCCAGCATCCTCCCCGACCAGGCAGAGCACAAGCGATAGCTCCAGGGCGGAAAGCTGCGGGGCGCAGGGCACGGCACGTCATGACCCCCTGCTCCCGCCTGGCCTCTCGCTGCAGGACCTGGTGCAAGCCACGGTCCCGTGCCTCAGTTTCCCCACCTGTAATTCACAGAGGGTGGCTGCCCCCAGGACTGCCGAGGGGCTGCACGGCGGGGTGAGGGCTTGCAGAGCCGCCCAGGAGGTGACGGATGCTCCGCTGCCTCGGGAGCGCGGGCTGCACGTCTCCCCCTGCCCCCTCGCCGCCCCACCGCAGCTCCCACCCCACCCCATGAACCTGCCGGGCCCTGCACCCCAGGGTGCAGCTCCCTGGGCCGGGGTGCAGCACCCTGCAGCAGGTGCCCAACTCGGAGAGGCTGGATTCGGGCAGGGAGCAGGGCAGGATTCGGGCAGGGTGCTGGGTCTGGATTCGGGCAGGGAGCAGGGCAGGATTTGGGCAGGGAGCAGGGCAGGATTCGGGCAGGGTGCTGGGTCTGGATTTGGGCAGGGAGCAGGGCAGGATTCGGGCAGGGTGCTGGGTCTGGATTTGGGCAGGGAGCAGGGCAGGGTTCGGGCAGGGAGCAGGGCAGGATTCGGGCAGGGTGCTGGGCAGGATTCGGGCAGGGAGCAGGGCAGGATTCGGGCAGGGTGCTGGGTCTGGATTCGGGCAGGGTGCTGGGTCTGGATTCGGGCAGGGAGCAGGGCAGGATTCGGGCAGGGAGCAGGGCAGGATTCGGGCAGGGAGCAGGGCAGGATTCGGGCAGGGTGCTGGGTCTGGATTCGGGCAGGGAGCAGGGCTGGACCCAAACACACAGGACCCATCGGCACGTCCAGCCGCGGGCTCAGCGCTGCCTGGCCCCGGCAGCTCTCCCAGCACAGACACAGCCCTGGCATCGCGTTAATCCCCAGGTCCATGGGCAGCTTCCAGGAAAGCAATTTTACACCCCACAGGATGCGCGCTCTGCTCACCCACGCGCATCCAGGCAGCAAGGAACCATCCGCTGCCATTTAGCACGCAAACGCCAGGCTGCTCCTCGCGGTCTGCAGCTCCAGAGGGAAACTGAGGCACCGGCAAGCTGGGCAGCAGGGCAGGGCAGAAGCGGGATGGCCCCGGCTGCTGCACCCCTGAGCCCGAATCCCTTGGGCCACGGGGGCAGCCGGGAGCAGGGAGCAGGGTCGGGGCTGGCACGACCCACGGTGCCACCCGGGAGCCCGGCACGGAGCCGGTACCCGCAGCACCCTCCACCGAGACGCCGCGGGAGCCACGCGTCCCCTCGCGGCAGCCGGCCGGAACCAGGGCGCGAGGAAGCAGCACCCTGAACCCCCCGGCCCTGGGGACCTTCTCCCACCAGGAACAGGCAGAGCCATTTGGGCAACCTCTCCGGTGATTAATAGATGGGTTAATTTTAAATGCAAGGCACGCCTTGTTAATCTGTTCTCCTTATGTATCTTTTAATGTGGGCTTATTTAACCAACGCAGAAGTATTTTAAAAGGATAGATTCTTGCCTCTTAATTCTGGTTTTATCATCTTGGGATGAATTAGCAGTAAAAAAATAATTAGATGGAAAATAAAAAAAGATCATCCATCATTTTCTAACGTGATGAAATAAAAATTAGGACTGTAATAAGTATAGGCCAAGCCGCATCATTGTTGTGCACGCACCAAGCGTGTCAGCCTGATTAGAAACAAAAAAATCCAAGTTCCTCCATCAAAGCCTGCCCTGCTGCAGCGCCGGGTTTCCAGCCAACGCGGCCCAACCGCGGTCAACTTTCTCCATTTTCTGAGAAAATAATAATATATAAAAAAGCACGCAAAGCAGCATTCAATTGATTATTTAGACCGAATTGCCGTGCTTGGTGTTTTAAATCAGGTCCGAATTGGGCGCCGTAAAGCCTCCCACGCCGGCAGGGATGCTGCGGCTGTGTCACGGCAAACCCGGAGGGACAGGGAGCGACCTCGGCCCTTCGTGCCCGCACCCGCCAGCCCCATGCCAGGAGCAGTGCCGGGAGCGGCGCCGGCAGCCGGGGCTGCCCGCGAGCACGGCACCGCGGTCCCGCTGCCGGCAGCGCGCGGCACCGGCCGAGACGAGGCTCTCGCCAGCCGGCAGAGCGGCGTTTACGTAACAGCGGGAGAGAGGCAGCGTGGAGCGGGCAGCCTATTTTTATCAGAAATGCTCGGCGGCGTTATGAAACGAGAAGCTTCAGCTCCAGAACGGAGCGACGGAGGAGCAGGGCCCTGCGCGGGAGGTGGTCGAGGGCAGGCAGAAACCCGGGCGCGGGCTCTGCCCCCGCCCCAGGCCACCCCTCCCTGCGGTCGAGCCTCGAGCTGCTCCGGCGGCGAAGCCGGGGGCTCCCCGGGAGCTCCCCTCTCGCCTGCCCCACACCTCAGAGCCGCACGGCGCAGTCGCCGCGGGGATCACAGCCCTGCGTGCCCGAACACCGCCCGGGGGGATCGGGCAAGGCGTGCGAGTGGACCCCGGGGGTCACCGGCGACGGGATCCTCCACGGCCGCCGCAGCCACGGTGCCGGAGGTGGCCGGAGCCGCCCCAAGCCGCGGCGGCCGGTCCCGGCCCCAAGCAGCGGCGTGTGCCGAGGGCCCTGCGCGGCCCTGCCGGGGCACGGTGGCTGGTCACAGCGTCCATTCCGCGCTGCCGCTGCCGGGGCCGCTCACCCGGGTGGGCACTGGGGAGACCCCCGCTCCCAGGCAGCCGTCAGGGCGTCCCCCACCGCAGCCGGCACGGCCCGGACCCTGGCTGCCCCAGCCCATGGCGCAGCAGGGAGCGGGGCTCAGCCTCAAGGCTGCTCGGGGCACGAACCACAGGGGTGCTCGGCACCAGCCAGCACGGCACACCTCGGCACCACGCCTGCTCTTGGCCGGCCCCGCGGCGCCCAAATCACCCGTCACCCACGTGCACGGGAACACACAGACCAGGGAGCCCAGAAAAAAACCCCTCCTTTGCCGTAGCGATGGCAGCGGGGATGAGCCGAGGGTGGGAGCCGGTCTCAGCCCTGCTCCTGACTGCCCACCCGGGGTGCGGCCACCGCAGCTGCGGAGCAGGCGAGCACCGGGAGGAGCACGCAGCCTCACGGGTATTCCGGAAAGACGAAGGGCTGTGGAGGCCGACGCGGCGGCCCGGCAGCGGGACACCCCGGCACAGCCGGGACGGGAGCCTGGGAGCGCCCGTGGGAGAGCCGCTCTCTGCCCAGGCACGGAGGGCAGAGCCGGTCCCTGCCCGGCCAGGCAGGCAGCGCTGCTCCATTTACGGCGTTTGCCTACGCTGGAATTTTCCTTCGCTCCAGTAATTAAAACGAACCGCTTTAACACGGCTGCTGGCACCAGGCTGTGGAGGAGGATGCCGGTCGTGGCTGGCAGAGGGGAAGGGACAGGAAGCGGGACCCCCTGACGCTCGCTGCCTTCATCCCGGGCTGGGGGACGGTGGCTCTGCGGGAAATCCTGGACCTGCTCCCCCTTCCTCAGGTGCCGAGCCCTCCCGCACCCGCCAGCCCCTCGTCCTCTCCGTCCCTCGGCCAGCCCCGAGCACCACCGTGAGCCCTGCACCAGCTCCGGTGCAACCCGGGGTGCTCCCCGTCCCTTCTGCGCCCCGGCCATTACGCCAGGCTGGAGCGGCTCAGAGCTCTGCCGATGGCAAACGATATTATGGCAGTAATTGCCCCAGGACGGCCACGCGGCGTGCTCCGCCGACGCTTCCCCGAGCTGTCAGGGGGATTAATGCCCAGAGGAGATTTATTTTCCTGCCATCGGGCACGCTGAGTCAGCACGGCTCGGCTCCTCTCCGCGCCAGCCCCGTCACCCTCCAGCCCTCCCCACAGCTGCCCCAGCCCAGTGTCCCACGCCGTGTCCCCGCAGGGTCCCTCCGGCTCAGCCCACCCCAACGGGCAAAGCCCCGCTGGGGACGTGCCGGGGCGTTCACCGGGGCAGGAGCAGCCGGAGCCAAGCAGAGCCCCCGAGCAGCTTTAGGGCACGGCCAGGACCGCCATCCTTCCACCCCGGGCAGCAGGTCCCGGTGCCTCTGCGCTCGCCGAGTTGGTGCGGCACAGGGTAGAAACGGGCTCAGCCGCGGGACGAGAGCGGCCCAACGGCCCCTCGGACCCAAGCGCGGGAGCTGCCTGACCTGGCGGGGGTTTTCCAGCCCGTGGAATTAGCGGGATGGCGCGGCAGCGTAACGTGAACGAGGCAAAACCCGGGAAGCACGAGTCGCCCGCTCTGCCTGCCCTGGCCGCAGGCAGCCAGGACCGGGCAGGCCCCTGGCTAAATCCAGACCCCCCAGCTGGATGCAGACCCCTCGTGCCAGCGGGAAGGATGCGGCCGTGCGTGCAGGTGCACAGCATAGCCCCCCGCCGCAGCCCCGAGCCGGGCAGCACGTTGGCGGTGCCATTTCTGGCCCACGTCCCCTGGTGCCACCGGGGCAGCCAGGCTCGTGCCAAGGCAGGCTGCGCGGCACAGCGAGGCAGGCACCGGAGCCCTGCTCTGGCCGGGAGCACGCGGTGCCGGGGCGGGCAGAGCCCGTGGGCTGCTCTGGCACGTGATGTCCCACGGAGGCCGGGACCGCCGGGCAGGGAGCCCGTGAGTCACAGCCCACTCCCCTCCCGGGAGCGCGGAGCCCTTTCAACCCCGGCGTATTAATTTCTGCTAATTGGCTTTGACAGGGATCCGTATCGCCATCCAGAACGCAGTCGCCCGTGTGCACGGGGCGGGGGAGCGGGGAGGGAGCGGCACGCGGAGGCGGGCAAGGAGGGGAGAAGGGGGGAGCAAAGCGGCACCCCCGGCGCGGCGGTGCTGCCGGCTGCCTGGATCCGTCCCCCCCGCCGAGCGGGCCCAGCTGCCCTGCTGCACTGCAGAGCTGCGCCAACGCCATTTCCCACGGCAGCCCAGCGGCCAGGCTCCACCGGGGCAGGGGGCTCGCCGCGTGCCGCCCCGGCGCTGCCCGCGCCCGGCACCCCCGCAGGGTCTCACCCCCCTGCCTGCGTACCCGGCTCCTGCTGCCTGCCAGCCCGGACAGACAGACGGGCCCTGCGCCGCTGGCACCTCCCGCGCACCGTCCCCTCGCAGGAAACGTGTGGCGAGACGGGATGCTGGCCACGGTGCTGCCCCGGCCGCGCAGGGCGTTACACCTCCCCGTAGCCGCCACCATCACGTCCCACCCGAGGAGCTCCCACCTCCCTGCCCCAAATCCCCTCTTTGCATCCAGCCCCAGCGGCACCTTCCCTTCGCCCTCCCCCGGCATCACCGGCAGCCAGCGGCACGGTTGGTGCCAGGGTGGGAGCACAGGGGGTGCCTGGGCCCCATTTGGGCTGTGGGGTCCTTCTGGGTGCTAGGGCCCCTTTGCCACCGCGGTCCCCCAAGTCCTTTCCCATCCCCGTGCCAGGAGTGGACGGTGATGCCGGACACGGAGCACCAGCACTCGCCGAGCTGTGGCCGCTGCGTGGCCTGGGACAGCGGACGGCAGCATGTGCCAGCCAGGAGCGAAAACACAGGGCTGGGGGGGACCCCCTGCCCGCCCTCGGCCTTGAGCCCCCATCCCCACCCAGCACCTCGAGCCCCGGCCGACCCCGGCTCAGGCACGCTGCGCCGGCACACGACCCCCCAAACCGCAGGGTTCAGGAGCAGGGTCCCGCAGCCGGAGCGGAGAGCGGCGATGCCGCAGCCGCCGGCAGCCAGCGACACCTCGCTGGCCACCGTGGGGCGGGGAGAGAGGCCGGGGCAGCCGAGGGGAGGAAAAAAAGGGGAAGAAGAAATAGGTTGAGGAGAGAGGATGTTTCTCACGATTTCAAAACGCACTCCTGGGTCTGAGATGGGGAAGTGCGGGCTGGGAGCAGGCAGGGCGGGCAGGGCAGGCAGCAGGACACGGAGGGGAGCAGCCCCTTCCCCCAGCAGAGACACCCGTGAATCCCCGGGCAGCTGCTATTGGCTTCGCTGCGAGAGGACGGGGTGCCGTTGAGCCCAAAGCAAAGTGCTGCCCACCCGGGTGACACAGGGGACGCGGCACTCCTGCCCGGTGCCTCCAAGCGGCGTCCGCTCGGCCGGGCTGCTGCAGGTCACGGGGCTTGCAAGGGCAGGGAGCGGGCACCCAATTCCCGCAGGAACCCTGGGGGATCCGGCGTGGGGCAGGCGGCGTGGCAGTGCCTCTCGCCAGCAGGGCGGTCGGCGCTCTGCCGGTGGCTCCGGCGCTCCGCGCAGCACGCAGGAGCGTCTCTGGGTCTGGCCTGTGCACGGGCACGGCGAGACAGGAACCACGAGGCCGCCGGGCTGGGACCCCCCCCCGGAGCCCCCAGCACTGGGAGCGAGCGCGTCCCCCGAGCGGTGCACGCCAGCCCGGGCGGCCGGCACAGCCCAGCACGGGCACATCCGATGGCCGAGGCAAGCGGCCTCACCGAAAACACAAGGTGAGGCCGGAGCATGGGCTGCTGCGGTTGGCACACCCCTTCGGCACCCCCGGGTGACACCACCGTCACCGTTCCCCGCTGCCGGCTCAGCCCCCGGCCCAGTCCCGGTGGCTGCGGCTTCCCACCGTCCCTCCCCAGGGGATGTGGGGACACGGGGCCGGGAGCGTCTCTGTTCCCCTCGCAGAGCCGGAGCCCCCGGGGCTGCCCTGTCCCCCAGCCGCGGTGCCATGGTGCCACCGAGCCCCACAAAGCACTTCCTCACCTTCCACGCCGGCACAAGCAAACCCCAGCAAAACCGGGCTGGTGCGGGCAGCCGGCAACACCGCGCAGGCAGGAGGTGCTGCCAAACGGACAAAATCAACAAAGCCGTGAAATAGAGAATACGGTTTGCTCCCCGCTTTAATTCCTCTCCCTGCCAGTAACCGTGGGTGGCAGCCGTACGACGGCAGCCGAGCCCTGGGCCCGGGCGCACGGCAGCACGACGACGGGCAGCGATGGAAACCTTCTTGCAGAAGGATTTTTAAATCAAATGTGCCCTGCAAATCCCCAGGTTGATGGGATTAGCACGGCAAACGGGGCGCCTCACGAAAACCCAGAGAGAAATCACACCGGAGGCTGAGGACAGCGAACACGGCTCCGTTTCCAGCACTACCACATTTTAGATGCAAATAAAGAGGTTTCCTCCTGAGCAGAAATCAATGCCGAGGGGGCTGGGAACAGAGTCTCCGGCAACGGGGACACGGTTTGGCGAGTCCTGGCGTGGTTCATTTTTAAATCCCTCCGTGGATTCAGAGGATCCACAGCCGCCAGGGCCAGGGCCAGGGCCAGGGGAGCGGGAGCGGCGTGCTGCGAAGGAAGGAGGGACCAGGAGCCCGGCTGGGAGGGATGCAGGAGCCCGGCACCGACAGCCAGAGCCTCCGTTGCCACCGCGTCCAGCACGGGCGACGCTTCGCCTCCTTCGCGGTGATGGAGGAGGCGACGGGAGAGGCGTGGGAGCCACGGCACCGCCGCTTGGCTGCCGGACCCTGGCACGCGCTTTCCCCGCTTTGGTAAACAAAGGGCCGGTGCTGAGCACGCCGCCAGCCCCGCCGGACGTCCCCAACCTCACCGGGGCTTCCCACCTCGGCGGCCGCTTCGTGGGCAGCGGGTCCCACGCACCGATCCCCGCACCGGAGGGACGCCAGGCGAGAGGCGGCTGCCGGCGTTTGGCAGCCGAGGAGCGAAAGGCAGAGGAGAGGGGGGGAGGCTGCTGCTGCGGCAGCCCCAAAACACGCACACAAAAGCCAGCCCCTGCTCCGCTCCCGCGTCTGCAGCATCTTCCTGCAGCTGCGACGCGGCCGAGGCCGTAACACGGCACCTTACATAACAGCCCGCGCCCCAAAACGCCCGCTCCCTGTCCCCCGGCACCTCGCCGACCCCCACCGGCTCTCCCAGCCCGAGGGGCCCCCAGCAGCCCCCCAGCCGGCGGGCGGGCAGGCGTCCCGGGCAGCCGGGGGCTCAGCCCCTGGCACCGTCTTCCCCCCCCTCGCCGTCCCCGTTATCCCGGTGTCATTACTCCGTGCCCGTGGCAGAGATGCCTTCAGAGGCAGCGCAGCCCCCGGGATTCCTCCGCGCGCTCCAGCCCGGGGAACAAAATGCCGCCCGGCTGCGGCAGCGCTCCGCCCGCCGCACCGAGAGGGCTCACCGGGGCCAAACGCGGCGGCTCGGGTCCGGTCGGCAGAGCCGGGAGCCCATGAAGTGACATTTCACGGCGACGAGGGCGAGGGCATGCTTCGTGCCCGGTGCGGCAGGGCGCAGCGGCAGCGCGGGCAGCCGGTGCGGGGCTGAGCGGGGACCGCGGCGGGCAGGGGGCGGGGGGGGGGCTGCCCGGGAGGGACCCCCGAGGGCTCCGGGGAGGGCTCGGCGGGGGCTGGGGATGGGGGGCGGGGGGGAGCGGGGGCACGGCGGGTCGGAGCCGGCGGGGGCTGCGGGTGGCCGGGCGGCGCCGGGGCTGCGGCACTCACCGGGGTCGAAGTGGGAGCTGAAGGCGAGGCTGGGGCTGAGGAAGGCGGCCGACATGGCAGCGGCGGCGGCGGCGGCGAGGCGGCCCATGGCGCGGCGGCGGCGGGAGCCTCACGGCCGCCGGCTGCCGCTGGCCCCGCGCTGGGCACGGCGGCGGCGGCGGCGGCGGCGGCGGCGGCTCCTCCTCCATGGCGGCCGCCGCGGCCCCGCGCCCCGTGCCCCGGGGAGGGGCCGCGCCGCCGCCGCCGAGGAGCGGGCTCCCGCGGGCGGGGGCGGCAGGTGGCGGAGCCGCAGCCCCGGGCCCGCACCGGGACCCGCCGCTCCCCCGGGACGCGCCGCCGCCGCCGCCCCCGCGCGGCCCGGCCGGGGCAGACGGAGCCCGCCCGGACCCCCCGGCAGCGGGGCCGGGACCCCCCCGGGAGCGGGGCCGGGACCCCCCGATCCGGCCCCGCGGAGCTGTTCCGGTGCTGACCCGCCCCGGGGCACCGCCGGCTTCCCGGGAGCGGGGCCGGGAGCAGGGGCAGGATGGGTGGCTCTGCCCCCCGGCCGCCCCTCGCCCCCCGGCCAGCCCCACACGCGCGCCCCGCCGCGCGGTTCCCACGCACCCCGCGCTCCGACCTCGCACCCCGGCTGGACACCCCCGCCCCCAAACCTCCGCACCCGCAGCCCCGCGCGCCAGCACGGCCTCAGCCCCGCAGCCCCCAGACCCAGCCCGGGACAGGGGGAGCGCAGCCCCTCCGGCCGCACCTCGCGAAGCCAGCCAGGCCGGCCCGCGGCACGGGGTCCCCGTCGGGCTGGGGGGCCGCCCCGCTGCGGGGCCGCGCAGCTCGGCCTCGTGCGCTTGACGCCGCAGCCCCGGCACGTGGGACTGCGCCCTCCAAACACGGGATCCTCTAAAAACTGAGCGGTCCCGGCCCCACGGCAGGGAACAGCCCGCGGCTTCGCCCACGGCCCCGGGCAGCTCCTGACCAGCACCGTGGCAAAGCCGCGGGCACAGCCGGTCACCGAGCCCACCCGGCTCCAGAGAGCAGCCGGGACCCAGGTGGGACTTTCCTTCGGGGTCACGGTGGGACGGTCCCGTCCCCGTGAGCTGCCGTCCAGGAGCTGCCGCTGCGGGACATCGGCCCACCCCGCGCAGGGCTCAGCTCTTAGCACGGGGCTCGCGCTTCCCCACAGTCGGTTTTAATATTTAAAGCCAAATTTTGCGTACACGATTAATTTTTTACAAGACTTCAAGCTTGCAAAGAACACCACGCTGCACATGTCACGTTGCCGCAAATAGATGCAGGGCTGGAAAAATTACAGACTGCTGGGAGAATAAACACGCTCCCGGCAGCCGGAGCCAGCTCGCTTCTCCTGAGCCTCCGCGTTTCCCTGCTCCGGAGCAGCTCCGACCTGCGCGGCCCCGAGGTCCCTCTGCGAAGGGCAGCGGGGGATGGCCGAACCCCATCGCCCATTTCACTTTCGGTGCCCCCCAGCCGGGGCACGGCCCGCTGCCCCCCACTGCCCTCGCCAGCCGCCCCCCAGGTCCCCGGTCCCTCCCGGCTGTGCAAAGGGCCGTGTCCCCACGCTCCTGCTCGGCGCAGCCTGGGAGCCCCCCGAGCTCCCCCGTACGCCTTCCCTCAAAGCAGCCGAGTAAACCCGGCACTGCCCTGGCACGGCGCCCAGCACCCTGGGAGGGGATTTGGGCTCTCTGGGAGCTGCGGCGGCATCCGCACCCACCGGAGCAGCCGCGGTCCCGTGGGGAGCGGGTGGCCGCGCACCACCGGGGCGGTTTGCAGGGCCGCTCCTCATGCGGCTGAGCTGGCGTCGGCTGAGTCACGGTGAATCTGGATGCAGGCGGAGGCGGGCGGCTGCGCAGAGCCCTCGCCGGCACCCACCAGCCTGTCCCGCAGCCCGCACCGGGCACCCACCCGTCCCAGCTGCCCTCAGCACCTCGAGCACACGCGGCCGGTCCCGACGGCGGGGCGGGAGGGGGACAAGCTCCAGACGTTCCCGCCGCTGGGCAGGGGCGGCGGTGGCTTCGGCGAGTGGGAGGGGATGAAATGGCCCAGCTGCCGTGTTCGGGGGTGGGCAGCTCCCCACGGACGCAGCCCCGGTGCCCAGCGTCCCTCCCCTCCCGCCGTGCAGGAGCCCAGCGCAGCCCGTGTCTGGGGCGGGATGGGACGGGATGGGATGGGGGTGGGATGGAGATGAGGATGGGATGGGGAAGTGGACAAGGACAGGGGTGAGCTGGGGCTGGGATAGGGATGGGATGAGGATAGGGATGAGGATGAGGTCGGGGATGGGATGGTCCCGCTGCGCTGCCCTGCCCTCCTTGGGGAGACCTGGGTCCCCCAGCTCAGGCAGGACCCTGTGCACGGCAGCTCCCTGCCCAGGCACCCTCCGTGCCCAGGTGACAGGCCCAGTGCTCAGCCCCGGCAGCTCCGTTTGACACAGCCAGGAGCAGGGGTGAGCCGTGCCGGGGTCCCCCAAACCCACCGCCACCCCCAGCGCTGCCCACCGCCCCTGGGCCCGCTCTGTGCCCCCAGCCGCCCGCCGCCCTCCTCTCGCCCCGGTTCCTTGCGGTTTTCTGACGTGGCTGTGAAAGAGAAGATCCCGAAGAGGAACCGAGGCCAAAAGCCCCAGCAAGGATCCCCCCAGCCACCACCCGGGGTGCAGCTCGCGGCTGCGGCCGGGATGGTCCCACCCCGGGCAGAGCACCGTGCCCGGCCAGAGGCACAACGTGGCACCAGCCCAACCGGCGTCCCCTCGGCCGGGCAGCGCTGCTGCCACGTCTCAGGCAGGCGAGCAGCACGCTCGCCCCAATTAGCAGGGGAGATTACCCTGCACGGATCCTGCCAATTTGCTCCGGCTTCCCAGCTGATTCGTCTGGGGCCGCGGCTAATCCTCTCCGGGGCAGACACCAGATTGAGCCACGATCTCTGCACGGCGGCTGCCAAAAGCACCCTGCGCTCCTGACCTCCTTCCTGGCCCAGCGGTCGGGCTCACCGGCAGCCAAGGGGCTCCACTCATCCCGCCTAATCCCAGGAGGGGAGAGAGGGGCTCCTTAATTGGGGATCTTCGGCAGAGCCTGCAATGGCCGCACCGCCACCCTTGCTAACCGCTCGCCGTGCCGCTGGCCGGCAGGGACGGGGCTTTTGCCACGTGGCCAACAGCCCTGGTCCCAGGGACCCCCGGGGTGCGGGGAGGTGGGCGTCCAGCGCTGGCGCAGCAGCAGGGCGCAGGCAGCCAGCCGGTGAAAATCTGCATCCCCGGTTATGCAACGCCGCTGATTTATTCATGCCTGAACCGGGCACTGGCCTAGAAATTAGCCTCGGCGATGCTGGGGAGGGGCAGGGCTGGGAAGATGCTGGAGGACCGAGCCCCAGGGGAGGGCTGAGCCCCAGGGGAGGCTGCGGGAGCAGGGCCGGCACCCAGGGGACCATGCGTGGGTGCTCACCCCACAGCCGCTGACGCAGGACGGGGCACAGGGTGCTGCGCTACACCTGGTCAACGGGGCTGTGCCCCGGCCCGAGCCCCCCGGGACAGGCAGCGAGGGGACTGATCCCCTCTTCTCCTCCCACACCAGTTTTTGCACGATCAATCAATTTAACTACAGCAGCATCCAGCACGCAGCCAGGGCCACGCTGGGCCGGGAGCAGGAGACGCCGGCAAAAGGCTCTGGGTGGCCCAAACGGAGGCTGCGAAGGGGTGGAAGACGGAAGCGGCGCTCAGGAAACGGTCATTAGAAAAGCAACGACAGCGAAAACAAGCACCGTGCCCAGCCTTTCCCGGCAAAACGGGGCTGCGTGCTCCTCCCCGTCCTTGCTGCTCGTTCGGACGGGCGAGAGGGGCAGCTCAGCCAGGGAAAGGAGCCGGGCAGGACCCAGCCAGCCTCTGGCTCTGCCGCAGCCAGCAGCACCCCGGGGCGCGAGGAGCTGCTCCTGCCCCAGGACATCCACGCCAAGTGCCAGAGCACTTGGGCATTCACGGGCCGATGGCACCCATGGGTGCCTTGGGGCCACATCCCCCCAGGAAGCTGCAGCCGGCAGCCCACACCAGGACAAATGCCAGCCCCAGGAAGCGGCCGAGCTCCTCCGCAGCTTCCTGGGGTGACGAAGGGTCCCTCTGAGCCTCAGCCTGCAGCTCCACATCACGGTGGGGTCTCCCCGGTCACTTCTGCCCTGGAGGAAGGGGTCCCTGGCAGCGCTGCCGTGGGGCGGAGGGAGGCCCACCTCCCACCCCGCGCTGCCCAGCTGAGTGCACGGGCCGGCAGGACGGATGGGAAACACCCCGAGACTCTGATGAGCAAACATCTGCTCGCCCCCCGCACCGAGCCCCGGCCTCCTTGGAGGGAAAAGGCTGTAGAGGAGCGGTCACACGCTCCCTGCCGAGAGGAAACAGATGCCGCCGGCCCGGCCCAGGCATTTCCCGTCGCTGTCACGGGGTGCTGAGAGATTTGCAGGTAGCGGAGGCTGCGGGATCACGTCCTGCCCCGGCCGTGCCTCCCCGCATCATCCCCGATATTTCGTTTTAGGAGGGAAGCAAGGCACAGAGCGGGGAGCCGGGCACCGTCAGAGCCAGCACCCGCATGCTCGGGGCCGCTGGGCGACAGCTCCCACCTCCACCCATCCCTCGCCGGCCACTGGGAACGGGGGGGCTCAGCCCAGCCCCCTGACCTCAAAATCTCCAGCTGCTCCCAAGAGGAGACCCACAGGTCCCACGCATCCCGCCGTGGGAAAGGCCTTGGGACGCAGGAACACGGGGTAGGGAGGGTTTGCCGTCCGCTCGCACCGCGAGCAAGAGCGGCTCGTGCCCTGGCACCAATACACACAGGGGAGAGACAAACGCACCAGCGAAGAAAAAGAAGTCGTGGATGGCAGTGGGGCAGGGCCCCCCCTTCCCCCAGGGGCCACAGATGGAACAGAAAGGGCTGTAGAAACCAGCGCAGATTTATCGTTAAAACACAACCACCGAACACCTGAAGGCTGCCGAGCGCCCCGGCGGGGCTCACGGCCGCAGCACCGGGACCAGGCTGGGAGAAATGAGGGCGGAGGGGAGGGAAGGGAGAGCCCGACCCCAGCCCCACGCACATGGGTGCCCACTCCCCCCGAGCGTGGGTCCAGCGGGTGCCCCGGAGCACCCCCAGCCCTGCACGGCAGGGTGGTCATTTGACGGCCAGCAGCTGCTTTCGCTGTTGCTCCAGGAGGGCTTCCAGGCGGTCGGCTCTCTGCACAGCCGCCTGCAACAGAGCACACGAGAGGGAGAGCTCGCTGCGCCCCGGGGCAGAGCCGCAGCCCCAGGGGCAGGGGGGGCCAGGCCCGGCTGCCCCCCTCACTCACTTCGTACTGCTTCCGAAGGCTGCTCACACTCTCCTCCTTCCTCATGACCGCCGTCTTCACCCTGAGCAGACGGACACGGAGAGGCTGAGGACCCCAGTCCCAAACACCGGGCTGGCCCCGTGCCCCAGGAGGGCGATTTCAGCACCGGGGGAGGCACAGCCCCTCTCCCCCCACCCAGCACGCTGCAGCAAGCCAAAGAGCAGCAGCTCCGGGCTCGGGGTGCCGGTACACGCTAGAAGCGCCTTTATTCCCTTGGTGAGCGTTACGTAGTTTGGATCGAGTCATCTATAGGAAGAAGGGGACATTAGCTTCACAAGACTTAATTAATTAACAGGACCACAGGGAGGGGATTTTAAGTTTTTTCCCGTTTCTCAAGCCCACGGTCGCTGCCTCATGGCTGGACTCTTCCCCACGGCTCTCAGAGCACCAGACTGCCTGCGTCTCAACCTTTGCCAGGCTGTAAGTAAGGGACGGAAGGGGAAAAGGGATCCTCATTATCTCATACTCAAGGTACGACCCTAGCCCTCAGAGTGAGTGGGAATCACTTGGCAGGGTCCAGGAAAGCCGGCGAGCTCCGTGTGCTCGTACGACAGCCTCTCGTTAGAGCTGGCGCCGAGCAGCTCTGCACAGACACCGACAGGAGGGACGGCTCTGCGCCACGCTGCAGCCGTTAGCACAGCGCTCTGCCCCACGCAGAAAGAGCTCCCGCAGGAGACGATGCACTTCCCCTTCCGATTCTCCTTTCACTTGCAAAATCCCTCCCCCGCAGGCAGACTCGAGGGAAGAGGAAGCCTTAACGTTGTCGCTGCCTGACGCCGAGCCCAGCTCCCAGCACCACCTCCCCACCGAGCGCAGGACGGAGCCCAGCCCCACGGCGCAGCCCCACGGCGCAGCCCCGCGGTGCCAGAGCCCTGCTCGCGAGCACGGCCCCTGCTCCCTGCGAAGAGGGTCCTTGGGGTGCTGTGCAGCCGACAGCCTGGGGCCCCCGGCACGTTTTGGGGATGTCCCAGCTGCCCTCAACTTCCACGGCTGCGCAGCAGCCGGCCGAGCCCTGACCCAGCAGCAGGCTGCTCCCTCCCTCACGCTCGGAGGGCAGGAATCAGTTGCCTGGCCCCTCTGGAGCAGCAAATCGGCAGAGCAAGATGCCGTGGCTGCGCTCACACGTATCGTGCACCACCCGTGGCGGAGCCCTCCAGGAGCTGACGGTGAGCCCGGCCGGCTCGCAGTGCTCCTGCCGGCGAGGAACCGCAGACGGAGCTGCGTACCACTGGCCTCTCCCGGCAGGAGCCCTCACGCCGCTCCAGCTGCCTGCTCTGGCACTCGCGTCCTCCAGGCCCGCAAGGGAGCAGCCCCGGGGACAGGATGACACAGAGCAGGCTAGAAGTCACAGGGGCCCGAGGATTCCCAGCAGGCAGCCAGCTCAGGTGACTCTGCTGCCCGTTTTGCCCTGACAGGACTGGGAGCCATGCCTGAGGACGCAGTGCTGCAGACACGCTCCTGCAACGCACCCCAGGCCAGCTCTGCACCCACAGCCCCAGGTATAAGCCCAGCCCAGGGCAGCAAAGCCCAGGCAGCCTCACCTCCTGTGAACCTCCTCCAGCTCTTTGTCCTTCTCCCGCACTACCCTGTCCAGCTCCAGGCGCTGCCGGGCTCTCATCTCCGCCATCTCCGCCTTTAGCCGCTTGTTCTCCTCCTCTGTCCCCACCAGCCTGTCAGCAAACTCCTGCCGGATCACTTCTGCCAGGCTGCTCCGCTCCTGGGCCAGCTGGTCCCTCACCTGCAGCAGGGCAGGGAGGTGACATCAAGACACTGACAGGCACAGGGCAATGCAGGGGGACGGAGCCAGGCAGGGCACGGAGCAGGGAAAGGAGCCAGAGCCCCAGGCTCTGCTCCTCACCCACCTTCCCGATCTCCTCCACCTCCTGCTCCTTGTGCTTCAGCAGGCCCTGCAGACGACTGCTCTCCCCTTCCAGCTCTGCCAGCCGCCCCTTCAGCTCGTTGCAGCGCTCCTGCAGCTTCCGCTCAGACCTCTCCAGCTCCTGGAGCTCTACCTCGTACTTGTCTCGGATCCTCTTAATCCTAACGGGAGGAAAGGACAGGCAGCCTGGCTCAGCCCGGCGCCGCAGGGACCATCCCCAGGCACCTTCGCGCTGCAGGAGGGACCTCGACCCAGCAGCAAGGGGTGGGGGGAATCTGCCCCATGGAACATCCAGGGCTGTTTCCTCAAGTGAGAGGTAAACTTCGCCCGAGAGCCGCTCCTTCCGGCACTAACGCTGCTCACACCTGCAAGCTACGGTGTCCAGAGCTCGCTGGAGAGATGCGCAGGGCTCAGGGGAAGGGGAGCAGCCCATGAGGAGCTGGGACTCGCAGGCTCACTCCTCCCTCTCCCCCCTACCTGTTCTCTGCTGCCCTCTCGCACTCCTCCTTGGCCGAGGACATGTCGGCTTCCAGGCGCTCGATCACCAACTCGATCTCTTTGTCTCTCTCCTTCCTCACCTCCTCCCGCAGCTCCCGCTCCCGGGAGAGCAGCCAGGCTTCCTGGGGACAGAGATGGCAAACGTCGCCTCAGTCCCTCTCAGAGCCCGAGGGTGGCACCTCTGGAGAAGGACAGCCCTTGCTGTTACCTCCTTCTTCATGTAGTTCGCCTCCCAGGCCTGCTTCTCCATCTCCAGGCGATCCTTCAGCACCTTCACTTCTGCCTGCGGAGAGACAAGACGACAACCACTCAGCTCCAGCAGCTCCAGCACCCCACGCCGGCTGGGAGCAGCCCCCCGGCACCGCCCCGGTGGGGGTACGGGGCTCAGCAGTGCCAGCACGCGTCACCGCAGCCGTGCGCTGGCGACTGGACTGCTCGCACCCAAGAACAGGGCCAAGAGGCGAGGGGAAAACCAGACCTGATGCCGCCTCTCCTGCTCCTCCTTCTCCTTTGTGTACTCCTCCTTCAGCGCCCTGGTGACGGCCGAGCTGCTCGCCTCCAGCTGCCGCCGCAGCTCCTCCACCTCCGCTCTCTGCCTGCCCGCACACAGACCGCAGCTCCCAACGTCCGCGCCGGCCCAGCCTCACCACCCCCTCCTTGGGACGCTTCCCCTTGGCCCCCCTCGAGCACCAGCCCTCTTCCCACCGGAGCCTGGCCTGGGGAAACCAGCCCCACCGCTCCCGAGCTCGGGGCTGCCCCAAGCCCTTGGCCGCTGTGCAGGCCCTGCTGCCAGCCCTCTCACCTGGCTGCTTGCTGGCTGAGCCGCTCCTTCTCCTCGGCCACCTCCGCATAGAGCCGGCGCCGCTGCTGCTGCAGCGCCTGCTCCTCCTGCTCCAGCTGCTGCTCACACCTGCGGGGCAGAGCAGCCTCAGGGACGTGCCTGGCTTGGGGCACTCGTCCGTCTCTTCACCCCGTCCCGTCCCATCCCTTCTGCGGCCAGCCAGGGGCTGCTCTGACGCTGGAGGATGCCCCTGGCTCACCGGCATTCCCACCTCAGGCTGGTGGAGACAAAGGGGCTGCTCCCGGTGGATATTAACTGCTGCAAGCATCAGGAAGCCAGTGGCACATGGGTGCTGGACACCACCCCCATCCTGTGAGCCCCAAACCGCCCTCAAGCCTCCCCCCAAGACAACATACCGCTGCCGGGCCAGCTCCCTCTCCCGCTGGCTCTGCTCCTCCTTCTCCCGCTCTAGCAGGCCCCGCAGCTCCTCCGCCTGCCGGCTGTAGCGTTGGGCGGCCCGCTCGTCCGACTGCAGCAGCTCGGCCTCGTGCAGCATCTTCAGCTTCTTGATGTCCTGCCTGTGCTTGGCGATGAGCTTCTGGATCTCCGGCTCCAGCCCTGGGGCGGTGGGAAAGACATTTACCGCTCGGCCTCAGGGCGGTCCGGACCCCAACACCGGTGCCCTTGGCCCTGGCCAGCTGGCGAGGAGGCTGCGAACACATCAGCTAGCAAAGAGGGGCCGGTAAGAAAGGGGGGGTGAGCACGGACAGGCTTTCTTGCCCTCTAGCATCTGCCTCTACCAAACATGGGGAGCAGAGACTGCCCACGCTGAGCAGCTCTTCCCCGAGCTGCCAGCAGCTTCTGCAGACAGGGCCCCTCTCCCGGACCAGCACGGATGCGAGCCCTGTACCAGCCCGACTCCAGCCACCGCCAAGGGAATGTGCCCATACCTTTCACAGTGATTTCTTTGATCTTTTTGGTTTTCTCATCAATCCACTTCTCCCGCCTGATTTTCTCGGATGCACTCATCAGTTCCTTCAGTTTCTTAATCTCCTGTTTAGAAGCAAACGGGAAAACTTCAGAGACAAGTTAGGGGAGAAAACCCCTGTTAGCCTAGGAGCCCGGCTGTTGAGAAGGAAGTCGCAGGCAAGAGCAGACGGCCCGAGCTGCGCACACACGACTCGCACAGCCCCGGCCAGGCGTGTTCTCCCAGTCCAGAGAAGCAGCCGTACGCTCTCCCAGTGCCTCCTCCTCTCTCTCGGGATGGGGCTGCTGCTGCCCCACAGACCTTGAGCATGGGGGAGAAGAGCAAAACCCTTGGGAGCACTCGCTGGCTGAGACATGAGAGCACCTATGGAGGGGAGAGGGGAATTGGGGCTGCTGACGATCCTTGCGTGCAGGGCAGTCCGTCTGTCAGCAGACGCAGGGTCGTGTGTGAAGATGTTTCCTTCTCCAGCCTTCCCTCTCCCTGGCAGGGAAGACCCTCCAGCAGGAGGACAGACAGACAGGCAGGCACACCGCCCAACACCGCGGTGCCACCGCAGACCAAGCTCCTGCAGCACCCCAAAACTCTTCAAAGACTCGAAGGCTGCACAGCCCAGGCACAGCCGCTGCTCTCGCTTCCTCCTCTGCCTGCGTTTACCTCCTCGGCTGTCCTCTCCAGCAAAAAAGCTGGAGAAACACCCAGGCCCTGCTGCCCACAGAGCTCTTCCCCAGCACCCCTGTCGGCAAAAGCCAGTCGAAGCACTGAGCCATGTGCTTCTGTGCTGGGGTTTCTGGTGAGAAAGGCACTGGCCGGTGGAAGGCCCGGCCCGGCCAAAATGGCTCCGTTTCGGCACGGGCAGATGATGTCCACGTGCAGGACGTGGCACACATCACGGCTCCGGAGGACAAGCGTAGGGCAGGACACCCACTGTGCAGAGAGGAGTGGGGAATAGCAGGGGGCCACCCGCACAGCCCTGGGCTCGCTCGTAGGGAAAAAAGAGGGCAGGAAAATCGGCACGGGAAGACAGGGAGAGCCTGAAGGCAGCAGCTGAGCACATGGCCTGGGGAGACGGGGTGAAGGGGCTCCTTCACGGGGCTGACCCTGCTGCCGAGTGGGGAGTTCCCATCCCAGCCCCGCTGCCTGCAGGCGCCTGCGGAGCCAGAGCAGGTCAGGGCACGAGAGCAGAAGGGCAAGGCACAAAAAAAGAGCAAAGACCACATTTACCTCGCAAAAGGGGCCCAAAGTGCGCCAGACCTGGGGAGAAAGAAAGGAGGGGATGGAGAGAGAAGGGGAATCGCAGAGGCACGGGGGAGAGGGGAGACTGGAGGGGAGAGAGGCAAGACCCAACAGCCATGCGTACGCGAGAGCACCGGGCAGGGCGGACGGGGAGGCAGGGGTCCCAAGGGAGCAAGGGGAGGCGCAGCCAAACGGGCAGTTACACCGACGCTCCGAGGGCCCGGCAGCATCGCTGGCAATTGCAGCTCCGGGACGGGGCAGAGCCAGCCCATGCCACAGGGTTGGAGCCCGGCTCACCGGGAGCAGGAACAACGAAGTGGCCAGAGAGCAGAGCCAGGCTCCCGGGCCGTTCCCACCGCTGCTGCCCTGCTGCGAGCGGGGAGCGAGAGGTAACGGAGGCACCTCCTCTGCCCCACGCAGGCTGCAGCGGCAAAACCAGCCCCATCCCTCCACGGGAAGGGGCCCCTCCAGGCACCAAGCACAGCAATACTGCGCTGGCTTCTTCCTCTCAGCTGGGCTCAAAACTCGGGCTTAAACAGTAAGGCAAAGTGAGCCAAGTGAGCTTTCGCTTTGTTTGCGTGAGGGCGTCTGCCGGAACAGGCTCAGACTGGTGCAAACGTCTGCCCCACTCCAGGGCCCTGGGCATGAGCTCGGCTGCAAGGCCAAGGGCGAGCAGGGACCGGGGCAGCAGAGCCAGGACGAGCCCCGCGGCTGAGCTGCGAGCCGGCGGTGCTGCCTCCCTGCCAGGCCCAGCACAGGGCGAGCTGAGCTGTCTCCATTTGCAGGAGAGGGAGCTCTCTGCACGCTCCCGAGGGACGCTGCCGCCAGCTCCCACGAGCAGGCAGCACATCCCAGAGAGGGGCCCCAAGGCACGGATCCGGCTGCACGGCCTCGCCGGGAAAACAACCCTCTGCGTGTCTGGGTGCTGGTCAGGGCAACAGCCCAGTGAAACCCACGGAGGTCTGTTACTATTACTTATACACCCCATGTTCCTTTATAATCTTGTCCCCTCTCAGCTCCGAGAGCATCCCCGCTCCTGCAAAGGGGGCTGGAAATCACCCAGCTCAGAAGGATATGGCCACAGGTACAAATTCATCTGCGGCATCAGGTTTGTGCCAGCGCCTGCTTTCACCTCTGCCAAAGCGAGACCCCCCGGTCGCCCCCCGGCCGGGGGAGAGCTCTGTCCACAGCGGGATGTGTGGGAAGGGTCTTTCCGAGCAGAGCCCCTGGGAGCTGGCACGCTCTCTTGGTCAGTCCCATGCACCTGACTTTGGGCAGCAGAGGACAGCAGCCTCTTGGGGAGCCAGGGCAAACCTCCGTGGGTGACAAGGACTTTCCGTGCACAGAGAAGGGCTCCCCAGAACGACCGGGCCCCACCGAGGTGGGAGAGACCGTACTGCTCTGGGCAGGGGCCCCACTTGAGCAAAACCAACCAACTCTGGCCATGGCACGTCTCCTCTCCCTGCCCCCCCGCCTTCCCTATCCCCTCACCAGCTCGTGCTGCTCCTGCATCTGGGTGATCTTCTTGCCGTACTTCTGGTCCACTTGTTTCAGCTCAGCTACCACAGCCTCACACTTCTCACTCAGCACCTTCTTATCATCAATGAGCTGGGCAGGGGGAAGAAAAGGCATGAGGCAGCCAGGCAGGGTAGAGCCACCTCAGCTTCTGGCTTCAGAAGCATCAGTCTGAGCTGGGGTGAGAGATTACCTGGTCGATGAAGGCCAGATGCCTCTGGATAGCTGCCTCATACTGTTCCCTCTGCAGCCTGAGCTGGTGGCCGAGCTCCTTCTCGGTCTGTTTAACGTGCCGGACGGTCAGTTCCCTCTGCTGAGCCTTTTGGATGCAGGGGAGAAATAGCCACAAGACATTAAGAGGGAGAAGTTACACCAGCCCCAGCATGCATACAGGAGATAACTGGGAACCTGGAAGGCACTGTCGGGCCAGAACAAGGAGGAACAGAGCTAAATCAAAGTCCCTGGTACTCACACCTCCTGCCCTGCTGCCAGCAAGAACACCCAAACCCCCGTGGGACAGAGGAAAAGAGGTCAGCCCAGGTCCTGACCGAGGGCTTCTGGACTAGTCAGGCATCTGCCGGGGAGGGGAGTCTGAGGAAGGTTTTCAAATCGGGGGGCAGCAAGGAGAAATCGGAGAGAAGCCCACACCAGACCGAGAAGGACCTTGCAGATCTTTCCCATGCTAACAGGGACTGCGGCATGCCCGGCAGCCTCTGGCCCTCCGGCTCCTCGGCACTAGCTCCAGGAACGCTGCAGTACTTTGCTGGGGACACAGATGGGAAGCCCTATTCGCAGAGCCCCGATTTGTGCTTCAAAGCCACTGCCCCAAGAAACATCTGCTGAAAGCTCTTGGTCTTCATTCCCCAGCAAGCAAAAGCATCTGTCTCACACACCAGGGCTGTCTGCAGCAGGCTGATGGCTCGCTGCTTCTCCTCCACTTCCAGCTTCAGCCTCATGATGGAGCTTGTGACCTCCGTGGCAACAGCCGATGCCTGCTCCAAGTGAGCCAGCTCCTCTTCCGAGAGGAGACCCTGCAACAGGGAAAACAACGATTAAAAGGTGGTGGGGACCACCTGGAACCAGAACAAGGAGACGGGAGACCCTTCCCACCAGGGTCTCGCACCACCTCTCCAACAGAAACGGGCTCTTGCTTCAGCACTCACCTCCCGCTGCGTGGCCGAGGCGGCCGACCTGGGCCTCTCCTGTTCCGACTTCTCCATCTCATCCAGAAAACTGATGATGCTTTGGAGCTTGGCCTCCGAAAGCAGGGCCCCGTCCTCGGGGACCCCCGGGGAGTGGTTCAGCTTCCCAAACTTCTCCAAGTTATCAGCAGTCAGGGAATTGGAGCTGGGCTCCTGCTGAGCAGACAGAGCTGTGAATGAGCACCCAGGAGAAGGCTCGGGAGAGGAGGTGCTGGCTCTTCTCCATCACTGGAGCCCAGTCCTCCCACTGCACCCCAGTAACCAGCCTTACCCTCCGTGCTAACCCCACTCCCACCACAGCCCTCGTGTGGTTTTGCTCCTCCTTGCGGATGCCCAAGCCCCGGCTGCACCAAGCTCCTCCACTGCCTTCTCCAGCAGTGAACCAGCTGCATTTCTCACCCTCCGCCAGCCAGCAAGCGCTGGGAGAAGGCAGCCCATAGAGGAACCTGCACTCACCAGGCAGCCGTCGCTGTCCGAGGGTGGATGCAACCGGCCTCGGCCCTCTGCTTACCCCGTCTATCCAGGCATATCTGTCCTTCTTGAAGAGCTTCGGCGGGGGCAGCAGCTCTGGCTCTTCCTCCAACAGCCTCAGCGTGTCCAGCAGCTCATTGAGAGTGACCTTGGACTGAGCCCTGCTGACAGCAGTCACCACGGTCTCCACATCCTCGCCACCTGTCTCTCTGGAGCTCACATCCTAGGGGAGAAGACGACGTACCTTGCAGTAAAAGAGTTTGCCGGATCTCCCCAGAAGTCAATGAAGGCTCCAAAGCTGCCCCGGCAGAACAGCTGGTGCCAGGAGCCCCACGAGGCAAAGCCGGACCCACCTGCAGCTTGTCCTCTGCCCCAGGGTCCCGTGAGGGCACGGAGCCAAGGTCTGCAAGGCCGCTTTCTTCTGGCTCTGCAGCTACGGAGTGGAAATTGGCCTCTGCAGGAACCAGACTGTTCTCAGGCACTTCCAACGCCCAGCCCCTTTGAAGCAGCTCCCCAGAGTGAGAACCGCTCCTCCATCCTCCTCCTTCCCCCTCATGTCACACACTGCTCCAAAAGCGTCGGAGACCTGCAGAGGGGACTCACCAGCATTATTGGCTTTGGTGACACTGCTGGCTGGACTGACGTTCCTTGCAGAAGCAGGTTTGGCAGGCTTCTTCTTTGCTACCCTTCTGCTCTCCTTCACCAGCGCAAGCTCTTCTTCTGCCAAGCGCTTTGCATCCGAAGCCTTTTGGGCCCTTTTCTGGTGCAGTTCCTGTAAGGACAGAGAAGCCATCAGCATCCTGCCCAGCACAGGGTGTGTTCCGATATGTCCCTGCACTGCTTCAAGTGCTAGCAAGGGCCTGGGAGACAGCAACAACCCACACACTTGCTGCGGAAGGGTTAACAAGGACAACTCTAGAGAAGGAAAAGCACAGGAACAACAGCTCTACTCTTCACTGCTCTGAGCAGAGGGGAGGTGGTAGCCAGGGTCTTGCCAGCTCCACACGTGAGCAAGGGCTGTTCACGTGCCCCTGTGCAGTGTCCTCTGCTGCTCCGTAAAGGGCCTCCGAATCCCGAGGGCCGAGCACCACACAGAGCAGCGACGCCGCAGTGCCCAGGGGGCTGCCCTAGCCAAGTTTTGGGAAGTCACAAGCACGTGTTCGCAAGGCTCTTGCAGCATTCTGCTGTCCTCCGGCTGCTCACTGCTGTCTCTCTCCCGAATTCCCCCCCCCCCCCCCCTCCCCGCACCAAAATACGATTCCATTTAGGGCAAAGAGAAATTGGGGTTTTTAAAAAAAATCTTCAGCTATACTGCAAGCCAACATGCAACTCCCCATAGTCTGTGCCAGCCCCTCATCTGTGTCCCAGGAGCACCAGCCCTTTCCTGCCGCAGAGAGGGCTGCAAGAACACGGCGAAGACGGCGAGGTGCTTCCTGCCAGCAGGCACAGCGCGGTGCTCAGCCTGCCCTGGAGGGACCCCGCTCCCGAGGAGGGTCCCCTTCCCAGGGCACTCTCATCCTCGGCCGCTCCGAGGAGCTGCAGTTACAGTCTCCCTGTTTCAACGTGGTCACCCTTTCCCCGAGAACAAAATCGAAACCAGCACTGTCTTCGCAAGCTCCGAATGAGCTGCCAAGGCTTGGCAGGAGCACAACGGGAAACCGCTCTATGGCACCTCCGTCTCCGTAGGGAGCACTCCATCTCCAAGGCTGGCTCTCATTCTACTCTGTGCAAAGCCCCGAGAGATGCAGAGGAGAGGCCCTCTTGCTGCCTCACAAGAAGATGCCAACAAACTGGTCTCACGCAGGCCTTGCCTTGTCCCTTGTACCTGGATGGCAGCGCGTCGGGCCAGGCGCGCCTTCTCCTCTCGGATCTTCCGGCGTTCCTCGTCCTTCCTCTCATGCAAATCCAGGATATTTCCTTCCTCCATCCGCTGCTGCCTTTCCTTCCAGAGAGGAGGGTCAAAAATGTTACTGAGAGCTCTCCAGCACCCACCACCCACAGCAGAGAAGAGGGAAAGGGCACGCTGCACCTGAGGCACCCCGTATCCAGGCTTTCCATCCCCCCAATCCTCCCCTGCGTGCATGTACAGAGCCCTCAGAAAAGCTCCACTTTAGAGCAGCTTATTTTCTTTAGATAGTAAATGTAATTATTAGTCATCTGGGTCTGAAAACACCGAGGAGACGAGGCTTAAAAATAGACTCTCACATACAAGAGCTACGGTACCCTTCGTTATTGGGATAAATAATTAAACACAAACACACACAAATAGCTGCAGATGACTCGTCACTCGCTAATGACCCAACTCGTTACTGATTCGCTACGATGAACCGAGACAGGGTAACCCTCCTCTGGCCACGAGCGCGTCCCAGACAATAAGAATTCAGCAGGATTTGTGCTGCTCCTGCCAAGCGTCTGCCTGCTCGCAGCTGAAGGGCGCTGGTAGGCCGGAGCTGTGCAGCGCTGAGCCACGGGGATCCCGGCCTGAACTCCCCCTGGAGCCAAACCCGCGCTTTCCCCCTGCATCTCTGCGGGGACGGGACCCTCCTCAGCTCTCCGGACTGCAAGGGGCTGGCTAGATGGAAAGCCAGAGCCCCCTCATCTCCGACAGCTCAGGTCTCGGTTGGAGGGTCTGGCGACTAAAGTGACCCAAATTCCCCCGCCAGCGAGGCGAGCGGGACACGGGTGTCAGAAGGGTCTGCGCTACAAGGCAGCGACAGGACTGACCTCCCTTTGGGAAGCCAGCAAGCGCCCCAGAGCCGCGGCTCCCGCCTTGTGGCATCGCGAGTGGCGTCGGTACCAGCGCTGGATGGTCACGGCGGCCAGGTTCACCTGCTGGATGAACCTGTGGGGAGAGGGAGGGTCAGCGCAGCCCCGGGGTCCCCCTCGGCCGCCGGCCGGGCAGCAGCACCCCGTCCCGCGGCAGCCGAGCGCAGGCTGCTCGCCCGCAGCGCCAGGACTTGTTCTGTCCCCTCACCCCCCGGGACTCAACGAGGCCTTTTCCTGGGCTGACATTTGGGGTGGCAGGAACTTGTGCTTTTGATGAGGACAACTCAAAGCGCAGAGCGAAGTCACGGGGAGGGTAAATCGGCCACCGCGGGTGCACTAAGGGGGGCCCTTCCCAAATCTGCAGCCCCACAGGACAAGAACAAACTAGTACCAGCTCCCCTGGAGCTCACCCCTCCGCCCGGCACTGTCCTCCTGCCTCTTCCCACCAGCCATCACGCACGGGCTCTGCCTCACCTCTCCGCCTCCTCCTCGGTCACCTCCTTCCTCCGGGGCAGGCTGCTGTTGTTGTTGCGGGTCATGATGTTGTTGCTGGAGAAATTCTTCTGAGACTTCACGAAGCTGCTGCTTTCGCCGTCCTCGTTTGAGGTCGCTTTGACAACGTTGCTAAGGAAGAAGATGAAGCTACTTGGCACCATCTTGCCCCACCCCGTGCCATATCGGCACACGAACACGGGATCGGCACAGCCTCCAAGCCAGGACCTCAGCACACTTACTTGAGGGAGCTGGGTGCCTGGTTGGAGCTTTTGGGCGCAGGGCCCTTCTCAGTGGTGGAGTAGTTGTTGTGCACCATGGTGGTGACGCAGTTGCCCATCGCGCCCTTGTTGCTCCTTTTGTGGAGAGAAAGACGAGGCGTTAGGACTTGCTGGATCCGAAGGGGACAGCTCCCTGCGTGGCAACCCTCAACCCGACTCTGACCGTCTGGAGCATCCCCCGAGGCGAGCAGCAGGCGAGGCCTCACAAGCGACCCGCCTGCTCTCCAGAGCTCGCTCCCCGGTAGCTGCTACCTGGCGCACAGACAGACAGACACAGCCCGAGCAGACCCAACAGCCTGCTGTTCAGGCTATTCTACACGCAGCCTTGGCTTAAGTCTCTCCCGGCCCTGAACGGTTCAAGTTTTACTCGTTCCCTTTCCTAGAGCGAGAGCAGTCTCTCCCACACATCAGTCGAGCTCCTGCGCGGCTTCCGAACGCGTCCCGGCCAGCCAGCCTGGCACACCGTCATCGGTCTGCCCCGCACTTGACCCCCGTGCCCTGGCAGAGGCAGAGCACCGGCACCCCCTCCTCTGCCCGGGTGTTTTCTCGGGGTAGTTCCTCCCAACGCTACCTGTTGTTGGCAGTGAAGTTGGCTGCCAGGAGCACGGTGGCTTCTTTCCTCCTCATGCCCGCCGGCGGCTCAACGCCGTGGGAGCCGGAGGGGCCCGGGAACGCTCGCGGCTGATCGTCCTGCCGTGGAGTCAGCAAGTATAAGCGCAGGCAAGTGCCAAACCCACGTCCTCAAACACCACCCTCTTGCTTCACAAGCCAGTTTCTCCCACACACAAGAAACCTCTGTTCGACAGCACGGCAGCCTCGAGGTTTTGCCTGCGCCTCTGCCTGCCTCCACCAGAAGTCAGGAGCGTGGAGGTGATGGGCCAAAAGCCCTGGGCCAGAAACAAGGCCAACGCAGGCCAGAGGACTGGCCAAACACATTGGCCATCCAAACCGTGCCAGCTTTGACTGCAGGCTGAGGAAGGACCAGCCTGGCCATGGCAGATGAGCTGTAGCACCGCATCCTCGGGTCTAGAGAAACCCTCCCACTCCTCCGCCAAACCCAGCCAACTCCTCGAGCAAGCGGAGCTGATTTAGCCCAGCCGCCCCAGGACGGCCCCGTCCTCACCAAGATGTTCCACGTGGTTTTCTTTTCCGGGGAGGTTTTGCTCAGACTCGCCAGCTTCTTTCTTCCCCCAGAACCGCTCTCAAAGAAGGTC
Organism: Mycteria americana; assembly: GCF_035582795.1. Classification (NCBI taxonomy): domain Eukaryota; kingdom Metazoa; phylum Chordata; class Aves; order Ciconiiformes; family Ciconiidae; genus Mycteria; species Mycteria americana. The sequence continues at coordinate 13,367,686 of NC_134380.1, read as the reverse complement.
AAGAAGTCTCCCGTCTGCTCTGAGCTTGAGCCCGAACCCAGGGAAGGCAGAGAGGAGGAGAGAACACGTGTTCTGGAGTTAATATTGCACGCAGACAAACGGCAACAAGACAGCGATAGCAGGGTTCTCATCCCGCACAGGCTGCTTCAACGAGAAGCACACTCTGATCGCGGCAGGGCACTCTGACAACAGGCACAGCGTAGAGCCGAGGCACACCTACCGCCTGCCATCACAACACGGAGGAGAAAAGGGATGGAGAATCATTACACAGTCAGGAAAGCTATGAATGATTCATTTTTATACAGAGCTTTCGATTTCAGCATGACATGCGGAGATAGAATATATTAAAGGGATGGGCACAGGGTAACAAGAGAATGGAAAATCACAATTCAGAGACACCTAGGAGGTCACTGGAGACAGAAGGAGAACTTTTTGTCTCCTAACACAGTCCAGCTACAGTCCAGAGGGTCCATGAGGGGCTGCTGTAACTGAACGGTCCTGTCCCTTGCAATTAAATCGAGTGTGTTTTGTGACAGAGGCTTCCCAGCCACAGAAATACACTCTATTTCCCCAAATCCTAATCAAATGACCTCCCATCAAAAAAAAAAAAAAAACAAACAAAGAACCAGACCTTGGCTTTCCAAGGCCGGGTTGTAACCCCCGATGTGTATGACAGAGCTTAATGTACATTTTTGAAAGGCTCTGGTTCCCTCAAGGACAAGAGAGGGCAGAGAGATGAGTGGGGTTTCACACAGTCCCAACCACGGGACAGACGGACACGCGTCGGTGCCTGGAGCCGTACCTGCGCGTGCTGTTCACCCGCTGGTTAACCTGGGTGGTGCTGTTGGACCTCCGGAGGTTGTTCATTGCCCGGGATCCCGCATCTTCCTGCGGAGCAGAGAGCTAAATTCAGCAGCGATGTTAAGGAGAAGCACGGGCAGGCAGAGCTGGGATGCCTGGCCTAGGCAGGCTCCCCCTGTGAGTCAGGCATCCTAAAATAGCACTGCTGGCGGTGCTACCCTTCCACCCCCCTCAACACAGCCCCGACACGATGTTTCCGATATCCCGGCGGCTGCCAACCTCTCCTTAAGGCAGAGTGCAATGACACCTCGCTCCCTCTCGGGCTCCCGCGCCGCTGCTGAGCCAGCAGGAACGTGCTCATTGGTGTGAGCTCCCCAGCCCAGAAGGGCCGTGCTCGTTACCTGCCCTGGGAACGAGCGTGAAGGAAGGCTGCCAAGGCAGCAGGGATTACTCAGCAAAAAGCGCAGAGACTCTCCACTACTGGATCTTAACAGAGCCCGGTAACTACCTGGGGCTCATTCACCCTGCTGAAAAAAACACTCACAGAAACCCCCACTCAGCGAGACACCGAGTCCCCGGCTCTGCTGACCCCGGTGGGAACGGAGGGTGCTCGGCAAGGCACGGGCTGGGCCTGAAAACACCGCAGCATCCGGCAGAAGATACCAGGAACTGGGGAGTTTCCAGAAGGAAATCGGCACAGGGAGGTGAAGGGCAAGGAAAGGAAAAGGGTGAAGCCTGATGCTTTCCTGCTTGCCCTTCCGTGAAAGGGTCGAGAAGAGACCCGACGACGATCAGATTTGGAGAGAGCACGTGGCACTGCAGCACCCAGAGCTGCAGCTCCAACTAGCACCTGGACCAGCCCAATTCTCCCCTCCCGAAGGCGGCGCGGCTGCTCTCCATAAACACGCAGCCGTGCCACGCTGCCACACGCTCCCGGGGGGAGCCAGGGCCCTCCCCTGTGCCACCTCCCGCCCCAGGCTGCGCTTCAAAGCTCAGCCTGCAGGATCCGCACGGCCCGGCGTTAGACAGCCGGGAGAGCAGGCGTGCATCGAGGCATCCCATAGCCCACGGACACGAGCAGCAGGAGGGATGCGGGGATGAAGGACCCCTCCTGCCCAGGACTCACCAGAGCGTTCCTCTTTGGTTTGCCGTCGGCGGTGACCGAGACGGAGCGCGCCATGTGCTTGGCGGGAGAGGCGCTGCTGGGGCGCCGCGAGACCGGCGCGGGGAGGCCCGTCAGGCTCAGATCCACGCCGCCAGAACCGGCACCCTGGAAGGAGGAGCTGCTGCGGGTGCTCTTCATGCTCGAGCAGAGAGAAGGGGCCCTGCAAGCACAGCACGGATGGAGAAGTGAAGGCACGGGGAGCACGTCCAGCCACGTGCAGCAAGCAAACCACACGCTCTGCTCCCAGCTGTCTCCTACAAACGCCGGCACAGAGCCGTAACCGTTTTCAAAGGGGACGAAACACCCTCCTCCGTACTTCCACATGTCAAATAACCCTGAACACAAGGCCTGGACAGGCTCCAGGTGAACCCCTCACGGTGCCCGACACCAGCAGTCGTCTCCTCACTGCTTTCACCTAACGCCCCAGCTGTCCATCCCGCATCCCGCTGCCCCATTTATGAGCTGGGACGCTCGCTTCAAGGCCAGCAGACGACTAAGAGGAGAAAAGCCCCGCTCCCCACACCGGGCTCCTTCACTCCGTACAGACTGTGGCTGCGAGAGGATCATGCAAGCCCAGAGCGGCCCCTTCTGCTAAGGCCGGGGGTTCAGCTCACCCAGCGCCCTGCACCGGGCAGGGATGCTGAAGAAGCAACTGGGCAGCTCCCAAGGGATCCTTCCCCCACCAAGCGCTCCCAAGCTCTGCCAAGAAGCTGTTCAGAAGCGGCCGTGCCCTCTCGGCGGGCGAGGGAGAGCTGAGCCCCCTTCCCAGCTCGGGAGGCGGCACGCTCCCCGCTTTACCCCTTCGCATCCCCTCCCGCCACAGCGCTGAGCCAGGAGCCGCCGCCGTCCCCAGGCAAACGCCACCGTCACCGCTTGATTTCTTTACGCAGCGCTACGCACAAGCCGTCCCTAAATCCACCTTCCCCCGGCAGGTCTGATTTCACACACGCACCCCCCCCCCCCCCCGGCCTTGGGGCTCCACCAGAGACCTTGGCAATGGCTCGGGCTCCAACAACCCGGGTAAACAAAAGACTCTCGATGGAAACCGCCAGGCTCCCACCGGGAAAACAGGACTCAGGCCCAGGACACCCAGGCCCATCAGGCCCATGCCCCAGGCCCAAGCCCAGGCCTCCAAGCTCCCAAGGCCCACGACCCCCCCAGGCCCCACGCAGGACGGGCAACACGGGTGAGGGGCTCCAAGCAGCGAGAAAGGCCCAGAGGAAGGCGAGAGGGACCCGCACACCCCCGGGGCCTGCTGAGGGGGCAGCACCGAGGGCGAGGCCGGGGCCGGGGCCGGGGCTTTAGCCCCGGCCCCGGCCCCCGGCCTCACCCGAGGCCCTGGCCCTCTCCTTGCCCAGCTCCAGCGCCCCCCCACAAAGGTCCCCGGGGGCCGGTACAAGGCCCCGGCCCCCCCCGTCGGAGCAGGCCCCGGCCCCGGCCCCGGTCCCGGTCCCCCTCCCCTCAGGCCGCCCCGCGCCCGCTCCCGCGCAGCCTACCGCCGCCGCGCGCACCGCCCCGCCCCGGCCATTGGGCGGGACGAGAGGTGGAGACGCCTGCCAATCGGAAAGGAGGGGCGGGGCGAAGAGAAGAGCAGGGGTAGGTTGAACAGTAGAAGGGGGTGGGAGGAGGGAGGGGCGAGGGGGTGGAGCCTGGGGAGGAGGGAGGGTGTGAGGGGCGGGGCCTAGGGAGGAGGGAGGGGCGAGGGTGGAGCCTGGGGAGGAGGGCGGGGCGATGGGCGGGGCCTGAGGAAGGAGGCGGGGCGAGTCGTTGGGAGGGGGTGAGAGGCGGGGCCAGGCGGGAAGAGGGGCGGGGCCAGGGAGGAGGGAGGGGCGAGGGGCGAGGCTTGCCCCACAGGGGCAGGAGGAGCTGTGGGGCAGGGGGAGCTGTATTGAAGGCCCAGCTATGGGGCAGGAGGAGCTGTGGGGCAGGGGGAGCTGTACTGAAGGCCCAGCTATGGGGCAGGAGGAGCTGTGGGGCAGAGGGAGCTGTATTGAAGGCCCAGCTATGGGGCAGGGGGAGCTGTGGGGGAGAGGGAGCTGTAGTGAAGGCCAAGCTATGGGGCAGGAGGAGCTGTGGGGCAGGGGGAGCTGTGGGGCAGGCTCCAGTGATGGCGCAGAAAGGAGTCACAAGTTCCCAGACCCGAGTGTGGGGTTTATTAACGGGTCCCGGCCCCACTGGGACGGCACCTTCTCCCGCCCCAGCCCCACAGCCGCCGAGGCCGGAGGCAGCGGGCCACCCAGGAGCACCCCATGGCCGTGCCGGGGTCCCCAAACCACCCCACAGCTCAGCCCCGGCGGGTGCTGGCAGATCTCCACCCCGGCTCCCCTGCACCCCCCTGCCAGCCCAGCCAGGCGAGGGGTGCCAGCAGCCACGCCCTTCCACCGGCCCCGGGAAACCGGCGACTTTTGGCAAAACAGAGAGCGAGAGGGACATTATGACCTTATCAAAGCCCTGGCCCCCGCCGCCAGTCCGCAGCCCCTGGCCCCTTGGCAGCCCCCCTTCCCTCGCCCCTCTGGGACGGGGCACGTAGGGCTGCTCGCTTCCTTTTCCCCGCGGGGGAAGCTGGGGCGTGGGGCCCCTGTCCCCGCCGAGCCCCGTGCGGGAGCAGCTGGCCGCCCGCGGAGGAGCCCCCGGGGGGGGCCACAGCACGACAGGCCCCGCAGGGAGGGAGGGCAAAGCCCCCGCAGCCCCCCGGGAGCCCGACAGCAGCTACATGTTGAGAAAGGCGAAGGCTGACGGCTGACGGCTGCCCTCTGCCTCCGCCTGCCTGGCCTGGGGCCGGGACAGCGTCCGCGGCTCTGTCGGCAGAGAGTCCGGGCAGAGCACCGCGCCGGGACGGGCCACCAGCTCCATGCCGGCGAAGAGGGACAGGCTGCGGGAGGGCGCAGGGGTACCCGCCGTGTCCCCTGCCAGCCTGCTCACCGCCTCCCGCTCGCAGGGGCAGGCCGGCACCGCGGCACCGGGCCGCCCGTGGGTCTCCGCTTCCACCCCCTGCTCCGTGCCGCAGGCCGGCACGGCCACGGGGAGCGGGGCTGCGCTCAGGGGGCTGAGGATGCTCTCGCCTGCCAGGGGCGGGATGTCCGTCAGCAGGTCCCCGGTGCACGGGGCTGAGCCCACAGCGAGGGCGGAGGGGTCCGGGTCCGGGCGCGTGCTCTTCGGGGGAGCCTGGTCTCTGCAGAGAGCCTCGAACTGCCGCAGGATCTGGGAGGAGAAGAGCGGGGCGGGCGGGAGTGAGAGCGGCGTCGGGAAGGGGGCCCAGCCCCGGCACCTTTTCCCAGGCGCAGAGGCTGTCCTGGGGATCAGCCCCGATGTTCCCTCCCAGGGGGATCAGCCCCGATGTCCCCTCCCAGGGCTCAGCCTGGTCTCCGGGGGAGGGAGCGTCACACCCCCCAGGCCCCCCGCTCCTGGGAGAGGCAGACAGCTCCCCCCCCTCTGGAACACGTACGGAACCACTCCCAAGAGCTGCGTGTCCCCAGGGACAGCAGACCAGTCCCCAGGAGCCCCCTGCCCCGGGGAGAGGGCGCGGGGACGTCCCAGGAATCACCTTCATTGCTCGGTTGGCGACGGGGCCGGGGCTGCCTTGGCTGAGCTGCCGCAGGTGCTGCCGAGTCACGGCAAAGATCTGGTCCAGGGAGAGCAGGTCGGAGCACATGAGGGAGGAGATGGCACACATGGATCTCTGTGGGGAGGAGAGCGCGGCTGAGCCCGGCAGACAGGACAGGCGCTGAAAAACCCCGGCTCGGCAGCGCTTCTTCCCCCCCGTCCCTCCACCCTGTGCCGGCAGCGGCACAGCCCAGGGTGGGCAGCACCGTGGGCACGTGCCGGCGGTGCACCGGGACCGCCCCGGGCTCACCATGCGGACACCGTCACTGGGGTCCTCCAGCGCCCGGCTGAGCAGCTCCAGCACCACCTCGCAGTTCAGCAGCCCGCACCTGGCCAAGGGGAAGGGGTTACGGCCACGCCGGCTGCACGCAGCACCCCGAGCCCCGGGAGCCGGCTGGGAGCGGGCAGCCCTCCTGCCCGGCAGCGTTTCGGCCCCGGAGGCCTGGGCCAAGGCAGCCAGGGGGGTGAGAAGGGTTCAGGCTGCCCCTCGAAGCCCCTGCAGCACTCCCCACCCGGCCCTGCAGCACCCACGGTCCCGGGAAGAGTCCGCCTTGGGCACTTACTCCTTGATGAAGTGCTGTGCTTCCTCCCTGGTGAGGAAGACCCTGGTGCCGTGGGTCAGCACGGACACCAGGCTCACCTCCCGCACACAGTCGCCCAGGCTGTCGGCGTCCACCCTGCTCAGGGAGATGCCTCGGTGGGGACGGGCGCCAGCCCTGCTCCCTCCTGGGGTCCCAGCGCAGACCCCACCACCCTCCAGCGGGCAGGGACTCCCTCCCAGATCAGTTCCCCTGCCCGTGGCTCTGCCCACCCACGGGCTGCCCGGGCCGGGACGCCAAATATGCCAGGAGGAATCCAGCCCAGCAGTGCCAGGGGACTGAAATTAATGGTGTGGAAAACGAGGGCACCGTTTCTGGAGACGAGGGAAGCATCTCAGAAGGTCCCGGGGGAAGGGGAGCCCCCCACGGCCCCGTTCTCACCTCTCGGCCACGTGGCTCAGCTCCCGACTGGCCCCAGAGTGGCTGTCACTGCCCGATTTGCTGCAGGAGTCCGAGGTGCGGCTCAACTCGCCGTTCCCCTGCGAGGAGTCCTGGGAGCTGTGCCCACTGTCCGTCTCCTCCCAGCCGCCCCCGGCCAGCCCCGGCTGGTGGCTCACTGCAGAGGCAGCAGCAATGAGGCGTTGACCCCCCAAACCGGCCCCCGAACCTCGCGGGGACCCCCGCCAGGCCCCCCAGCAGCTGGCGGCTGCCCCAGCCCAGCGGCGGGGAGACCCTACCTCGGGTGCTGTGCGCTGCAGCGGCTGCTGGAGGCTTCACAGCCCCGGCCGGGCTCCTGGTGGGAGAGGGGGCCCTGACGGGCTGGTAGGCGTCCTCGTGGAGCTCCCTGCGGCGAGGCCGCGGCCCCTCCGGGGAGGGGAGCACAGCGTGGGCCACCGCTTCGGCCGCTCGCTGGATGGTGCTGAGCAGGGCTTCCCCCGTGGAAGCTGGGCAGAGGCCAGGGCATCAGGCGCTTCCCAGGGAGCCCAGCCCAGCCCCCGGGCACCCACCGCCTCGCAGGGTGTCATGAGGGGACGGCGGAGACCTGCCGGCAGAGAGGAGCGGCCCCGGCAGCCGGGCTCCAGTCCCTGTGGGGGACTTTTGGCTGGACAAGGGGAGCGAGGAATACCTGGGAGCTACCGGGACAGGCCAGGGGGCACGAGCTGACCTCCCATGTCCCCGTCACACCTCCCAGCAGGGAAGGACCCGGCAGAGCCCCCCGCTGCCAGCCCTGCAGCCGTGCCACCAGCCCCAGCACCCGTCAGACGGCCTGGGAAAGGGGAGAGCTGCACAAAGCAAAGGGCGCAGCGCGGCTGAGCCACCCGGAAACACCCGCCAAGAGAGAAACGCCCGCCGAGAGAGCCGGCAAGCAGGTTACGCGTCTCTGGACGCTGGGAGCCTGGTCTAACCCCAGGCAGGACCCCCAGGGCTGGGGCGTCGCGGTGTGCAGGCAGGGCAGTACCGAGCAGGGGACCCACGCAGGGTGAGGGGCAGCACCAGGCGAGGGCACAGCCAGGACTTACCGGAGCCGCTTTTCTCACTGCTGAAGCCAAATCCTTGCAAGGAGCCGCAGGGGCTGGGGCTGGAGCCCATGCCTGGGGGAGGCACAAGGCACATTCAGAGGGAGCACAGGCGTTCGGGGCCACCCTCCACTACCGTTCCTCCCCCTTGCAAGCACAGGGGAGTGGGTGCCTGGGGTAAGCCGGGAGGAGCTGGAGTGCAGGGCAGGGCACTTACAGAACGCCTCAGAGTTCCCCAAGGGAACTCTGCTAAGAGCAGCCTGTCCCTCCATTGCCCCCGGCACGTATTTCCCTCTGGCACGGTACCCTGCAGCCTGCTCTAGCCAGAGCTGCAGAACATCCTCAGCAAGCAGAGCCGGGGCCCACAGTGGGACAGGGACAGCAGCCAGACCCCCGTCACCGGGGCCTGTGGCACCCTGCCCTCACCCCCAACAGCCTCCCTGGCCAGCAGACCCTCTACACACCCACAGCTCCAGCCAAAGGGACCGGCCCGGCGCTGCCAGCACGGCCCACGGGAGGTGACAGGGCCGTGAGGAGCCTGCGCTTACCTGCAGGAGGCAGGGGACGGGCAGGCAGCGCGGCAGGCTGGGCGGGCGGCGCATCCGAGAAGAGAACGCTGGCCAAGTCCTGCCGAGAGAGACGGGGGTGTGGGCAGAGAGCTGGCGAGCCGGGCACCCCGGCTGGGCCCTGAGGCCGGGGTCTGGGAGGCAGAGCTGCCCTGCGGCTCCAGGCAGGACCCGAGCATTCCGCCCAGCACGGGGGGAACAGGGCCGGCACTCACCTGCGCAGCCGCCCGGACCTTCTGGTTCAAGCTGTTGCCGTGGAGAGGGTCTGGGGGCCCAGCGAACACTGCAAGGCACAAAGTCGGGAGGGCTGGGGGACGCTCGACCCCCAGGCACGAGGCAGGATGGGGCAGGACCCCGGCCCCAGCCCATGCTCCGGAGCAGCCCCCGCAGGGAGGAGCCGCCCTGGGCTCTCCCCGCAGCCAGGCTGAGCTCTCCAGCACCACGCGGGGCTGCTCCCCGCTCTCCTGCCCCAGCTCCCCCACTCCTCGCCCCGTTACCTGCTGCCTCCCGGATGAAGCAGGCGTTCCTCTTCAGCTGCAGGACGAACTGGGGGGAGCCCTGGGCGCACGTGTGCAGCAGGATCTTCAGCACCTGCGGACGCGGGGCTCGGGGTGAGCAGACCAAGTCGCGGCTGCCCCGCCAGCCCCCGGCCCTGCGGCAATGCCCTCGCTCTGGCCCATCACCCCGGCCCCGGGGCTGCTCTGCGGCCGGGGGAGCCCCGCAGCAGCCGCCCCCGCTCACCACCACCGGCCCACCTTCAGCTTGACGTGGCAGGAGTTGCTCTGCAGCCGGTTGAGGAGATACTCCAGCAGGCACTGGCTGCTGCCGGGCGACTCGTGGGAGATCTCTGGGGCGGGGGTTAGGGATCCTGCTCTCCCCGCGGGACCGCAGCCCGGGTCGGGCGGCAGCAGCAGCCCCCCCCGGTTGCCAGCACCTCTCCCCCTCCGCCCCAGCCGCCCCCGCACCCACCCCGGCCCCCGCGGCCTGGAGCAGCCCTGGACCACCCCCGGCCCCGGGCCCCTCCGCGCTCCCCGGAAGGATACTGGCGATCTCCTCGAACAGGTACCCGGGACAGGGGACGTCGTCGTCCGCCGTGCCCCTCAGCAGCACCGGCAGCTGGAGGAGGAGGAGGAGGAGGAGGGGGGGGACACGGCGTGAGAGGGGCCGGGCCCGGCCCCGGGTGGGGCTGAGCCCCGGTGCGGGCCCGGCCCCGCCGGCGCCGCGTAAGGCCGCTATAGAAGCCCCCCGCTACCCCGCTGAGCCCATACCACTGCACTGACATCACAGCCCTCGAAATAAGCGACGTCACAGCTATGACGTGAGAGTGGAAGGGCAGGGCGGGGGTGCCACGGCAAGGCCGAGGGGCCCGGGCTCTGACAGCAGGGGAGGTGGGAAGGTGCAGCGATGACATCACGGGTGGCGGGGTGACGTCACGTCCCCAGGCAGCCCCCCAGCCCCCGCTCCCGGCCCGGCCCGGCCCGGCCCGTACCCGGCTCAGGAAACTCAACCGGTCTCTCAGCGGCGCCGCCATGACACTCCCGGCGCCGGCCCTGCCCGGCCCGAAAGCGGCCTCGCGGCTCCGCCCCCCGGAAGACGCCGCAGACCAATGAGAGTGCGAAACGCTGCCGCTCGGCCAGTCATCGGCGAGGGAGGGCGGAGCTCCGGGCGGAAGTGGCTCACAAGGTTGACGCCGGCGGCAAAAGGGCGGGAGACGGGAAGTAAACAACCGGCACCCCCGCCAATCAGAGCTGCCCGCGACGAGCGACCAATCAGCAGGGGCTCGGGAGGTGGATGCCGCCTGTGACCAATCCACGCTTTCGGCAGGCCAGTCCGGCCAACCCGAGAAGGCCGAGGGGACGACCTTCCGCCACTACCCAGTCAGAGAGCCAGCACGCTTTGATAGGCGCACCGTCTCACCTATTGACGAGCCGGAGGGGGCGGGCGTCCGCCGACGCCCAATGCGAGGGCGCGGAGCTTTGATGAGCGGGGCGGGCGGCCAATCGCGGCTGCTCCGCCATGGCGGCGCCCAGGCCGTGAGGCGGCGGCGGCGGCGATGTCGGGCCGGGGCGTTTGGCTGCGGGCGCGGGCGCGGCTGCGGCGCTTCCCCGCGCTGCTGGCGGGCTGCGGGGAGCAGGTGGGGCCGCGGGCGGGCGGGGGGGGGGGATCGGCTCCGGGGACGGGGGGGCCCGGCGAGCCCGGCGCCCCGCTCCGGTTCCCTGTCGTTCCCCGCAGGCAGCTGCCTACGGCCGGTGCGTGGCCGCGGCGGCGGCCGGGACGGCGGAGCTGCGGCGGGACGCCTGCCTGGAGGAGTTCCGGGCGCTGCAGGACTGCTTCGCCCGGGCGGTAGGTCCCGGTCCCGGTCCCGGCGGGGGGAGCGGCCCCGGGCACGGCTCCGGCTCCGGGGCCCGCGGGGCCTCGGCCCGGCCTGAACCGCGGCTCTTTGCAGGCGAAGGCGACGCCGAAGTGACCGCGGTGCCGGCCCCGGCGCCCCTCACCCCGCGCACCGGCCTGGAGACGCTGCAGGGAAATAAAACCGCTCCAACCCGACCCGGTTTGTCCTTGAAGTGCAGAAAAAAGAGCGAGGCGGGGCCGGGGGAAGCTGGCGGAGCCCCCGGCCGCTGCCCGGCCTTCGCCGCCGCACCTCGGGCCCGCGGTCGCTGCCAGGCTCCGGCAGCCGCCGGCCCCGGGGCTGCTGGAGGCCGCGGCCCGGCCCCGGCCAGCCCGGAGAGGCCACGGGGGAGGGGGCCCGGGCTGGCAGAGCGGAGAGCACGATCGCGCCCGCTCTCCGGCCGGGAAGGAGCAGCCCCTTACGGGCGCTGCGCTTTAATCCGCGCCTCGCAGAGCCCTTTCCTCCTCTCTCCGGCCGCGGTCCCACATCCGGACCCGTTGCCCAGCTCCCGTGCGAGCCCCAGCTTTGCTCAACAGCAAAATTTCCTGCAAGGCAGCAGGAACCGCGGCCCGAGGTGCCGAGCTCTGCGCGGGCTCCGGCAGAGGCGAGACAAGACGCCGGTGCCGGGACGGCAGGACCTCAGGGAAGAGCCGGCTGCAGGGCGCTTCGGGAAGGCAGCCCCATCCCTGCCGCCAGCTTCCGAGCGCTCCTGCCCCGGCAGCGGCTCTGCTGCAGCTGCTTGATCCCCTGAATGTCAAAGCAGGCGTTTTCCTCCCCAGGCCAGGCCCCGTGCGCGAGGGATGGCGGCAGCCTCCCCTCCTCTTCCCCAGCAGCGGGGAGGAGCGAACCTCAAAGAAGGCACAAAAGTCTCTTTTCCTTCGGCAACGAAGCTCCCTGCGGGTATGGAGCGAGGTGGATGCCGCTGCCCGCCCGGGCAGCCAGAGCCCAGTGGCTGGTTAAGGCTTACCGATCTCTCTTTTTTTTTTTTTTTTTTTTTTTAAATTAAAAAAAAAAGGAGAATTCAGCTCAAAATGCTTCAGCTTATTTTATTGATCAGCTCAGCCTCCCCTCCGGGCTCTCCCGCCAAGCACTGCACCCCAGGACGAGCAGTCCCTGGCAGGCAGAGGTGACGCAGCTCCTGCCGGCTCCCAGCCCAGCTTGGGGGTGCCCAGGGCCCATGGCCCACGCCGTTCCCAGCCGCTGAGGAATGCCAGGAGCATCTTTGGTCCTTTGTGTTCATGCAGACGACTCGACACCAACAAACACGCGTCAGGGCTGCAGGCAGGTCTGACCCCGCGGGGCAGGAGCCTGCCCTCACCCTGCCCTCGCCGCCCGACGCGGCCCAGGACAGACCCTGGCAGGCAGCAAAGGGCAAGAAGGGGCAGAGCCAGCCCCGGCTCCGGCTCCCTCTCGCTGTAGAAAGGCTGGTTGGTGCCGCAGGGGGCAAAGCCCGGACCTGTCTCCCCACTGCGGACTTGGAGACGTGCTCCAGAGCCCGCTGCCGGCCCTGTCCCGACAGACGCGCACGGGGGACGGCTGCGGAGCGGCTCCAGGGCTCCCGGCCGCGTTGCTTGTGCTTTGAGACAGCGTAATGGAGAAGCTCACTTGTACTACGGGGGGAGTCCTGAGGGTTAAGGCCGTGACAGTCACGGGGAATAGCGCGGGTGGTCCTCCTGAAGAAGTACGCCCAAGTCCGTGGCTGTTGCCGTGTGGCTCTGTGTCGTTTTAATGAGAAATTAAGACGACATCCTTCGAGCAACAGGCACACGTCCCAGGCAGGCGGCAGCAGAGATCCCGAGCGACCAGAACCGGTGCGACAGTCCCACGTGTCCGATAACCACCCACCCCTGGCTCTGCGAGGTCCCATCGGACACGAACTCAACGAGGCTAGTTTAGCAAAGACACTTTGAGATACGGATATAAAAACCACCACAGTGATGAGGTCTGTAGACTCCAGGCTGGGAAATTTCAGCCATTCTAGTGAGAGCTTTGGGATTTGATTTCTTACATTCGCAAGTCAGGATGTAAAAACAAAACAAAAAAAAACCCGAAGGGATGAATCACTGTCTGGGAGCCTGAAACGAAGCAGGGCTCCCATCGAAGCTCTTCCCTTCCTCGCTCGTAAAATACATTTCCAGGGGCGGAGTCCTGACATCTACGGATGTAAAACACAGCGCGGAGGGGGGCTGGGAAGAGCACACAAAACAAACACGCTCCACCGAGTTACAGAGAGAAGAGGTAGGTATGCTTGAGCCAAGCCCCCGCGTCCGCCCTTCTAAGCCACGTCTTTTGTTCCCAAATTAGTCACCTCTTGCAGAAAAATCAAGCTGGTTTGGGGGAGGGGGCAGTCTGCAGCCCCCCGGGTTGAGCTTCATAATGCACTTTGGACAGGAGAAGTCAAGCTTGAAAGCACAGACGAGAGCTGAGCATCCGGGGAGGGTGGCGAGAGCAAAGCTCCCTGTTATTGCTAGTGTGTGGCCAATTAAATCCCTGGGAGTAGAGGCAGCACAACAGCAGCAGTTGTGCCCGTTTAAGGCAGCGTTTCTACTAAACTAGGTTCCTAAACCACAACTATCTCCTAAACATGCAAGACTAACAGCTCCCATTTCAAGAGAAACACCAAAGCCATTGGCTAAGCTGGTCCTCAGCTCATGACTTGATGCTTCTCCAGAATAAACCCTTTCCCGAGATCCCTGCTGCGATCCCTGGTTCCCCTCCTCCCGCAGCCCCAGACCTCTGCCCCGAGGCCCCGCACCGCCCGGGCGAAGGAACCCAAGGCAGGTGCCAGAGAAGCCTTTCCAAGCAGGCAGGGGAACCTCGCAGACGACCGCCTCGGGTCTGAAAGGGGAGTCGAGAGCCGGATGGAGAAGGCAATTCGATATGAACGAGATGTTGGAAAAGGTCCTTGAAAGCTGGCCTGGCAGGGAACCAAGGTAGATGGCAACCTCTGAAAGCCAGAGGACAGCGGGAGCTTTTCTTTCACGGTTGCCACCTCCTCGGCCACCTGCAAGCACGCGCAGGGAGGTGCTACCGTCGCAGAGACTCGAGAAGCCCGCGGTTCCCTCGACGGTGCTCACAGGTCCAAGGAGATCCCGTGGGTCCAAGCACTGCGTCCAGCAAAGTGCTGCTGGCTTAGACCAACCACTGCCTGAGCCACGGTGGCCAAAAAACCAGCTGGTTAACTTGAACCTTCCCTACAGAGCTCCTCGGCCTCGTGCCTGTGGCCAACACCCGCAGCCACCCACCGAGCACGACCGCCCCGCTCACACGCTCCCGTCCGCCTGCGTCATCTGCTTGATCTGCCGGCTGTGGACCACCTGCTGAGCCCCCTCCGCAACTTGGTTTAATCGCGTCTCTAGAGCACTCCGGAGGTCGTTTACTTTCACATCTGGAAGGGGGTTCAGGCCAATGAAGACCCCCGCCCCCTGCGCAGCCTCCTCCTCCTCCTCCTCGGGAGGCAGCAGGTCCCGTCTCCTCCGGCGGAGGTCCAGGTCCGCCTGCAGTTTCAGGTCCCGGTTTGGTTTGACATCGTGGTCCAGCTTCTGGTCCCCCTGGGCAGCCGCCCCTCTCTCGGGCTTTTGGGCAGGAGCATTCTCAGGGCCCGGTTTCTTCTCAGCATCGTTTGAGAGACCCCCATCCCCGTGCCTCTGCTTGCTCCGGAGACCCCCCTGCGGGTCCTGGGCCACGTCCACCACGTTCTCCCGAGGAGCTTCTTCCTTCGCCTCCCCTTTGCCAGCCAGGTCCCTCTGCAAGGCCTGCTGCCGCCTGCCAGCACCCTCGCCTCCCTCGGCGTCTGCACCTCTCTGACGCTCCCGTAGGTGCTGCTCGCTCTCTGCCATGTTCCTTTTACTGGAGGAGTCCAGCGCAACTGCCAGGTCTTTGGGCTCCACCTGACTCAGTGCTTTGGCTTTAAGGTCTATTCCTGAGTCTCTTTCCAGACTCTTTCCTGCTACTCCCTGAACTTTGGCAGCCCCCGGCTGTTCTCTTTGGATGGGAGCTGTAGCCACTTCCACGGCTTTCAGGGAATTCTTCTTCTCGTGGACGTCTCTTCCAGCTTTGGCTTCACGATCTCCTCCTAAATGCTCCGCCAAGGGCTTCTTTTCTAGGTGGTTTCTGGCTGCTGGAAGGTGTTGGGCATCCCCGTGAAGGGGATCCCAGTTCTCTGCGGGATTTTTAACAGCTCTGTCATCCTCCTGTGGCAGCACCTTCCGCTCCTTGGGAGGAACCCCAGGAATCTCACGCCTGTGCCCAGCCTCTTCCAGCTTTCCTGCAGTTCCCCTGCGCTGCTCCGCGGAGTCAGCAGGCTGCCGGCCCAGGCCCTGCGCAGGGTGCTCCAACAGCTCTTTGCTGAGCGGCTTTGCAGCAGCTTCTTGCTTAGCTCCCAGGCCCTCGTCCTCCTTGCTCTTGGAGAGAGGCACAGCGGGCTCCTGCTGCGTTTCCACTGCAGAACAAAAACCGACATGTAAAAGCTTTTTCTTACCACAAGTGACAGATTCCCTTCTCCCTCCGCCACGTTCTGCATAACAGGGGGCAGGAGAAGAGATCGCACCATCAACGGCCACAGGGGAAAACGAGGAGAGCCGAGAGGGAGAGCGTTACCCCTGCGATCAGGTGCCGGGGATCCCCACCTCGGAGGTCAGGGTCAGACACAGGAATGGCTTTTGCAGAGTGGACTCTGCCGTGTGCCAAAGGGACTCGGATCTCTCCCAACCCGACTTTAGAGCTGCTTTGAGCACTGATCAGCCCGTGGAGGGGTCACGCTCTTTGGCGATGTCCTTACCTTGCTTTGGCTTCTCCTCTCCTCCCTCCTCCTGCCTTTGCTGGTGGATCTCCTTGTGCTGCTCTTCAATTACAGCCAGCAGTTTTGCCTGCTGGTCAAGTAGCTGCTTCTGCTGTACCTGCTGTTCTTTGATCACCTGCAGCAGCACAGCATGATCAAGCAGTTTCGCCTGCCCCGCTTCTAGAAAAGGGAAAAAATAAGGAAGAAAAAAAAAAAAATCCATGACCCAAACCGCTCACTAATCCTCCCTCAGCTGGAGGGGCTGCAGGGGCTTTCCTCGGCAGGAAGGTCCTGCTCTGCAAACACCGCCCGTTCGCCAGGAGGGAGGGATGGACGCGGCACAGCTCTGCTGCTGGCGCTGACGGCGATCACGGCGGCACCGCTCCGGTGTACCTCTGCCGAGGACGGCAGCCGAAAGCCCAGACTAGCAGCTCGCTAGCACACGTGCTAACACAGGACACTGGCCTCCCTCCCAAGGCATCAAAACCAAGCTCTTGTCATCAACTGCTCAGGCAGAAGAGCCACGAGGAAGAGGTACAGGGGAGCAGGTCTGCTGGAGTCCCAGCGCGTGGAAGGACGAGGCGGCTGCTTGGCACGGGAGCTGGAAGAGGACAGGACCGGCAGTCGGTTGAGAGCGAGGGGCTCGGCTGTCCAAGCGAGACAAGCTGCTCTTAAAGCTGCCTGCGGTGCCTGGGGAAGCCCCAGCGCTGCTGCGGAGCGGCTCTCTAGATCATCTCTTTGAATGCACTGCAAAGACTTCATCCCAGCTAAACCGAGCCCAGAAAGGCCACAAACAGCAAATGTGCAATCTTAGGAGGAACTGGAAGAAGTCAGCCAAGGCACAGCACCGGGAGCTGCCCTCAGAGGGAAACTACCCGCACGGTGGGATAAACCGACACGGAAACATCGACCCAACACGTGAGGTACAGACGCTGAGCTAGGTCTTTACCGGGGACAAGTCCTGGGTTACAGCCAGGGTGATGAGAGGCTACTGTTGTCTCTTCTCTCAGCTTAGCAAAGTGAACATCTAGCCTGGCCCACAGCAGGAAAACACCCACCGAACAACCCTGCCAAAGATTTTGGCTTTGAGCACGGTGAAAGGGCTGGGATCCCGAGGAGCAATCAAAGGTTTAACAGCCGAGTACTCCCGCACGCAGCAGCGCAGGTGGTCAGGCAGGTCGAAACCACAGCGGCACAGAAAGTCAGCCCCACCTCCCGCCAAGCCGAGCCGAGCCGAGCCGCCACCGCAATAAAGCTGAGCTCCCTGCGCCACGTAACAGGAGGAAATCCCTGCCCACCGGCCCTTCGCAGCCGCGAAGTCACACAAAACAGATGAGTGCATTTCGGGCCAAGCAGAAGTGACTCACATTGATTCACTCGCTGCAAGCGACACGTCACGCACAAACTATGAGTCCCAGGTCTGCACGGAAACGTTGCTGCCTTTTCTCCGCCCGGACAGACACCCAGACTTATCGTATCGTATCCGGAGAGTATGAACCTGTGTGTCGCTTGCCTCCCACGCCAACGAGCAGCGTTCCTCCGAAACTGAAGGTGTTTCTAGACTATTATGCCCCAAAGGAAATAATGTCAAAATTAATAGCCTGTAAAATGCCATTTAAATTAAAAAGGGATGCTGTCCAGGTTAATCCTTCTCCAGCACGCACTGCCTCCCCCTGTCCCGCTAATCACCCACAAGGTGATTACAGAGAAATATTTCCAGTTCACATTACAGCGCTGTTAGCCAAGGGCCCCTGGAATTCCCCTTCCACTCCGTTTACAGAAAGCCGGCCTGCGAGGGGGAATTCGGTCGTTTCAAGAGAGCAATTGACTTCTCGAGATCTGTTTCTTTTTCGCACTTTGCTCAGAATAAACAATGAAAACAGAAGTCACTTCTACTATCTCGCTCTCCGAGCCTGCCAGGTCCCAGCTCGGCATGGGAATGTTTGGGTTGAACACGCAGCAGGCAAAGGTTTAATGCCAAATCAAAGCATTTCTCACCGAGAGCTCTGCAAACACGTGTAACTCCTGTATTTGTGCAGCACACCTCTTCTACACAAACAAAAGGCGACGCTATCTCCCGGCTCCTCCTTTGATCGCGGGGAAAGCAGGCCTCAGCCGGTGCTTTGGCTGGATTTTAACCGGCACTCTTCATAAAAACATCTTAAACAATTACAAAATGAAAGTACTTGAGTTCACGCGGCCCGGGGCAGCTACAACTGGAGCACTCAACAACGGTCCTGGCAAGGCAGCTGTTTGCAGAGAGCATCCACGGAGCTACGCGCCCACCGCCTCGCTCCTGCAACGCCTTTTCACCCCTTCCACCCTCTCCCAGCCTCCGGGTACGAAGCTCAGCTCTGGGCAGAACGAGCCCAGAGCACCTTTTGGTGACATCCTCATGGGAGAGCGTCCCCGGCAAGTCCCACACAGACTGAGATGGAAAACCCCACGGAAACTCATGGCCCTTCATCCTCCTTGAAATGTGAAGAGTCCTTATAGGCCATACCTGCCACTAGCTTTTTATGCTCAGTTTTTAAAGCCCCATTGCAATGCAGAATGGAAAGAAAATAATTAGAAAACCAAGATGTAACCACCCAACAAAGAGGAGGGCGATATGCTCCCCAGGAGCTGCCATCGCTCAGCGGATCAAACGCCCATCCCCGTGGACCAGAGCGCCCAGGGGTGGCACGAAGGCAAAGAGCCACAGGACCCCAGCACGCACGGGCTGCGAGTCCGAGCTCAGGCTCCAACCCCTCTCACAAGGCAGAGGTCGAAGGCAGCGAGCTCAGCCTGAGGAAGGGCTCACCACGCAGTACCAGCACCGAGGCTCCGCGGAAGGAGCAGACGGGGCTTTGCCACCGCTCCCCGGCATGGCCACGTGCCCAGGTGCGCCCACGTGCTAAAGCCTGCGTCTGCCCCACGCCGTGAGGCTGTAGGGCGATGCCCGCCCACCTCCCCACCGTGCTGCCGGGTCCCCCCGTTTCGCACCAGCCACACGGTTTCACTCCGGTCTCGCTCTTGCCGGGGCAGCGCTCCGAGCCGCCGAAGCTGGGGAGCAGCCGGGCCCGGGTGCCAGCGTGACTCACGTCCTCGAGCGGCCCTGCCAGAGGCTGTGCCGTGGAACAGCCAGCCTGCGCCGGCGGCGTGAGCCCGCTGGAGACAGGCACTAATTGCTGCCGTCGCGGAGGTGACTACGGCCTAAAGCTATGTGCTAGCAAGAGCCAAGAACAGCACTGGCTGGCACGGCCCTTCTGCAGAGAGAAATCCTGCACTCGCAGCCCCGGCTCCCGGGGGGAGCTCAGCGCCTTCCCCTCCCCGCACACCTCAGGGATGCACGCTCACCCTCCAGCTTGCTCTCCGCGTTCTCCTGTTGCTTCTCCTCGGTGTTTCGGGTATCCCTGGGCTCCAGCTGATCCACTCTGTCCGGGAGGGGCAGATCCTGCTTTTCACCTGCAGACAAACAGATCAACAGACCTTTGCAGTCAATAAGGACGCTCCAGCAGCAGATGTTCTCTAAAATGACTCCACATCGTGTTGTCTCTCCCTGCCTAAGCTGGCACAGTTTATATTCAACCCGATGACTGCGAGGGAAGTAATAAAAAAAAATATTTAACAATCTTATAGACTTGTGGCAGCGAGCCAGTGCTAACTACCTCAGCCAATTAAAATGCAAGAATGGTTCTAACTAGCTTTTAGACGGGCACTTAGCAATGTGTTACCTGTCAAGATCTCCCGGCTCCGTGTCCCCAGTGAGTTCAGAGACGCACAGGAACAGCATGGCACCTGACATTTAGTGGGCTAGCAAACAACTGTTTGACAGATATTATAGTAGCTGTCAAAGCCACCAGATTCCTCCTTTTCCCCAACAGCTGCTGAAGGGGCTGTGCACGCTCACGTGCTAATCTCGTGAAATTAAAAGGAAACACTGGGATGTAGGTAGGAATAATCAAATTGCCCAGTCGCCGGGGCGGATTACAGGCCAAGAGGAGAGTTTGTTCAGATGAGCCGCCGTGGAGGGAGCTTACCAGGGTCACCTTCCTTCTCCATGGACTTCGCAGCCTCCTCTGCTTTCCTGGGGAGCTGGAGCTTTGATTTCTCCCTGTCACCTGCAGCCTCAGCTTTCTTCTCACCGTCCGGCACGGCAGCTTGCGCCTTGGCTTCCAGCACTTGTTTGTCTGGCTCCAGCTCTTTGTATGGCGGCCTGCCATCCTGCTGCACGATCACCTCCAGGACGTTCTTCGGATTCCTAACGGGCTCGTCAGTCCCTCCCCGCAGTTGGTTCTCAGCGATCGCTTCCTTCCCCTGTTTCGGGCCAAGTGCCTCTTTCTGGGGATTCAGCGCGGCTGGCTCCTCCAGCACTGGCTTGAGCAGACGGTCGTTGGCTCCACCAGGCGCAAGCTTGTTCTCATCGGATTCCTCCCGCTCCCGCCCCATGTCCACGACCACTTCGTCGTGCGGGACGGGTGGCTCGTGGCGATGTGCTTCCCCCACGGGCAGGGCAATCCCTAGGGCGGACGACAGGCAGGGTTAGGGGGCTCGAGACTGATGGGAGAAAGTAACAGGCAGCAGGTTCACAGCACACCCAGCTACCTGCTGCCCTTTTTCAGCCCTACCTTTGCTTTCTCATCAGGAGGCTGCATTCCTAACAAGCCTTAAGAGCATCAAATACTAAATCACCTTCAGTCCACGAGGTAACGAGCAGAGATCAGGATCTTTAGCTGAAATAGTCCTGCAACGTACACCTCCCAGCTCCAAAGCTGGCATCCTTTCCCCGGGTTCCTCATTACCTTGATCGGGACGGTCAAGCTGCACTTTCTCCTCCAGCTTTCCTCTCTCCTCCTCTCTCTTGGGTACCTCCATGGGCACCTTGATTTGTGGCTGCTCCATCTCCTCCTTCTGATCCACCAGCTTCGGTTTATCGCGGTCATCCTCCGGCTCCTCTACGGCCGGGTTCTGGTCTGCAAACACAGGACAGTTAATTGCAGGAGGTTATGCACGGCTGCGCTGTCAGTCCACCGGCAGGACCAAGGCAATTGCTTTATGCGCTGCGACCCCTTTTACCAACACAAGCGAGCAGCTATTTTCCCTCCAGCGCTGAGCGTGGAGGGGTTGGGGCTTTTGTTCTGGAGTCCCCTGGTTGTTTTCCCTACAGTGGCTTTTTATGGAGCTGCCGGCACAGAAGCCCGGGGCAGGCAGCGAGGCAGGGCCGGGGCAGAGCCGGCTGCTGCTGCGAGCCCATGCCGCCAGATGGTAGCATCCTCCCGGCTGCCCGGCACCGGACCCCCGAGCAGCGGGACAAACCGAGGAGGGGTCTGGCCGCAGCCCCCCCATCGCCCTCCTGCTCCCGCCTGCACTGGCCGCACACAGCAAAGTAGCTCCAAACCTCTGTTATTTTTATTTTTTTTTCTCCCTTTTGTGCACGAGCGTTTCCCCGGCCCTTCGAACGCTGCAAGGAGGACGGGCGGGAGGGAGGGAGGGAGGAGAGCTGCGTGACCCCACGGAAGGCACGGAGTTTTGAGGAGTGCGATTAAACAGGCGTTAGGGGAAACTCCCGAGGGAGACGGGGGACTCTCCCCATCTCTCCCTCGAAGAGATGGGATGTTTCTGGAAGACGCATCCCAGTCACACCAGTTACAGAGTTCAGTGCTGGAGTAAACGTGGAATTCGTGGCACGTCCCATGGGATGGGAACGGTCCCTTCCGACCCCAGGGTGGCAAAAGACAACCCACACCGTGAACAGGGAGTGAACTCTTCCTTAAAAGAGCAACAAAGGAGGAAATCTAATTGTTTCCCAGCACTGAAGTTGTTCTGCACATTTTTTTCCATCCAACAAACTCTGAAAAAAAAAAAAAAATCTATCTTCTGCAAAAAAAAAAAAAATTCCCAACTCTTTCCCCCATTTGCCCTCCCCCATGCGATTTCCTTTGGGGAATTAATTCTATAAACATCTTTCAATTTTCTCCTCCCCCTCCGCAGGGCTGGTGCGATTTATTACAAGATGAACTCATGGGAAAGAAGAGATTGCCACAACTTCAGCTGCGTGGGCCTTACCCAAGTGGGGGGGGGGGGGGGACGGGGGACGGGGGGACGGACGACACAACACACACCAAAAAAACCCGACAAAATAAGTACAAGATCCTGGCCCAGAGGGATCCGGGCCAGAAGGACCCAGCACCTCTCCAGAAACCTGGACTCTCTGGCCCAGAGCTCCGCACCCAGTTGAAGGGACATGCGCCAGGGCTGGCCGGCTTTCAAAGTTGCTTTGGTTCGGGAATGACGGTGGGAGGGGAAAAGGACTCAGATTTTCTGAGAAACTCGAGTCTGGTACCCAAGGGTCCCTCTCTCCATTGAGGGACTTCCCAGGGTTCAGCAAGTCACGGCAGGACACTCCTCCTTTCAGGAAAAAAATGGCCTGCAGGAACCAGTGCCCAGCCCTGGACGGGGGCCCTGGGAAGCAGGAGGCTGAGGCTGGGGAGGGGAGCGCTCGGCACGGCTGCGGATGTTCCCAGCTAAATTCTGGCCTCGCAGCAAAAAATTATTTACTCTATTGGAGGAAAGTTTTTCGTTAATTGGTTCATGAAGCCGGGAGATGGCTGCATTTGGAGAAGGCTGCGACGCATCTGAAACCAGAGGATCCAGAGAACCGCACCGCAGGCAGAGCCGTTCCCACGGCAGAAGGGAATGACGACCCGAGGCTGCCGTGCAGCAAGATGATATTCAAGAGGGGAAACAGAAAGGAAGGGGGGGGGAGCTTTCCGTACAAGCGGGAAACAGAGGAGCTAAAACCAGAACTAGCCCTGCGTGCACGGCAGGGTTTGGCCAGAGGACCCTGCAGCAGGTGAAACCCCCCCGGGCCAAGGACACGACCGAGGGGCTGGGGGAGGCCCCGCTGCTGGGAGAAGCATCGACCGTAAATCAAGAGGCGGCCGCATGTTCCCCATTCTGCAAACAATGCAAGAAAAGACCCAAACACAAACAAAACACAAACAAAAATACAAGTCTCCATGCCATAGTAAGACAAAGTTGCCTCCAAGCCGTCATTTGCTCAGCAGGAAACAAAATTAAGTTCATCATCAGGGCGTGAATTAACAACCTCTCACGCTGCATGGAAATCTATAAGGGGCTATATGTGGTTTGCAGAGAACAATTTTGCTCAGGATGTGTAATAATCGCTCTAACTGTCTAGTCGCCCTCCAGGTCCCTTTGGAGAGCGTTACAGTAATGCTGCGCCTCTTAATCTTTTATGAGTGGCGTTGGACTTTACAGGCAAGGGCTGAGAGGCTGTAAAAGCTTTTTGGCTTACAACAACAGGACCTGGGCGTTAAGGCAGCACCAGGAGGGTTCGCTTTGCCTTGGCGCAGGCCCTGCTGCCGGCGGGTCCTGCCGAGCCGCCCCAGCTCACGATGCTCTTCAGCAGCTCCTCTCTCACACTTACAGGGCGGCGAAGGGAAGCCAGGGCTTTCTGCAACTGATTTGTGTGTGTGCGTGTGCGCGCGTATGTGTTGTGGTTTGCCAACAGCCTCTCAAGGCTGCAATAAAATTTCATGATTAGCAACCTAAAAGCTTCCCTTCCCCCCCCCCCCCCCCCCCGGCTCCTGGTTCGGAGAGTAGCAATGGTCCCAGAAAGGCATTAAATCCCTCCTCACATGGTTTTCCTATCGCTCTCGTCCACCGCGGCAATGACCGTAGCCGAAAGCTGCGTCCGCACCCCCCGCTCTCGGCTGGGGCAGCGAGACGGGCCCTGCTGCGCTCCCCCTGAGCCGAGGGGGATCCAGCAAAGGGACCGGGGGAGCCCCAGGGACGGCACAGGCAGTTCGAGGAGACACCACCCTCTCCGCACTGCTGAGCGATGCCCGGAGCATCGGCCAAGGACCGACGAGGGACACGGGGTTCAGGATCTGCTCGTGCCAGTCCAGCTCCAGACTCGCTGAAATCTCTTCAGCGCAGTGAAACGGAGCAAGGTCCACGAGCTCGTGCTAAGGAAAACGAAGAAGAACAAGCGGGGCAGAGGGATGGGAGCAAACCGCTGCCCCCAAACGTGCCGAGCAGCCCTGCACCCCGAGCAGGGCAGGGACAAGCCCTGCCCGGGGAGTCCCGCGCAGCCCCCCTCCCCCTGAAACGGTTACAGATTTCACAAGGTTATCGAATGGCATCACTGAAATTAGTTCACAGTTGTCTCCTGACGCACCAGCAGTAAAAACGAACCCAAATTACAAGAGGCTGATAGTTCCTTTTCTGTGTCACAGGCACTATTAAAAGCTCGCTCGCACAAAGCACCAGGGAGAGCTGCAGCAGAGTCAAGCTGTTCCTGCAGCTATTAGGAGCTGTGCATAATCCACGTTTCACACATGTTCAGGGCTGCTCTGGCTCATAACGCCAGCGGGGACGCAGCCTGCAGCCAGGCAGGTCTCTTTTTCGGGGGCAAACACCCAGATGCAGCGCAGAGACGGAGGAGCCCTCGGCATGGTGCCCTGCCGCACACCGGCAGCCAGCGGAGAAGCCAAACGCAGACCCGAGTTTCTCCCAAGTCCGTGTAACGCAGACCACCACATCCAGGAGGACACGTGGGACGGACGGAGAAGGGTCCCCAGCACGCGGGCTCCCCGGAGCGCCGGGGAAAGGGCACTCTTGCATAAGGAACGTGAATCAGGTCTTTGTTACCCGATATTGCACAACGCCAGGGAAAGAAAATGAAGCAGCAATGATCAAGTAAGGAGCTGAAAAATATTACAAAATCTTAATCCACCCCATGAGACCCCCTAGGGTGCTTTCAAATACAGAGAGAAATTGCCTAATTAGCTTTTTTTTTTTTTTAAAATGGATAATTGCCTTCATGAGCTTTCACAGGCAGCTTAGCAACCTTTTAACATACGCGCACACGCTGCATGGAGCAGCAGAACGTTTCTGAAAGGGGTTTTATACCTTTCCCGAAGAGCTGCTGACAGTAAACCTCAAGCAATACAGGCAGGGGCTGTAATGGGCACTTGGGTGTCGTTAGTAAAAACACTATTCAGAGTTCGCTGGTCAATACGTGTTCACATAAAAGGGCAATGTTCTAATATTCATAATCCCAGGGCCCACAGGGCAGGGTTTTAATGAAAGTCTGTACAGTTCTGGTCTCCACAACATCAAAGAGGCCAATAAAACTCCTCTCACATGCTGACAGGCAAAAGTCAGACGGTGAAGGCAGGACTGGGAAAAGGCCCCGCGCAGCCCCCGGGTTTGCCTCGGCCAGGCAGCTCCCGGCCGGGGGGGCGCGGGGAAGGGGCCGAGCACCCACCGCTGGTCCCCGAGGAGAAGCCGTGTGTTTCTGCTAAAGCCTCGTGCGAGGAATACGAACCAGATGTGCGCCGGCGAGGGCACCCAGGTGATGCGGGGCAGCCCGCATCCTGCACACCCCTTGAATGACAGGATGCAGCTGCTGCGGCGTTTTCCAGGCTTCTGCCTCTGCAAAACAAGCCGGGCGAGGACGAGGGGGGAGCTGCCGGGGGGAAGAAGGGCACCATTTAATGCCTCTCATTGCTAGTCAAGCCGACATCCCGCGGAGGCACAGGGAGGCACGGATCCAAGGCGCGGGGCGGTTTGCGGCGGCGGAGCGGGACCGTGGCTCTCCCGGGGCAGCCCCGCGTCCACCCGCCGCCGCTCCCCCAGCGCCGTCCGCCCTGCGAGGTCCTTGTCCCCGGGGATGGGGTGCCCAGGCCGGGCTCCGCTCCCCGGGGCAGAGCCAGCAGCCCCCCGCTACGAAAGGGACCACGCGGGACTCGGAGGGCAGCTGAGCTCTCCCTGGGCAGGCGCCCGTCAGCGCGTTAGGAGCTGCACGGCTCCTCGCCGGGAAGTTTACGAACCAAGAGCACTCAAACCGTCTTCCTCCCAGGTAGGATTATTTAATCCAGCAGCAAGTACCACGCAATAAGGGCTAATGCTGACGAGCTGCGGGCACACGCAGTGGGTGCGGCAGGGCGACCGACAAGTCGCTGCGCTCCACGATGATTAGACGCAGGCGTCCTGCTCTGCCGCCCCGGCTCCCGCGGAGAAGAAGTGGAGAAGGGATTTAGCAAACTCCAGCGGACACCATCTTTTATGGGACTTTTTTTATTTTCCCAGTCACAAGAACACGTGTCATTAGCGACTCCTCCTGAAACGAGCAGCTGTTCTTTGGCCATTACTGCTCCAAAATTAACCAAGACGGAAGAATTCAATTGCATCCCTCCTCCCAGCCCCGCTGAGTGTGCACGATTAAGGGATTGAGAGCATCTTTTGCTCAGAGTTCACGGGCATCCTAGTGCCTGAGAAGGCACGCACGCCTCGGGTGAACCATGAGCACAAACGCATAAAACCCCACCACTGCCAGGGACGGAGCAACCCAGGAGTGAATGTTATCAGCGGCAGCACCGGTGTCTCGGAGACACTCAAAGCTGCTCGGCAGGAACACAGCCAACAACCAGGAGGGAGGATAATCTCCAGAAGAGACAGCCCCTTTCTCGCTTCCGTTCTCAATCTCTGCGAGGATATTTCAAGGCCCCCCAAAGAACAAAAAACCAAGCACGAGCAGAACCAAACAAAAATAAAATAAAGAAACAGGACACAGCCACAGATGAGGGGCAGCGCGGGGTCAGGCGACACCTGCTAGCCATGGCCTTGCAAGGCAAGCCTGCAGCTGGGGAAGGGAGGGATCGGCCGTAATTCTATCAACGGCCACAGTAAACAAATAATAAATAATGTGAACCAGTAAACAAAGCTGAGGCATAATCACAGGCTTTGTCAGAGCTAAAACCGAATCCAAATTTATATCCTCGCAACTAAAAAAAGTCAGTGCCCATAAATTTACATACCTTTGAGCGCAATGAATGGCTTGTTATTGGAACTGCGGACAATGCGCTGGCAGACACGGTGAAAGCAGCCCTGTTTGGCCACTTGCACCCCTCGTACAGGTGGCCAGCGCGGAGCTGTCGCTGGGCTGTGCTCACAGAGCTGCATTTATTACCCCAAACGGGGAGACCCGTGCTCTGTCCTTACAGGGGACCCCAGCCCCGCACCCTACCTTTCCTTTCCTTTCCCAAAAGAACAACTCCCACAGGGTACCACCGGGGCTCACACCAGGCTTTTCCAGAAGGCAAAACTGCAGCCTTTCTTGGGAAAAGTCCCCAGGATGCTGTGAAGATGCACAGAGCTGGCTGGAAAAGACCCTGCTTCCACCACACATTTTTTTTTTTATATATAGTTTTTTGAAGAGGTGGAGCTGGGAGCAGGGCTGGGAAGCACAACTCAAGCAGACACATACCTGGGATTTTGACCGAATCCTGGTCAATTCTGTTCTTCTCTCCGTCCAGGCGCTCCAAGTCCACCGCTTCTGTCTTCACAGGGGCGTCCTCCGTTGCAGACAAGGTGGTATACGTACTAATAACCAGTATTCCCAGGCCAATCCACAGTATAATCTGCACAATGTGCCAGAGCTTCAGTTAGCACAGCAAAACAAACGGGACTGCTCTGTACAGCATTCTTCATGCAAACAGTGTCTCCAAACAATTCAAAGCTCAGTGCAATTACACATGTCAATAAGAGGGAGAGAAGAGGAGAGAAATTTAAGAGGCAAAAAAAGAAAAAACAGTAGGTTTTGGCTGAGGTTTGTATTTGGATTTAGAGACATAGGAATGAGAGTTTCAGATGCTGGAAGCTGTTGAAAAGGCAACTCCTGTATCAGAAGGGCTCAAAAGCAAGTGGACAGGATGTAAGGACAGAAAAATGCACGTGGCAGACGAGTCCAGCTGCAAAGACTCATTCCCTGGTATTTCCAGCAGCTACATTAGAACACCATGAAATCAGGTCTGGCTGAGAACAGAGGTGCCCAACCTGTTTACAGCCTAGAAAGGTTTCTAGGGAGCTGTTTAAAAATTCTTATTTTTGAAAGCAAGGATAAGATGTCCACACACAAGTCCTGGTGGCCAGTGCTCAAAAAGCTGACAAGAACTAACTCACCGATTTCCAGAAAGCTGGGACCAAATAGAATAAAAATAGACGGAATCTGGATCCTGTGGAGGGAAGGACCCTACAAATTTCTCTAGCTCAAAAAGGAGAAAGCGATCACCACCAAAAAGAACATTTCTGCAGCTTATTACCTAATGATAAATGGATCTAAAAGGATCTAATTCCACATGAGCCATAAGAAGGAATAAAAAACTCTCTGCACAATAAAAAACAAAAATATCTGGGAACACTGGCACTTCATGGGATAACTCGAGAAGGACAAGCAAGACGATGCCCAACAGCAACAGGGGCAGAGGAACGTCTGCCGTGTTCGGTGCCAGGGCTGCCAAACGCCTGCCTGCTCCTCCAGACGAGAGCGGTACCAGTTCAAAGAGCCGAGCGGATGGATTGCTGGCCGACAACACTGACTGGGGAGATTTAATTAAGCTCCAATATATTATTTTTACCTACTTAATTGTTGCAATTGTCACAATAAGGGCTTCTTGTGGAACCTGGTTTGCATGTCAATGCAACAATGGCACTGTGAACGACTGGTAGGAGAAAGTCAGCAAGAGTTTGTGCTGAAGGAAGCAGGCAAAGAAGCGGCACCCTCCGCTAGAAACACGGGTCTCCCCACAAGCTCCTTTTCACAACAGACCACGGAAGCAACAGAAACCATCACATGCAAAACAGAAAATGCCTCTGCAATGCCGGGAAGCTGAAAGTTTGCAGCAAATTGGTATTTATGATGCAGCAATTCCCCCCCTCTTCTTTTTTAAATACATTCAGCTCTCTGAAACGCCAGGGATCTGGCTTATTTCTGTGGCTCTGCATATGGCAGCAAAGGTTCCAAGACAATGCTGCAAACTGCATCTTTTCTTTGCACCTCGCAGCCGCCCTGCGCGACGCTCGGAGCTTGCGGGCAGCACGCCGCTGCTTCTCCTCTGCTTTTTGCCA
Organism: Mycteria americana; assembly: GCF_035582795.1. Lineage (NCBI taxonomy): Eukaryota > Metazoa > Chordata > Aves > Ciconiiformes > Ciconiidae > Mycteria > Mycteria americana. Next base: position 13,339,408 of record NC_134380.1, on the reverse strand, counting down.
GCTCCCATCCCCACCTCTGCTGCGTGCGTGCTGGCTGCAGGCTGCTGCGGAGAGGACACCGCTCTTCCCACCCCATGTCTAACAAGAACAACTGGCTATGCGTGCTTCACGAGGCAATCGTAAAAAAGTCTCAATCTGCAAAGGAAAAATGCTGCTTTGGTACACGATCTTCTTGCTGTCCAGTAGGAACCACGCAAGCTGCCCAGCCCCTTTGCAGAGCGGTGCAACACCCAGGGTAGCGGCGATTCTGGCTTGGGCTGCGATACCAGCTCACCAGAGGACCACATCCTGCAGGACTCATCCTCTTCCCCCAGAACCCTTACCCTGCAGCATTTACATCCCAATTCACAAAAAGCACAACAAAAGGATGCTACTCAGTGTGAGAAAAAACAGGAACGGCTACAGGGAACCACTGCTACAACTGGGAGCTGCCGGTGGGAGAAAACTGAAAATAAAGGGGAGAGGTAAAATTGAAAGGAGAAGTTAAAACGTTGGCACCTCCAGGGAGGGAGGAGAGGCTAACATTTTCCTCTCCTTCCTCGTGCTGAGGGAGATCACCCAGAAACACGGGCCAGGGCGGTCAGAGCCTCGAGCCCAGGAGACCCCGTCCTCAGCACGCCCCTGCAGACAGACAGACGCCTTCAGAAGGAAAAGGTTGGCGGGACGTGAAGCAGCTCTGGACAAGGGACGAGCAGCGTGGCCAGGGAGCAGAGGCCAGACCTTAGAGACATCGCAAAGGAAACAGAAGTAAAATCTGCTCCCTGCCTTGCTGTGTGGGTGCACAAAGAGCAGATATCCTGCCATCCTGCTCGGGCCAAAAGCAGAGTCAGCAGGTCCCTGCCACTGCTGCCCTCAGCTCGGAGCTCATCCACTTCCTCCCCTCACACAATCTACAGCCCCGCAGAAATGCACTTTGCGACTGGAAGGCCGTCCTGGCGTCTTCCAGAAACAACAGCGGAGAGGAAGAGCGTTTCCACAAAGAGGATCTATTCTGGTGCTACAGGAACTAGGAGCAACGTGGGAGAGAAGGGAACTGTAGGAAACAGCTGAAAACATGTTTTAAAATGTTTTAAAAGGATTTTTGTTGTTTCTTATCTTAGTGGGGAACCATGGGCTTGAATGCCTTAGATTCAAACCCCTTTGATTGTTTAACATTTGGAGTTCATCTGTGAGCTTCCCAGAGCAGCGGGTATGGGCACATGTGGCAAAGACAGGCTGGGCTGTCCCTCACCTTCAGCTCCCCCGTCAGCACACCTCCTCCTCACCTACCCCGTCAGCAACTGAAGACCAGAATAAAGAGGTCCACAATGTGGCTTAATTCCACGGAGATACTTGTGACATGGAAAACCAGGCAGTTTGTACTCAAGGGACCACCAAGGATAACCTGGCAATTGACGGAAGAGGAATGTGGGGTGCAAGGACCCGGTGGCTTGAGGAACCAAACACAGGCAGAGGAGCCACCTACCCCCGAAGCATTCAGCTGAAGAGCCGAGAACCTGGAGCAAGGAGAGGGGCAACACTGCAGAGCAGTGCCTGGTCCCACAGGGGGGATCTTCCCCACACCTCTGAAAAGCGAAGCGGCTCAGAGCAGAGACCCTTCTCCAGAAGCACCTCTCAACGTGGACAGGGCAAGAGGACGTGCAAACCCCTCTGACTGCAGCCTCCTCCAACAGGCAGGTCAGCAAGGCAAGGGCCTGTCTCCCGAGAGGAGCGCTCTGAGCACGGACGGGAATTCAGGAGAGGAAGTTTACGTGGCCGTTTCCTCTGCTGGTCGCTTTCCCTCGGCCGTCCTTCCTCCCAGAAGATAACTCGAACTTTGTACAGAAGTGTCGTTAGCTCAGACCATCTCCTCTAACCACGCCTGAGCCATCAGCAGGAAGCAAAAAAAACTGCATTTGTGTGGAGTGACGACATCCTCCAAACTGTGCTGTTTTGGACACCGAGCGTTTGGAGGGACAGAGTCACGGCGAAGGAATGCAGAGCCCCGGTCGCTGCCGGGTTCCTCCGCTGCGCTGCGACAGAGATGTTGTGTTTGAAGGGCTGCACTGAGCGAAAACGCCTGCCGTGAAGGTGTGCTGGCCGCTGCGCTACCAGGGGAGGGCAGAGGGGAATCTCTTTTCCATCCGCACAGGAGCGAGACCGAGGGGTTATTTCCTGACCTCGAGCAGCCTCTCCGCAGCTCCTCTTCCCCAACTGGGACAACAGCAACTCCGGCCTCCCTAGGAGGGGCCTCTCGGACAGGCTTGTGTCAACACTGGGAAGCCAACACCTTCCTGTTAGAAGTTAAATACTCTGTTTACAGACCTTAACGCGACCTTCAGCAGCACTCTGCCAAACCTCACTCCGTTCCCCCGCTCAAGGCTCCCGGAGGGCAGCAGGACACGGACCCGCACCTTTACAGGAACGCGCTTAATGCTTAACCACAAGAAAGGGAACGCTCTCCCCAGTTCACTCACAGCTCTGCGCGCCTGACTTCAAGCTTTTTAACTGCGCTGTTACCTGATCATCTTTCCAACACAGCAAGCCTTTCAACCAAGCCTCCCCGCAGCCCAGCCCAAGCTGCCGTCCCCAGCCCCGGCCCGCTGACCAGCGGCTGCGATAATTAGTAACTCGCTGGCAGAAGCTGCCCATGCTTTTTGCTGGCCAGCAAACATCTGGGACTGCCCATATTCCTTCCCCTGGAACCCTCTTCACCACTTTTAATGCAACTCCCCTGTTTCGTAGCCTCAGCTTGCACCATCTTCCCAGCTCGGTAAATCTAAACTTCCTACCTCGCCAGTCCCATAAGCTGCCCGACACGGAACGTCGCTGGATGCCAGAGGTGGCCCAATAAAAGCAGCCAGTTCCCAATAAAAGCAGCAGCACCGCAAGAGTCAAGATAATTCAGGCAAGCATAAGGGCCGGAGTTGAGAAGGCCTGCTGCTTTGGAAGAAATCTAAGGATGATGGAGGGAGAGGGAACATACACGACCATTGTTTAGACAGGGAAAAGCAGGGAGGGACAGCTATGCCCAGGGCTGGCTCCTTCTCCCCCTTGACTGCCACTTTTCACAGGAGCATATTTTGATGGAGTGGAGCGCCTGATCAAAGAAAGCAGGAATGAAGGAGGAGACCAAAGACGGAGCTTCAGGGAAAGAATAAATGAGTCTTTGCAGAAGACCTGGAGGAACAAGGAGAGGGTGGGCCCAGAATTCAGCTCCGGAGTGGAGGCGGGGAGGTGCTCTGCAGCCTGGCGCGTTTCTGAAGGCAGGTGTGCCCTTGCCGCAGCACTTCAGAGCATCGGTCAAAGCAAGTATGCAAACTTGACAGGCGATGGATCATTCAAGAGAAGGCTGGACAGCTTGCTACCAGCCCCTTGAAATGCCAGGGTAACCTGGGGGCTGATGCTATAGATAAGCCCTTATCCCTTTGTGGGGGTTTCTGCAGGACAAACATCTTACCAGCCTTGTGACCAGCGTTTCAGGTCAAGCATTGTGAGGGCCCCAGTGTTCAACCCCGGGCAGCGGACAGTCGCCTCTGGGCAGCCAGTCTAAGAGCTCAGCACATCCTAAGTGCAGTTTCAAGGCACTGCAGAGAAACGTTTTGGCTCAGCCGGAATAGAAAGCAATTCTTGAAAGTGCTCTTTGTTTCCCTGAAAAATCCAGGCTGGCATTCAGACTCCTGCTTGGGGTTTCAGTCAAAGAAGTTAGGACCAAAGTGTCAGAATTCAGAGTGAAAGCTGGAAAGTTGGACTATTTCCTTGTGTCAGAGAAAGCATGGGGAAAGAAAAAAATATGCCCTGCTTAAAAACTTCATGTACGTTTGCAAACCCACAAGTCATTAAACACAGAAAAAGCCATTAGTTCTGTAGGACCCACAAAAATGTCGTGCTCTCCCCCTGCTGACTCTGCAGTTTGCCGAAAACCTTATTCCCAGCCCAGCGCTGTCGTGACTGGTAGTGCTGGGGCAGAGGCCTGCTAAAAGGCAGTGGATTAAGTTATTGTTAGAAAAAAACAAAAGATGTTAATTTCAGCCCCACAAAAGCAACAGTATTTGCAGAATCAGAGAGATCAAGCCCAGCAAAGAGCCACTTTATTTCAGTCCCCAAGGAGGCCAATTCGAACTGGAGCAAAAGGAAAAGCTAAACTTCTAACAGCCTCTGAACGACCCCAATTTTTTAAAAATCAATTCCTGAAGCAACACCTCTATGTGTGTGTTCCTTTTTATTATTATTTTGGTTGAAACCAGAAAGCTGAGGGTCAGCAGCAAGAACCGCATCGCTGAGAAGCCGTGTTTATTTTACCCGGCCCAGGCAGGTTGGGATGTAAGGCCCGTGAAGGTTTTATAGGCTGCCTGGATTTCCCATTCTGCGGATACAGAACCTAAAGCCCACCAGAAGGCGGACTGGAAGCAGCATTTTATGCACCAAATGAATGCTTCACTTGCTGCTGGAGGGACTAAAAGACCTGGTGTTCCAGCACAGGGCAGGTCATGCACTGGGCCAGCACCTCCTCTGCTGCTGCCTGCATGCCCATAAGCAACGCTGCTCAGAGCAGCCGACCAGAACAGCTCCCACCTGTACTGGGCAGACTGGAGGGGGAGGCTGGAGGAGGTGCCGAGCGGTTTCTCTGCTGCAGCCAAATTAACTACATTCCCAGGCTCCGCGGAGGGCTTAGGGGGATGTCAAGCAGCATCAGCACTGACCTGTGAACAAAGTGCATTCTTGTGGATCTTCTTGTAAATAAGAGCTGGGCAGATAAAACAAATGAGGCTTCCCATCGTAGCACCTGTCAGGCCCAGGACTGTTTCCACTGGCAAAGAAGAAGAAAAGTCAGCAAAGTCCCCTTCCAGGACAGCCAGAGCAGCAGCACGTGGCAGCTGTCTGAGCCCCCGGGCAGGCTGGGGCCCGAGCCCAGCGGGCCTGGCCATCCCACCCAGAAAAGCAAATAAAAGAGACCAGAGAAAATAGCCAAGCAACCAGCCCTTGCCCCCAACTCCTCGCTCACCATTTGGGATCATGATGCCTCCTACCATGGTTCCAAACACAACAGCCAGCGTCAGGGCTTTGAACCGAAGCGGGGGCATATAACCCCCAGCAGCGAAGGTGCCGTCTTTTTGCTGGAAGAGAAAGGGCAGGAGGGGGAGAATGAGTTTAGCCCCCGCATCACACCCACACAATTCCTAAGCCATCACCCCAGCAGGCTCCAGCAGCTTCGTCACCTCCACACTATGGTCTCCGCAGAGGTGAATGCTAGGGGGGGCAGTTAGATGTGGTTGAGCAGTTTTAATATGCGACAGCATTTGAGCCTTCAAAACAAGAGTGAGGGGGGCACGGAGCCAAAGCTGCTGTTTCCATCCTGCCCCAAATGTGAACCGTACAGCTGTATCCGAATCCCTGTGCCAGTGCTGCAGCCGCCCAGCCTCAGCGAGCGGCCCCAAGGCCAAGGGCATGAGAAAGAGGCACAGCTCAGAAGGCAGGAGGGGGAACGGTCACAGGGGGAAGAGCTCTGGTTTTGCTACGGCAAGGTGTCCCCTAACACCTCCGGGAGCAGGGCTATTCCCACCTCGTTACAACACGTGTACCAGCCCCTCCGATGTGACGGAAGACACCCTGGCTGGATGGCAGAAAGGATGATCGGTGCTGCTGGGGAGCTGCTGACACTGGAGGGTTTCCAGATGCCTTCCACTTCCCATCCCATCCCCACCCTCCGAGCAGGAGGTGCGGAAGGCAGAGGACCCAACAAACCCACATGCCCTGGAGAACCAGCGGGTCCCTGCTCTCCTGGCCACACAGATGGGAGGAGAAAGCAAAGTGACAGGTTCAGAGCCCAAAGAGCAACGAGCAGAGCCCAGGCGAGAACCAAGTCCTTCCCAAACGTTTCCAGCGCTTACTCCTCTGCACCCACTGGCTTTCACCGATGGTCTTCCCCCATCCTCAGGCCCTCCCGACGTGAGAAAAGAGCCGGGGGCTTCTCACAGGCAGAAGTGGCAGGATTTAGAGCTATAAATTGCTCAAGTTTTATTTCCTGCCCTAAGAGGTTTCTATTTATGCAGATACACAAAGGCCTCAGAACATTCCCACAATCTCTTACTGTTATTTACTGAATACCATCGGCATGCTTAGTGCTGTACAATACACAGAGGAGAACACGCTACTGCCACAAGGGACTTACAGTCTAAATCAGACAGACCAACTATAGTCACAAAGGCTGTCTGAAGATCTGACCCTGGGAAAGGTGAACGTGTGGGAGAGGGCTGTATTCCACCGCACGCTTCTGCACCAGACAGCCAGGGGAGGCACTGGAGGAAGGGGACATCTGAACCCGGAGGGGAGAAGGCTGCTCAGGGGGCTACTGACAAAGGTACAAGGATGAGAATAATAATAAAAGAGCAGAAATGAGCAGGCACGCACAGAAGCAAGAAGAAATGAGGCTGGGCTGGGCTCTGAGGTCAGGAACAGAAGCTTGAGCTAAATGCAAAGCAAGACCGAGTTGGCTAGCAAAAGGATGCCAGCTGGAGCAGCAGGAAATAAGGAGGCTCCTCTGTTTCCAAAAGCACATTTCTCCCTCTTCCTGAGGGGGAGAACCACCTCGGCTCTGAACTGTGTAACACTTCTGCGCGAGAGCCGAAATCCCCAGCGGAGAAGGGAAGTAGCAGCCACGGGACTTGGGGCACAGCAGAGCAATAGCAGGCTTCAGGCTCGCAACTCCAGCACTTCTGCCCATGAAATTCCTCTGCAGAGAGGACAAGAACCTCAAAGTACCAGAGATTAACCGTTCTGCAGAGCAGGATTTACGGACTGCCACGGGCCTCCTGCTGCACCGTTACCACACACCAGGCACGCACAATTTCACTGTCAGTTGAGGGTTTGTCCCTCTGGACAGCGAGTACCTACCACAGGTCAGAAATATGCAGTTGTCAACGGAGTCTCACAGAACCAAGGCACGTTTGTAGCCTAGGTTGGCAGCCAGCAGCAGAAGCCAAAGAGTCACAGTAGCCCTTCAAAAAGCAAGTTTCAAAGGTGCACACCAAGGCAGTCAGCTGCTCCTGGCCACACAAGAGGATCTTACCTGCTGCTCAAAGAGAAGGGTGTTCAGCGCCTGTCTGCACGGGAGAATCATCATCGGAAACCCCACAGCTACCGACATCATGAATCCCACTCGTATCATCTCCGTCACAAGGTTGGAAGGGAAGTTCATTAGGACGTTCCCAGCAATGGCTTCAGTGTAACTCACGTAGCCAAAGAAGCCCACCTGTCCGGCAGGAGGGGAGGTGAGCGGATGGGGTTGGACTCCAAAACACTTTCATATCTGCTCTTTACAAACAGGTGGAGGTCAGCGACCTCCCGTGAGTTAGGGCCAGCCAGCCAAGGAGGGAGCGTGGGGCCACCTCCACAGGCAACCTGCCAGCAGCCCTAGCTGCAGCACCCCCAAAAGCCGAGACAGGCGGTTAACGAATAGTGGGACCTTCCTAAAAGCAGAGGCAAGTTTCTGCCTAAATACAGGGGGCTTTCATGGAGGACGTTGCAGCGAGGGAACGCTGCCACTGCCCGTGACACAGGGCAGTGACGCCCTGCTTGCTGCCAGGCCCATGGACCGGCCCCCTCCGATGAAGGAGGGGCCGTAACGATTCCCCGCAGCAGCCTAGCTCACAGGGGCAGGCTCTTCTCAGGAATTATTAACTCGGTTTTATTAACCGGTGCCTTATGAGGCATAACGTCCTTCACATCCTTCCAATTGCAACAGGCTGAAAGAAGCTCTCCTAAACTCTGGGGAGCATCTCCAGCTCCAGGCTGGGCCCTGGAAGGCAGACAGCAGGCTGATGCACACGGAAGAGCTGGGTCTCCACTCTGCCTCCGCCCGCGGAAATGTGCCACTCTGAAAATTTGGACTCTCCAAATGCCTCCTGCAATGTTCGGTTCATCATCTCCCATCTAATTTTGCTTTCAGCAAAATGACTTATCTTTCAGAATAAATATAGATAAGCAGAAACCAGCCCCAACTGAAGATAAATCATCATCCCCGTTGCCCCTCCAGAGCATGACTTCTGGCAAGGAAAGAGAAGGGGAAGTTTCTTACCGTAATGTAAAAGGTGGTGACCACGTTTAGGGAAGAAGCAAATATGGAGCTCATGATTTTAACAGACGGCTCATCCAAGCTATCATAGGTAGGCAAGACCTGACTGTAGAAAAGGGTAAATTATTTAAGGAAACCTTCTGCAGAGAGAGAAAAACGCAACTCCAGCATGTTCCCTGCCTCAGCCCAGCAGCAAAGAATCCCTGACACCTTCCCCCTATGGAGCATAAACGCTCGCTGCTATTCCACAATTTATATTGCTAATGCCAAGAGATTTCAGAACACTCATAACTTTAAGTGTTGCAAAAATATTCCTGCTCTCCCCACCCCACCACGTGGAGCTAAACGTGTGATGTAAACATTTTGGTTCAAAAGTGTTGCAAAATGAATGACCGTTTGTTCCAGTGAAACACCAGTGGCACCAGGCCAGGCAGCGCATTGGAGATTATTGTTCTTGGAGCTCTCTATGCTGATAATTAAAGCAATGCAGTGTTTACAGAGTAAAAGCAGGAAGAAGGTTAGAGCATCACACTGTCTAAAAGAAAAGTTAAATAAACAAAACTAAATGCAGCGCCTGTCATATTTCAGCGCTGCTGCTAAAGCTCAGTTCATAGGAAGCTGGGAGCACCAATTACACGGGATTTGGGGTATTTACAGACCTGGAAAGCATGTGGAATGTACTTTTTGACATCAGGTGCATATTTTAGCAACTCATTAACCTCTTGTTACGTTAATTCAAGTGGCTACATCCTGGCTTCATGTTACTGAAGGAACTCTCACGAGAAGTTCAGGGGAGAGCATCCAGTTAGATGGGAAGGGGGTATCCCCAGCTCCAGTGGGCACAAAGCCATTAACAGAAAGTGTGTCAAGCTGAGGCCAAGCAGAAAAATCCTTAACCCTTAATCCCTTAACGTCAAACGGTTCTGCACAAAGGAAGCTGAGCACGTCGGCTCGCAGGAACCCGCGAGACACTCGGGGTCTGTGAATGCAGCACCGTGACAGCCATTTACCGGCAGGGAGCGAGGAGACCAGCTTCCCCAGGAGTCTCTCCATTTCGGATTCCTCCCTGCCCTCAACGCAGCGGCCTCCGCTAGATTAACCGACTATGTCCCGGACTTCAGCCCCACGAGGGGAAAGGGGGCCAGCCAAACATCCAGGCCCAGGAAGGAGAAGAAAGGAGGGAAGCAGAGAGGCTCTGCAGTGCGTGGGACGGCACAGCCAGGCCAGGTTCGTGTCAGTGCAGGAGCAACAGCAGTGACATGGGGGAAAGTGCCATGCAAAGTCCAGCTGCACCCAGGCCTCCTGCGATCACCTAACGGCACTTGTTTGGTCAACTTGGGTTGGGAGGATCAGCACAGTGTCCCTCAAGCCCCCACGACACGCTGCTGGGCCCTCCTGACCATCACCACCTCTCAAGGCAGAGCAAGAGGACAAGAAGCATGCAACAGGCAACACGTCCTGACGTGCCCAGGGTTTATTTTTCAGCAAAATGACTGCACTGAAGGCCAGCGAAGGATCGGGGATCCTTCCCCGCATTATCTGTTACACCGAACCTCAAAGAGGGCACAAGCAGATGGTTCCTCCTGAGCAGAGAGCAGGCAAGTCAGCACAAGCATTAAGAGCCGCCTCGGAGAAAGCAGCCGTGCTTCAGAGATGGCCAGAGCTACCTCAGAGTGTCTGTTCTTCACCTTCACTGTAGGGACCACCTTGTACAGGCTCTCTGAGCACAGGACTAACTCAGCCTGCAGGGAACGGATCCTCACAGAGGCAGTGAACAACATCCTGACTTCTATTATCCCTGTGAATTCAGCATTTTTGCATCCATCTGCACCAGAATAGCCACCTCCAGAAATTAGAAGTTTTCTCCTGGAAAGCGCTACTGACTCCTCTTGAAAGAGAGGGTTCAGTGACTTGACCAAGGTCACGCAAGGAGGCTGCAGCAGAGGTAAGCCTGGAGTCCTCGCACTCCCAACTCTCAGCTCCACAGCAAATTTCCACGCTACGTAACTGTAGAGGAGCGACCTACTTTGCAGCTTCAGCAACAACAGGATAGCTTTTAAAGAGCAAAGGACATTGAACTCAGAAGTAAAGCAGGGTCAAGTTTTTCAAGCTAGAATAATAGTGCATTTATTTGTCCTTACTGTATGCTGCATTTACGTGCTGAAGGAAAAGGATTTCTGCTTTATGTTAGAATTATTTATTTTTTAAAAAGGTGATTCAGAGGTTAGCAAAATTAAACCAACCTAGCTGAGAATAACATGCTTAGAAAGATTGCCTGGGCTGGAGACAGCGTGTTGCCCCAATGCTTGGAAAAAAATGCATAGCTTTCGGTTCAGCTTGCCACGTAAGTGCTGTAATGGAGCCTATATTTAGGTACATGCACACTGGTCCAGACCAAACGATTTCCCTGCATTTCCAACTCCCGGAAAAATTGTGCTGCGTACTGTGTGGCTACCATAAGAAAAAAAAATTGCAATTTAAAAACTCTAAAATGTTAACAAGGTAAAGCTGTAAAAGACTACAACTCCCTTCACCAGTTGTAATGGAGACATTAAACAGCAAGACTGGAGCGTGTTCGGGTAGGAACCGAGCTGCCAAGAGAGCCGATAAGTGGAAAATGATGATTTGGATCTTGCGTGTGGGTGTAAACACAGCAGTCTGAACAAATTTTATCTGTCACATTCATTTACTGTTGGCATGTTACCCATTTGCTAGAACTACAGCGGGGAAAGCCCGACTCTGCCAGCCTTCCAAATGAGGATGGTCTTTTCCGCGTCCACATTTGGATTTACACTTCTATTTAAAGTCTGTTACTATTCTGGCCAGGCACGTATTGCTCACTTGCCATTTTGGTGCAGAAGGTAATGCTGCTAGAAACATGAAAATAGCCTGGTCTGCCATCACGTCCTTCCACGTGCCAGTGGAAACCCTCATTAAAAGCAGGTAACTGGAAATGCACGAACAACTCTCCAAAGTCAACGACTGTGTGATCTTCTGAGTCTCCCAAAGAAATTCGGGAAAGCAGAGAGGAGCCGCGAGTGTACGCTACCCTGCAGGGGGCCCTGCGGCCATTAGGCGACGCAGCCCCGCTGCCTCTCCTGGTACTAAATCATTCCCTTCAAGAAACGGGGGAAATTCATCACTTCTGCAGCTGTACCAGAAGCAACGTGCATTACACTGAGGATCTGTTTGGCCCAAATCACCTTGTGTTGCTCAAGTACAATAACTCCCAAGTGAAATATAACTCCCTCCTCTATCTAGGTAACAAAAGGGTCACAACTGAATGAGATGCTGTACTTCAGTGGGCTGTAAAATATTTTGATTAAAATAAAATAGGAAACCAGATGGTATCTATCCCTTGCAGATCCTCATGACCCTCTGCCCTCACAAAAACTCATTGCGCACCACAACTGCCAGAAGTGGGAATGGCAGGTACTTACGACTGACAGGCAAAAGACATGCCAAAGATGGGGATGCAGCGGAAAATGCCCTCCCAACGAGTGTAACTAACTCGCTGCAGCCACTGCCCGCTGAAGAGGCCGTGCTTGAAGGACGACAGGACAATCTGCAGCCAAGAGAAAGGAAAGGAGTTAAGATCCAACCCAAAACAACTTCACGGCAGCAGTAATGCCAGGGCTGGGCTGAAAGGCAGCGTGCGGCAGCTCTGCGAGGAACAGCTTACGCTGCCTACCACGGCCCGACCTCTATTAGTCAAATTCCCCAGCTCCCCACCCGCACACTTTATTAAAGCTCCCAGCAACCTCCATAAGCCCCTTGCCACCAAGGATCCCGGGGTGTATTTTAAAAGACCTATGACATTCCCGCTTTGTTTGATGCCATCAGACATCATAACACACACCAGGGTGGAACAATTTCCACTGACACATTTAACAGGGAGAATTATTGTTCCCAGCAATTTCTTTTGCACTTTTTTAAACACCCTTTTAAATCCAAACGGGAAGCGACATTTGTCTTGGAGAATCCTGTTCAGTGGAGAGAGACAAAGGTTCCTAAAACAGGAGCCCACCTGCACGCTGCTACTCCAGAGCCATTTAACAACACCAGTTCACCAAAGACAAGGATAAACTTCATGAAAGCAGGGGGAGCGAGGCACCCAGACGAGGCCAGGGGAGCTCTTTTGCCATTGACAGAGAAACTGGCAGGCATTGGGTTGCACAGGAAACAGAAGGTAAATATGTCTGAATGCCTGTTTATAATATCGCCTGAATGGGGGTTTTCTAATCCCCAGAGATTATGTTTTAGTGCAGCCAACTCTCATGAAATGTTGTGGTTTTCTTAAAGGCACAGCTCCTGGAACACGGCAGTTTTGTAAAACACTCATTTACAGTTTCCAGCCTCCTTACAAAGGCAAGTTCAGAAGTGTGACCCAGCACAACCTACTAAAAAAAGTTAAGTGGAAAGAATTTCCACACCTCCCTTTTCTTCCTTTTGTTTCAGCTCTTCCAGTCCTGAAATGTGGGAGACAGGGCTGGGGCTGCACGAGCAAACCACATGAGCATCCGAGCAAACCACGTGAGCATCCGTGAGGTGAAACTTGAAGTCATTAAAAAGCAAGTGAAAGTCTCCACCTCTCAGTAAATGGTGCTATACAATGGGGCTCGGCCAAGCCAAACAGGGCCAGCTTTAGGTAACTCTCAGCTTACCCTACTTAATCTAAATGGTCAAGAATCCATTCACCTCAGTAAAGAAAAACTTTTCTAGAAACATCTAAGAACAAATATATGCCACGTACCACGCTTAAGACTTTACGAAGCTTTCAATGCTCAAGAAATAGAAGTGCTGGTGTCCAACAACTAAAACTACTTGCAGCCTGAAAGACATTAACCATCAGCTGCAAAAAAGCACGCAAAGTACACGCTTGGGTTCTTAACAAGAACTGCCTTCCCCCTACAGATCAGAAGCACTGAGGTTTTCAAGGCAAAACAGTAACGCATGATGAAAGTCCTTCTGCTTCCAGGCACTCTTCCCCACATCTTCCATCCTTTGATTTAAAGTTCAGAGCCCTATATTATAAGACACCAAGAAGCAGAATAAACCACAACTCGATTTGTGGTTTATTATTATTTGTGCCACCACAGCCCTAACATTTCTAATAGCTTACAGACCCACTGGCCAGTTTCTACAGCCTGTACCTCCCCACCTCCACCAGCTCAAGAGCACGGGCAGCCAGATCGCTCATCATGCCCGGCACTAGCAGCACTAATTATCAGGAAGGATATTTTAAACTTGAGGCTTGCACCTGCAGGCTGTCCCAGAGGGAACATCTGTGTTAAAACAACAGGAAAACAGCATTCCCAGCGTCGATACTCACCACAAACATGAACACCGTGTAAAAGATCAGAGCCATGGCACTGAATGACTGTATGGAGGCCATCATGTTCCTCTGGAGGCTCAATGGAAGTACAATGCACAGGGAGACGGCAAAGAGCAGGACTATCCGGAAACTGCCCGACACCTGGAAAAGGGACCTGCATAAAGAACTGGAGCACGGAGGATACTCAAAACATCCCACCAAATTAGCAAACCCCGATGCGGTTAATTTTTCCAGAGTGAGAAACAACACAAAGCCAGGATCGATTTCAAATGTGAAATTCTGCTTCTGTACATATTTAAAGATTTGATGCTGAAAGCTTGCCATTTCTTTGGCTAGGTCTGTGATTAGCTTATACAGTCACTGGGTGCCACTGTTGCTCTACACAGTGCGTGACAGGTCCATCCTGAAGTGGAAGTATGGGGGGGGGGGGGGGGTGTTAAATGCTATTCCAGCAGAAACTATTTAAGTATTTTCATGCAATTAAATAAAAACTAAACTTACTTGGGAAAGAAGAGATTGAAGTCTTGAAAATTCTGATCCAGAAAATTAATCAAAGCCTCACATTGCTATTTATTATAGCGGAACACTCTGAAATGCTTGGAAATATTTAATACCTAATTTGGCTGCAGCCACAACGCATCTTTTTAACTTCACAGTCCCTTAATCGCAGCCTAGCAGCATCAGGCGGAGCAGATAACAGCCCCGCCAAAAATCCTTCCACATGTCCATTTTGCTTCCCCGCACGGCCCTCGCGCCAGCTCCGAGCGTGGCTGCTCACAGCTCTCCAGGAAAAGCAGCAAGAGCCTCCTGCCCACGAGGAGCACCTCAGCGAGCACCTCGCCACCACGCGTCTTGAGCCAACCCCGGGCTCGTCACACAGCTTATTTTATTTTAAAGAGGAGGCAGGCGCACAGTAACTTTGGCCACCAAAACAGCAAGGGACAGGACAAAAATCCTCCTTGAACTAGCGGGCTGCAAGGGGGTGAGAGCTGGGACAGAGGAACTGTCTGTCACTACCCGTTAGGGACAGGAATTAAGACAGGAAGCATCATCTCCTCCAGGAATCCGCTCCAGAATTAATAGAGACCAAGTTAAAAAGAATTCCTTTGTTGGAAGTGCCTTATTGGAGGTTTTACACATCTGATTGTTCGCCATATGTCTGGGCTTCCAGGACTTCATAGAGCTAAATGCTCTGTGCATGAGGCGTGCCATTAAAGCTCACCACGAGATGACCCCACAACGCCTCGTGGGCTGCTGAACGCTCAACTAAGGCAGGACGCTCTTTGCCGTATAAGTCACAAACGGCTCGATGCAAGAATTGGGATCACTGTCTGCATTGTGGATGTGATCCAGTGAGGATTTATTTACCTGAAATCCAAGCAGCCGGGCAAAGAAGTTGGACCCCAAATCACCAATGACAACATAGAAAGCAATGCAAGTTCCCAGCATCAGCCCAATCATGCTGCAAAAACAACAAAACACACACAGGTTAGGAGGCTGGAGCAGGAACCCTGGCACGCAGCTCCTGCTCCTGGGCAGGTGTGTGTCAGCAGCCACATTCCCAGCGGATTTGTGCTCTGCAGCCCTCACGAGAGGACGAGGCTTTGTTAACGCTAAGGCTACCTTAGAGACACCTGGAGACACCGCCTGGGACTGCCGTAACTGAGCCAGCAGCGACGGGGTCCCCACCGATGACACGTGAGCAGTCAGAACACCGCTACGTGCCCTGCGTGGAGCAGGGCTACAGTTCATACGCTGGGAGCGAGAGACATCCTACATACACTGCAGCCGCTGGTGAAGGATTAAGAGAAAGGTTTAGCACCGACAAGCTCTCAAGGGCTACACCCTACACACAACCGCAACAGCTGAAGATTGCTTCGGATCCTACTGCACCCGCCGTTTACCAAGGAACGTCCAGAAGAGTTAAACAGAAACAGCTAAAATTGTACGTTTAAAGCGACTTAAAATCTTGTGCAGCCGCTTGCTTGGGTTCAGAGGCAGAGCAGCCTCAGCATGCCTTGCTTCAGCCTACATCCACCCTCTAACACAACCTTCTGGACTTTCATGGTGGAGGCAAGCCCCAGGTTTTGCTGAACCCACACTGAAAAACACGTTTAGCAACCAGTAATAAAGTGGGTTTTCTGTCCACAGGGATACAGCGGGCTGCGAGCTCGCTCTCACAGCCATATGAGCAGGCTGTGCATCACTACTGGTGCTAGAGGGGAGGACCACGCTTTTATCCCAGGCTCGTGAAGGGCAGGCCACCAGTTCCGCATACAACCCTAATAAAATAAAAACCAGGGAACCTCCATCCACCTCGCATTTACACCTAACATCTTGGCTAGAGATGCCGTTCTGGTAACAACCCTTGCATGGGTTTAACTGCTGTTTGGAGCCACAGAAAAAAACAGACCTTGGAGATGGCAAGAACTCCTTTATTTCTCGGAAAAACACTTAAAAAGAATCAGCAAGAGGTTCTCTCAGCCCCACGCCCCACAGCAGGGGCCTACCATGAAAGTCTCGATACCAAATCGGCTCTCAGACTTCTTTCCACAAAATGGACCACACTTTAATGAAAAGATTGTCTTACGAACTGCTTCTCCTCCCATTCATGATTGCATGGACCACTTTCCCTCCCAGTTCCAATTATATAACATCCCTGTGGCAATTACAGCAATTGCTTGCACGGACAAGTAACATCTGAGAAATATTCTGTATATTTTTAGTGTTCTGCAGCAGTTTGCAGCTGGGAAGAGGGAAGGAGCCAGCACCACTGACTGGCCTGGGCTCAAAACGCCTCCACCAACGAATCTCTGCTGGAAAAAGCAGCGCTGTAACGACGTCCCATCGCCCATCATGACTGCTGAACGAGACCTGCGGGGGAGCTTCTACTTGGATTGGGGTCATCTGAGGAACCTGAAATGGAGACAGGACTTCTCCCACAAGGCATCGCCTAACGCCTGGCATCTGGCAGAGGAAAGCGGAACCCGCTGTGAGGAGCGGGCAGGACCAGAGCAGCTAAAGGGTGGATCCGAGGTACTGAACGCTCTCCCTCCCACTAACTCACGGCAATCTTGGCAGAGATTTCACCCCTGGAAAACATCCACAAGTGACATGCCCATGATTTCATAGCACACACAGCAGAGCGGGAGATGAGTTCATTCCCCAACTTCTGTGCTCCCACTATCTGGAAAGCGTTCCTGTCTCCACTCAGGAACGGCTGGGACATGCTGAAGGCGACACCTGCGAGCTGTGCTTAGGGGATCTCGCTTACGCTCTTGTTCAAATTCTAGGTGGCAAGGAAGACTTCTGGGATCAGAGAAGGCAGGAGGGTAAGAAACGAGAGCGCAGCAAGGCCACAGGAGGCTCCAGAGCAGTATTTTTCATTAAAGAAAAACAAACTATTCAAGCTTTAAATAAGTAGCAGATTACCTTGTTTCCACCAACATTTTTCCTGCTTTTCCATAGGCATGAAATGCTGGCATAAGAGGGGGGAGAAAAAAAAAAAAAAATATATAGTTAGTCAAAGAAAGGTCCAGAACGCGGCACACGCACGAGTTCGACATTAAACAGTAATAGCGACAAAGGGCAGTGCAGCAGGAACCCACCGGTGTTGTGTTTTGGGGCTGTTTCCCTCGCCCACCCTCCCTTTTTCTTTTTCAGACATGCCCTCTGCAAACTGAAAACCACATAAGACAGGAACAAAGATGAGGAAAAGATAGAAAGCAGGTTCTTTTTTTTTTTTCCTGTTTAAATAAAAAAGTGGTGTGAAGTAGCAGTCACACATGGCAACCATTAAAAGAAAGTCAGCGCGGAAGAGAAAATATGCATGTATAAGATGCTGTGTGGCAAAAAGTTACTGCAGTGCAAAATTCCAATCAAACTCTCATTTTTATTTTTATCTTCCCACTATAACTGAACCGCCTGACGTTGCTGGATGGGAGATCTGAGATGGTGCCCAGAACGTTCAATCCCATACCCAGAATACCCAGTACTCACAACCCACACCAAAGGGCTGCTGCCAAGAGACGTTTTCTTTCCCCTCCCATACTTGGGTTGTAGCTTGTAGCAAAAAATGATCAGTAGTCTTTAAATCATTGTGTTTTTTCTTAAAAAGCAAATGCCAAGAAAACTCCGCTTGTATTTTTAGACCTTACTGGGTAGAATGAGAATTGAGACCTCCAGTTCCAAGCGCAGACCACATTGCCCAATTCTGTCAGTCTTTAAATGCAGAGGTCCAACTTGAAAACCACCACCCTGGACTCCCCTTTGTCTTCTCTCAAGGTACAGCACACATTCCTGGAGGCCGCCAGAAAACAAACTTTATCCGCTTCTGGAAGCATCTTCTGCTATTTTAAATATTAACTTACAAACTCCGATTTCTTTGGACTCTGCTTGAGCTAAAAATTAAGGAAACAAGATGTTCTCCCACAGAATGAGAAAAAAGCTTGGCAGGAGACCCACAGCAGAAAAATAAACCGGAGCTGTTATGTGGGGTAGCACCGAAAATAGCCGATGGCTCGGTGACAGACCGGGTGGAACAGCCACCACCAGGCGTGCTGCCCGCGTGCAGAGAGCGGCCGCACCGCTTCGGGCTCCAGCTCTCACCTCCTCTGGGAGCTCGCGACGATAAGGGGAAAAGGCAACAGCCCTTGAGGGGTTCAGTCACACAGCCAAAGGGCCAGGGATGAGAGAGAGAGGAACCAGCAAGAGGAAAACATCCCTCCTGGAGATGGGGTCATTAGGGAGCCAAGCTCCAGAAGGGCTGCCGCTGCTGCACTGCTCCTGCCAGCTCCTCCTTTGCATCACACGGAAGGGTGGGTGCCTCCAGATAACAGAGGCCAGAGATGCTGAGAAACAATCAGTCCCCTTGGCTGTTCTGAAGTGATGTTCTAACGAGAACAAGCCTTCAAAGTTAGGCCAGATGCGGGGACACTGGAAAAACTGGATCCTTTATCTTCTCAAGGAGGAAGGAGATGATGACTTTAAAATAAATTGGACGGCCGAGCATCTTTGGAATGGGACCTCTAGAAGCCTAACAAGCTGAGCAGAGCTGAATCTGCTCAGTAATTAGAGAAGCCCTTTTAAACCAAGTGTGGTTACTAGAACGGGCAACCCGTGTTTCAGCACTTTTCTCTGCAGGGAGCGGAGCCGAGCTGCCTCCCGGGGTGCAGCGTGCTGCTGACGGGGTCGGTACCCAGCACAAGTAGCCGGCAAAGACCCAGGCCACTTTCAGCAGCTGTAAGGGGAGGCATTAACTCATCTCCTGGTCAAAGTCTGTCTGGGGACTGCATCCCGCTTCCCTTCTTGTCCACACATCTGCCTAAGGCCCTTCCCTTCCACGCAGTGCAGGAGAAGAGCGGTGAAGAGCAAAATATTTTGAATAACCCCTGCAGGCACAGAGCACTGCCGAGCGAAGACGTCTGGGCTAGATAGCAGCCTGTTACGACCCTGGCTCTTTTGTAGCTGTAAGGATCGCTCTCAGTGTTCCTCCGGAAGGGACTGGCTGACTGAAGTTAATTTGCAAAACTTTCTTACGTCTTTCAGCACTGCCAAAGTCTCCCACAGAATCAGCTGCAGGGGCTGCCAGGATCTCTCGCAGATGTACCAGGGCACAAGCCCACGGTGACAAAGGCTGTCTGTGTGGAGCTGCTCAACCTTGATCCATTAGGATGCATTATAGGAGCGCTGCCTTTCCTCTCAGGGCTGTCCCTCCCGGTGGCACCTCTCCCAGGGCAGAGGCATTTCTTTCAGCGCCAGCGTTTGCGTGCCAGGAAGTTTAGAAGCATTACTGGCCCTCTGTGTATTCGAGCCCCTTGGCTTCAGAAAGTGCGGAGGATCCCTTCTTCCTGGGAGACGCTCCAAGGTGGAGGGGACTCTCTGTACTTCGGGGAAGCGGCACACAAAGACGTGTTGTAAGGGGGCAGGGAGAGGCAACTCGGGCAGCTGGGCCAGGAGCAGCGGGGCCAAGTCGGACGCTACCTGGGGGCTCCCCCTTCCCCCCAGCATCACAGGCACAACCTCCGAGACCACAGAACTTCTTGATCTTTTCCCTTTCTAGCAGATAGAACTTGGTAGAAGCCAAGACGTGCAGCCCGGCAGCAGCGTCTCGGGCGCTCTGAGGATGGAGGAAACCCATCTGTCAACGACATGGTCAGTGAGCGAGCCGTGCGTTTCTTTAGCTCTTTTACCAATGGCAATGCCAGCCAGCTCTCTCCTCCCCCAGAGAAATAAGGGAAACCGAGTAAAAGATTACTTTTCTTGTCGTTTCACATGCCAACGGAGAGGACTGGAACTCGACCACCTCCTCTGCCCCCCAAGTCGGTCAGAATCAGAAGAGAGGTCACAGGCGGAGGCCAACCCTGGCGCCAGCGCAGAGGCGACGAGCTCCGAGGAAGAGGGCTGGCAAGCTCTGCCAAAAACCCACACATGAATCTTGCAGATGTTTTTATTTTCTTGGCCACTTGGAACCTTGCGCGCTGTTTCCTCTCTGCTCTGCCATAAACGCGCACACAGCTCGGATCCAGGCAGCCTGAGCTCCATGCCAGGCTCTCCGCTGGCAGAACCCGATGTCCTCGGCAGCACACTGGGTGGGGAAGCTCGCGGCTTTCGTGCCGAGACCAGTAATTTACACCAGACACCCGCTACGCCAGCTCCCGAAAACTTGGGTTTTGATCAGTCAGCGCTGCATCTCCTCCCCTGCCCCGCAGAGTCAAAACAATTCTGCGCCTATTAACTTCACTGTCAAGAGCAGAATTAAACCCTCGTGTTCCCCTGGGGACATGGGGCAGGGAGGAAGAGACTGACAGAGGAACAAAAATGCAAATTGAAAACTACATCAAGAAACCATTTGCTATTCCAACAATATCAGTATGAAAGTTGTAAATTAAGAGGTCAAAGTAAAACCGCAGTTAAAAAAACCCCAAGGCTTAGAGCTGAAAATTCTCACCGAGGCCGGGGTAGGTCCTGCGCTTGCTGAGATTGGCCGATTTCACCAGGAACATGCAGGATTGATGAGTCATCCAAGAACAGAAAATCAGCAGCAGAGCTCCCAGGACAATGCCACACTGAAACGGGAGAAGAGGGGGGAAAAGACAAGCGCAAGATGGAAAGTCAGTCGTCCCGCACAGCCTTATTGCCGTCCCTTATCACCTTTAGGCTCCCTTGCGTATTTCCTGCCACATTTTGCCTGTTAAGAGAGTTCCCTCAACTTCAGAGCAGCCGGGACAAACATGACGTACGAGCTCAATTTTACTCTCTCCGCAGCCCAAGGACGACATGGAGCAGCCGCCTGTTTCCCACAGCTTCCAGTTGCACCAGTTGCACTCACCGAAGAGTGAACTGGGAGCCATCTGTGGAGCAGAACTTCCACGGCTCCCCCCGTGCATCCCCCAGTGCTCTCTGCAGCTCTCAGCGGGTTCACGTGGAGCAAAGACAGACCGCTCCTAATCCCGAGGTGCAAACTCTGTTGTAAACTTATTTAATAAGAACTATTTGATAGCGTAAACTGATTACCACGTTCGCTACCAGCGCTGTCCTGCCTCGCTGGTTCACGAGTTTGCAGTGGGGGACGTTAACCCCTGGACACTTTTTAAGCAGATGACTTTAAACAGGCAGAAGCGATGCCAGATCTTAATCACGGCTGCCCTTTTTCCTGCTGTATTTAAACCTGGTGTGGCCGTAGGGACGGTGGCAGCTCCTGGAGAGGGGGAGCGGGGCCACAGCTCAGCACAAGGGCTCGACAGCCGGTTTGCAAACGCCTCCGAGCCGACCCGCGTTTATCATGCGGTTAATCCTTCAAATTTTTTTCCCTTCTACTCACAAAAAAGGCAGAAGCGATTACTTGGAGACCTCACGACAAAGAAAAACACGTAGTTTGGTACAAAAGACGCCCGATCTCAGTCTCCAGCGCTTCCTCCGCTGCCCATCCTCTACCAACCACCACAGAACGCTGAACCACTCTCCAAATTCGCACCGCGGTGCAGATGCCGCCTCCGAGTGCCCTCCCCGGCCCTCGCCCGAGGCCAGGCAGCCGCGGACACCGCGGACACCGAGCCAAGGAGCCCGTCGGGGCTTCGAGCCGCCGGGAGCGCAGACCGGCAGACCCAGCTCCCGGCCCCGCACCCCGCGGGGGGGAGCCAGCCCCGGGCCCCGCCGCCTCCCCCGACCCTCCCGCCGCCTCTCCCCGGCCCCAGCGCGGCGGGGACACGGACGGGACCCCCCCTCCCCGCCCGCTCGGTTCGGCCAGGCCCCCTCGGTTCGGCCAGGCCCCCGCGGGGACCCGGCCCCGCCAGCCTCTGCCGGGACGGCGGCGAGGGGGCCCAAGCGGCCGGCCCCGCCGCCCCGGGAGAAGGGCCCCCAGCAGCGGGGGGGGGGGGCCGGCGGCGGGGAGGGCGGCCCGGGGGGCGGCGGAGCGCTCACCTGCCGGAAGCAGAAGGGCACGGTGAGCACGCTCACCCCCACGATGCTGTTCACCACGTTCATGATCAGGCCCCAGTTGGAGCCCGCCGCTGCCGCCGCCATGGCCCGCGGCGGGGGCGTCCCCGCGGCGCCGGGTCTGGCTCGCAGCCGCCGCCCGAGCCCCCAGCTGACTCCTCAGCCGCCCGTGCCCGCCATGGCGGGACCGGACCCGCCCCGACCCGCCCCCGCCGCCGGCCCCGGCACCGGCCACAGCGGCACTTCCGGGTTCCGCTGCTCCGCTGGCGCTTCCGGGAAGTCGAGGGGCCGGGCAGCGAGACGCGGCGGGGCTAGAGCGGCGCCGAGCGGGCTACTCCTGTCGCCCTGGAGGACCGTGCCCGCTGCTCCCGGGAGAGCCGGGGCGGGGGCGGAAGCGGGGTGTCCCCAAGGCGGGGGGCACCCCCGGGAGCCGGGCACACACGCGGGCACGCAGGCGCGCACACACGGGCACACACGCACGGGCGTGCACCCGTGCACAGCCGTGCAGATGCATGCACGTGCACGCGTGTGGAGGCACGCGCATCCACGCACACGCACGCACGTGCACATCCACGCACACGCGCGCACACGCAGGGGCATGCACGTGCGTGCACGTGCCCGCACACACACGTACACGCGCGGGTGCACGCGCCTGCATTGCTCGCACGTGCGCGCGGACGCATCCCGCGGGATCAGCGGCGTCACGGCAGCGCGTTGCCGCACGCCGCGGCCCCGGGCGCTGCGGAGGCCCGAGGCCCCTTGCCCACGCCGTGCTCTCACGGGCGTTTGCCCGGCCGAACCCCCGCCGGCGCCCGCCAAACCTCTCCAGGCGGTAGCACCGCGGGAGCCACGCCGTAAACGCGTGCAACCCTGGCAAAAGCGGTGGCGCCCGCCCGGGCGCGCAGAGCCCTGGGTGCGCATCTGGGTGCACGTGCAACGCATGCAGCGGCTCTGCTCCCCGTCCTGGCCGGAGGCGTCCCCGACTCCAGCGTGGCCGTGGGTCTGTCTGTCCGCAGCGGGGTCCCCCCGGCAGCCTGTTCTCAGAGGGTCCGAGCACCCCAAGGTTCCTCTCCCCAGGGGCCTCACGGTGTGCAGACAACCAGCTGTGGGTGCTGCACCCTGGGCCGCGTGCCGTGGCCACGCGCCATGGGTGCCAGGCTCCATCGGGCACCCGCGCGGCCGCGGTGGCCGCTCACCCAGCGTCCAGGGGCTCCCTGCCCGCCGCAGGCATCTCCCCCCCCGCCCTGCCCGCCTGCCCGCTTGCTCTCCATCCCCTCAGCAGGAGAAAACAAAAAAAAAAAAAAAGAAAGAAAATAAAAAGCTGGACGCGGGGGGCTCTGGACGGCTCCCCCAGGGCCACGCGCCGCGGCAGGTCGGAAAGGCGCGCGCCGACTGCACGCTGCCGTTGGAACGAAACACACGGCGCTTGTATAATTTGCAGCAATTGCAATGGGTAACCGCAGGAATTTGCTCTACAAAAGGTTTGCAGGGAGGTGAACACGCTTGCCTAATTCCCTCCAGGTGCTGTGTGGGCTCGGGGGCCGGCAGCGGCAGCGCCGGCTGCGTTCCTCTGCCTTCTGCGCCGGGGCTGTGCCCGCGTCCCTGCGTGTCCCTGGGGTGGGACGGGGGGGTCCCCGCGGGGCTGTTGCTGCCCTGGTCTGGGGGAGTCCCAGTCGTGGCCTGCAGCACCCGGGCATGGGATGTGGTACCCAGGTATGGGGCGCAGTACCTGGACACGGGATGCGGTACCCCGACACGGGATGCGGTACCTGGACATGGGATGCGGTACCCCGACACGGGATGCGGTATCCCGACATGGGATGTGGTACCTGGACACGGGATGCGGTACCCCGACACGGGATGCGGTACCCCAAGACGGGATGCGGTACCTGGACACGGGATGCGGTACCCCGACACGGGATGCGGTACCCCAAGACGGGATGCGGTACCTGGACACGGGATGCGGTACCCCGACACGGGATGCGGTACCCCAACATGGGACGCAGTACCCCAACACGGGATGTGGTACCCCAACACGGGATGCGGTACCCAGGCACAGGACGGGGGGCTGCAGGGGAGGGGAACCCCCCGTGTGCCGTGGGGATTCCCCTGTGCCCCCAGGAACACGCAGCGAGGCCCACACGTCCCCCCCCAAAAGCTGCCACGGCCCCAGCCCCCGGCACAGGGTCACCCCTGGGGCCATCCCCGCGAGGGGGGCCAGCACGCAGTGGGGTGCACGCGCGCGCTCACCCCGCACACGTGTGCAAATGCACACGCACACCCGCGCGTCTGCGCCAACACCCGCACACCCGTGCGTGCAGGCACCCCCATACACGCGTGCAAACCCGTGCACGCCCGTCCCTGCACGCGTGTGCACGCTACGGGGCCGGGAGCACCCCACGGCCCTGCCCTGGCCCCTGCCTGCTGCCAGGGGCCGGTGTGGGGCTGGGGCCAGGCATCTCCCACCCACGGGTGCCCGAGCACCCACCGGGAAGGGCAGAGCTGCCGGCACGCGCCCGCGGCAGCCACCGGCCAGGCCAGGAAGGGAAGGGAGAACACCTTGCTCCCACGCGGAGGAGACATCTGCAGCGAGTTAGAGGGGAAATCATGTTTATCCAATTAGCGTTACACGGCCCCTAACTCAGCACTGGCAGAAAAAAGGGCTCAGGTGGCTTCTCTGTGTGCCGAGCGGCCGCCGGCAGCCAAGAGCCCCGGCAAGTGCCGATAGCCGGCCGGCCGCGAGCCCCCGCGCCGTGGGACGGGGATGCCAGGGGAGCAGCCCCCGCTCCGCCGCCCCTGCGGACCCCGACCCTGTCACCAGCACGGGTGAGCGAGTGCCAGCTCAGGGGCATGGTGCGGCGGGGGGCACGGCGGCCCCAGCTCCTCTGCCCCGGCGCTCACCGGCGCGGCCGGCACCAACACGGGGTCACCGGCACGAGCGAAGCCACCGGCATGGGTCACTGGGACAGGCTGGGGACAGCTCGGGCGCCGTCCGGCTCCCTGCGCGGTGCCGGCCGGTGCTGCCGGGACAATGTGTTTCCAATCGCCGTGTCCCCAGCCCCGCTGCAATCCAAACCACCTGCGGCCGCTCGCCTGCAACCCATCAGCTCCCGGCTACTGAATAAATGGATCGCACGCGGCCCCACGCCGTGGGCTGGCCGCCGCTTGCCACGGCACCGCAGGCAGGGACAGGCAGCTGCCCCTTCCCAGGGCAAACGCAGGGCGGGTGCTGCCTGCAGCCCCCCGGGGCAGGCCCTGCCCGTGCCGGGTGGTCTCCATCCTGCCCCCTTCCCGTCCCCGGGAACACCGTTGGCACGTGCATGCCTTCCAAAAATGGCCCGTTCCTCCGGCAGGTGCCTGCGGCGGCCCGGTGCCCAGCCGCCGGCATCCCCTCGCAGCACCGTAGGGTAGGGGTGCTCCCCGCACCCCAAGGGGACACGGCGCCAGCCGCACCACGCACCGCACTGGGGGGACGCGACCGGGATGCCCAGGCTGGCACCGGGGTGGCATCCCAAGTCGGGTGCCGGGAGCCTGGTGGTGTGCAGGGTCCTGGGGAGCCCCAATCCCCCCCCATGGTGCCAGCTCAGCCGGGGCGAGCCCCCGTCGCTCCCCTTCGCCAGCATCACCGTGCACCGTGTTGGGGGCAAGACAAGGGCCCCCGCCCCGGCCAACCCACCTCCTTCCCCCCAAATCAACAGGGGCTCAACGCCGCTGCTCAGCAAACGGGAAAGGGGATGGGCTGTGAAAGGGCTGGAATAATTAGACAAATACGGACTAAAATGAAGGAAAGCGGAGCTGGCCGTGGCACCGGGGGCGGCACCCTGCAGCCGCCGGCGGGAGCCACTGCAAAGGGCAATTACCGCCAGCCCAAAGCGCTCCCTGCGAGCCAGCAAATATATTTATTGCTCGCAATAACCGCCCGATATTGCGCCGGCGGTGGCGAGCTTGGTGCTGCCTCCTCCTCGGGTTATTTTATTTATTTATCCCCCCCGGCAGCGGCACCCCCCACCCGACACCACCCCCTCCTCCTGCTCCGCTGCTCTCGGGGCTTGTCCGTGCCCGTCCCGAGGGACCACGGTTCTCTCCAGCTCCTCGGGTGCCTTCAGCTGCTTGGCAGTTACGGACAGCCCAGGGCCAAATCCAGCCTCCAGCGTGAGCCGGGGTCTCTGTCCAGCCGTCTGTCCGTGTCCTGGCCACGGCCAGACCCTCCCCAGCAGCACCGGGACCGTTTCCCCGCTGCAAACCTGCCGAGAGCAAGCGCAAAACTCCCTGGCAAACGTTGAAGACCCTGCAGCCCCGGGAGCGCGGCCAGCCGCTGGCACAAGGAGATGCCAACCGGGACGGGGACAGGGACAGCGGGGCTGCACCAGGGACCCCCAGCCCCGCTCAGCCTGGCACGGCGTGGGGCATTGCAGCTCCGGCCGGCTCCTGGGAGCCGGCAAAGGGCGAAGCAAGGCGCCGTTTGTTTTGTTAGCACGAGAAAGGAGCGGAGCTGGCGGCAGCGTCTCCGCCGCGGGAGCTGCCGGGAAGCCCTGGCAGCCCAGAGCCCTTCCCAGTCCTGCCCGATGGCCCAGATTCCTCCCGCCTGGATTTGGAGCCACCGAGAATAAACAGCCCCGGAGGGCTGCCGGAGCCGCAATTACTGTAATTAGAAGAGGTGGCTTAGGGCCGGCTGGGGATCCCGCGCTGTTTTATGAACGCGCAGAGCCCCCCCGGGAGGTCCGGCAGCAGCCGGGGCTGGGCAGGGGCCGCTGCTTTGTCTGATGCTGCTCCGCAGGGGTGCACGCACCTCCACGCGTGTGCACACGTGTGCTTGTATGTGTACGCACGTGCACAGGTACGCTTGCACGCACGCGCCTGCCTGAGCAGAGCCCTGCAGAGGCAGATTTTGCAATTCTCACGGGTGATGTCGTCCCAGGAAAAGAGCCGGCTTCGTCTCTGCCTGGTGGGATGCAGGCGCCGGAGCTCCCACCCCTGCCCCGCCGTCCCACCGACCCTTCCTTGCTCACGGCCGGTAGTCACCTCTACAAGAATTCGCCTCGGCGGCAGCGCCGGATCAGGGGGCTCTGTGCCGCAGCGTGCCGTGGGGCTCGCGTGAACCACCCACGGCACAGGGCAGCTCTTCCCCAGGACCCCCGAGCCTGCCGGGATCATCCCTGCCCTCCCTTCCCTGCCAGGCAGCTTCCCTGGGGCGAGGGGGGGGCACAGCGAGGGGCACGGCAGGGTGGGGGACCCCAGCTCAGGGTCCTGGGGGCTGGAGGAATGGGAACCCCCTTCCCAGGCTGCCAGGGCAGAGCCCACCCACGCCACAGCCCAGAGGTGGGTGCACCTGAGGGTCAGCACCCGGCTCCCCCCCTCCCTGGGGGACCGGCACCCACCGCCGAGCAGCCCAGGGCCGCTCCGCTCCCCGCCGCGGCCGGCCCCGATGACAGATGCCTGGCAGAGGCCGGGAACAACCCGGCAAGTATTTAAAAACATAAATTAAAACAAATTGCGTTTTTATATTGCAAATAAGGGCAGTTTTATCGGTTTTATTGCATAACAACCATTAATGAAGTGCAGTTTCAGGCACCTTAATTGCTCGGAGACTAAAGTTCAATCCGTATCGCCGGCGCAGGCTGGAGGCCGCCGCGCGCCAGGCAGCACCTGCGGAGGGGAACGTAAAGAAATTTACGGTCGCTGTTCGGAAAACGGAGGAGAGGGACCCGCTTCCCCCGGGCCATTTATCCAGGCGGGAAGCGGCGGGGGTGAAACCCCACAGACCGGCCCGGGGGGAGGCGAGCGGCCGTGGCGGCCCCCCCCCCCCCCCCCCCCCGCGTCACCCCCGTGTCCCGGCGCAGGAGCCGTGGGGCCCCGCAGCCGGTGCCGGCCGTGGGGCCGGTGTCCCCAGGCGGCGGGGAAGCGGGTGCCGCCCGGGCCGGCTGACCCCCGCGGGCTGCGGCAATGCAGGCCGGCCCCGGCGCCGCCCCCAGCACAACACACGCGTGGGCGTGCACGGGAGGCACAGCCGCACACGCGTGTTTCTGCAACGCACGCAGGGGCGTGCGTGTGCACGCAGGTCCGCGCGTGTGCACGCAGGTCCGCAGCCCCGGGGGGGGGGGGGTGTGTGGAATGGGTGCGTGCACACCCGCGGGGGCTGCACAGGGGCTCCGCGCGCGGACACGCAGCCACGCACACGCGGGACACGCAGCACACGGGCCACGGCGCGCGCCCGTCCCACCCGCGCACGCTCCCCCCCCGCGCGTACCCACGCGCACCACAGGCGCCGAGCCTCGCCGGGCCGGGCCGGGCCGCGGGACGGGGCCCCGCCCCGCGGGAGCGCGCGCCGCGAGCGTGGGCGGAGCCACGCGCTGGGACCGCCTCTCCCCCCACGCGCATGAATGGGCGCGCTCCGCCCCGCCCCTTATAAGGCAGCCAGCGCGGCTCGGAGGGCGGAGCCCGCCAGGGTCCATCCCGCCCCCCTTCGTCCCGCCCCCTCGCCGCGGCCCAGCCAATCAGGACGGCGCGCCGGGCCCCCCGCGGGCGCCGGCCTTTGTTTGTGGAGGGCGCCGGGGCCAATGGGCGCGCGGGAGGGGGAGGGGCGGGCCAATGGGCGCGCGGGGGGAGGGGCGGGGCGGCTGCGTAGGGCCCGGCCCGGCCACGTGCGCGCGGAGCCGCCGCCGCCGCCGTGCCCGGGGGCACCGGGCAGCCCCGGGACGTGCCGGGTCCGGCCCCGGCCCCGCCGCTCCCTCCGCCTGCTGGCGTGCCCGCCCCGGGGACACCCAGCCCCCCCCGGGGACACCCAGCCCCCCCGCCCCGAGCCGCTCCCTACGGGGGGGGATGGGCCGCGGCGCCCCGCCCACCGCACCCCCGGGCCCCGCACCCCCGGGCCCTGCACCGTGCTCCCACCCCGCTGGGCTGCGCTGCCGGCGGGGTCCTGCCCGGCCCTGCCGGTCTGTCCCCGGGGCACGGGGCTCTGGGCACCCCCGGCACCCGGCGGTGTCCCCGGGAGGGTGCCGCCTCCCCGGCGGCCCCCAGGAGCCGTGCCCGGCCTTGCACTCTCAATGCCGGACCCCGTGTGCTGGCACCGGCTCTGCACCTTCCCGCCCCGGCAGACCCCGCGGTGCCCGGGGGGCCGCGGTGAGGAGCGGCCCCGGCCCCGCCGGGTCCCTCGGGCTCCGTCCCGGGGCTGTTGCGGGTCGGGGCAGGCCCTGAGCAGACACGGCAGCAGAGGCGGCGTGGGGGCTGCGCCGTGCTCGGGCGCCTGCACCCCACTCACCCGCTGTGGCTGGGTCCACAGGGGCGTCGTGTCGGGGGGGGGGGGGGGTCTGGGCAGCGAAACCCAACCGCCTGCGGCCCCCCGGTGCAGCCGGAGCTGCACCGCGCGTGGACCCCCAGGGCCGGGACTTGCAGCACGGGGGAGCGTGCCGGCAGGACGGGGCACCCCCTCCGAGCACCCACCGCCCGGAGGGGAGCAGGGAGCGGCCGCGGTGGCTGCGCTGGGTGGGAGCCTCCCGAGGGGCCCGGAAAGGGCCACCCGGAAATCCCAGCCCGTGCCTGGGTTGTGTCCGGGAACCGCCGGCCCGTCCTCGGCCATGAGAAATTTCCTGCTTCCCACCCGGCCCCAGCGCCAGGCCGGCCGCATGCCCGTGCCGTAGGGCCGCCCGCTGCTGGGCCGCGCTCCCGGCAAAGCCGGTGCATTAAGTCACTCCCAGGCTGGCGGCGGTGAGCACGGCTGCTTGAGACGAGCCCTTTGCTGGAAAGGTGAAGGTCACGGTCATTTTTACCATCACAGGCAGTCCCGGGTCCCATGTTCGACGGTTCCAATCCCCTCCAGCGCTCCAGGACGCTGTTTGTCACGGCGGGGGCTCAGCCTCGCGCTGGCCACGGCGCTGCCGTTCCCGTCCGGGAGCCATGGCGGCGGCCGGTGATGGCTGGAGCGAGAGGTGCTGTCCCCACCACCGGGTTTGCCGGGCTCAGGCTGCGCTTCTCGTCCCCCTCCCCGTGTCCCCCCCCCACCAGCCTCCAGCTCCGGGGCCGGCTGCCCGCACATCTCCACCAGAGCCCGAGGACAAGCTGTCCGTCCATCCGTCCAGGCCTGCCTATGATGCTGCCCAAACCGTGGGCAGCAGCACCGCAGCAGCCAGGCAGGAGGGCAGCCCCGGTGTCACCGGGGGAGGCAGGGATGCCGGCGATCTCCGGGCCAGCACCGCCGCGCTCTCCGGCAGGCGGGGAAGCACCGGTGCATCTCCCCTGGCTCGGGGAGAGAACAAAGGAGGGCATCTGCGGCAGAGGGAGTGCCGCTGCCGGATGCGCTGCAGCGCGGCTAATCCGCCCCGCGCCCTCCTCGGGGCCCCGGCACACCCCGCTGCTGCCGTGCCCCCGCTGCTGCCGTGCCCCCGGCACGGCCCTCCTGCGTGGCCCCGTGCACCGGCCGTCCCCTGCACTGGCAGCACCAAGCGCTGCTCAGCCCGAGGCGCGAGGGCCCGTGCGGAGCCGGGGGAGCGGGCCCAGCCCGGCTCCCCCCGCGGCACCGCGGCACCGCAGCCCGGGCCTGCCGCCCTCGCGGTGTGCGCCGTTCGATCCCGCCAGGCGCACCGGTGTCGCGGTGGTATTCACCCCAGCTAATGCCGTGCCATAAAGGAAAAGTCTTACATTAACGACTTTTGTCACCGAAGTCATTAACATAATAGGACTTCCACATCAAAATTGAATATTAATGCTACACCCGGCTGCGGAGTGAGGCGGATAATTGCTCTAATACATTTTCCAGTAGGATTTTCGCATCGCAGCAGCAATTGCATTAGCAAACCCGATTATTACCACGGCCGATACAATGGGACAGTTAATGGGAGTTAAGTTCCTTCCTTTTTCCTTGGGACCCCAGAGCACGGGGGCTCCGCGTCCCCCGCCGCCCCCCACCCGCAGAAGCCTCCCCGGAGCAGGGGGACGACGTCCCCAGGCTGGGAGCAGAGGTGACGCGGCAAGCGCTGAGCTGCCTCTTCCCTCCGCGCTTGCAAACACGACCCTTGGTCGCAGACAAGCCTTGCAACACGCCGGCAAACCGGCGGCCGGCTGGAAATCCGCCTGCCCCAAGCGCCAGGAGGCCGAGGCGCCCGCGTCGTGCCACGCCGTGCCGTGCCGCGCCGCGGAGCCTTGGGGATGGGCAATGCAGGGGGGTCCCGCCGTGGGGGTGCCGGGGAGAGCGGGGGGTTACTCCAGCCCCGGCCCGGGGCTGGCAGGGGACCCTCCAGCCTCCTCTCCTTTCCGAGGGGGTTCGGCAACTCCCGGCAGGACGAAGCACCGAAAAATCCGGGGTAGGTGCCCGCTTCTGGGTGAGCGGCTCCGGCCGGGCAGGGAGAAGATCTGGGGACCCTGCCGTGTCGGGGTGCCGGCACGCAGGTCGCAGCCTCTTCGCTGCACCCCCAAATATGCCAAAGGAAGACCCCTACACCCCCCCCCCCCCAACCCCCTGTAGGGCCATGTCCGCAGCCCCTGCCTCTGCCACCGCACGCCTTCCTCTCCTGCCCACCCAAGGGTGCTCAGGGTGCTCTGCAATGGCTCGGCCCCGTGCGTGCGTGCA
The DNA here is from genome assembly GCF_035582795.1 of Mycteria americana. NCBI lineage: Eukaryota > Metazoa > Chordata > Aves > Ciconiiformes > Ciconiidae > Mycteria > Mycteria americana. Next base: position 13,308,022 of record NC_134380.1, on the reverse strand, counting down.
CCGACACCCCGGAAAGGAGCGGGGAGCTCGGGCCGGCTCCGGCAATGGGCGGCGGAAGGGGCCCGGTCCGCGGAGCCCCGTCCCGGGGCTCCGCGGACCGGGCCCCTTCCGCCGCCCATTGTCTCCCGTCCCGGTGGGGTGGCCCCGGGCGTGGGACAAAAGCGGCTACGGGGCCCGTGGGGGGGCGAGGAGGGTGAGTCTTGCGTGGGGGGGCTGTCATTAAACTGCCTTTAATTGCACTCGTCTGGGCTCGCTTCGTTGAGCAACCTCGCTGGGGGAGCCCACGGGTGGGCTGCCCACGGGGGGGGGGGGGGGCTGCCCACGGGGGGATGTATACCCACGGGGGGGATGTATACCCATGGGGGATTGGCCCACGGGGGGGGGGGGGGTATGTGGGGGGAGTCTGCCCACAGGGGATGTGTACCCACTGGGAATCTGCCCACGGGGGGTGTATACCCACGGGGGGGGGGGGTCTGCCCACAGGGAATCTGCCCATGCGGGGGGCTGTCCACGGGGGGGGCTGTCCACGGAAGGGGGTCTGCCCACGGGGGGTGTATACCCACGGGGGGGTCTGCCTACCCACTGGGGGGGGGATCTGCCCACAGGGAATCTGCCCATGCAGGGGGTTGCCCACAGAGGGGGGGCTGCCCACGGGGGATGTGTACCCACTGGGAACCTGTGGGGTCTGCCTACCCACTGGGGGGGGTCTGCCCACAGGGAATCTGCCCATGAGGGGGGCTGTCCACGGGGGGGGGGGCTGTCCACAGAAGGGGGTCTGCCCACGGGGGATGTATACCCACGGGGGAGGGTCTGCCTACCCACTGGGGGGGTCTGCCCCATGCGGGAGGCTGCCCACGGGGGGGGGTCTGCCCACGCGGGACGTATACCACTGGGAATCTGCTCACAGGGAACGTATACTCATGGGGGGGGGGTGTCTGCCCACGGAGGGGGGGGGAATCTGCCCACGGGGGGGCTCTGCCCACTGCACCCAGGGATGCAGGCTCGGGGCTCGCACATCTCCCAGCTCCACAAGCCCCGGCTCAGCCCCTTCCCACCCGGCACCGCGGGGCTTCCCGGCCCCTTCCCACTCCCACTCCCACCCGGCGCTCACTCGGGGAAGGAAGAGCCTCACAGCTGCTTTTTTTAGGATTTTTTTGTGGGTTTTTTTTTTTTTTTGCAGTCAAGCAACTGTTTCCGAGCGCTCCCCGACCACCAGCGGCCGAACAATGCGCCGGCCCCAACCCACCGCGCTGCCGGCACCCGTCATGCCGTTACCCCAACGCCGGGATCCGCATCGCACGCTCCCGGCTGGGCGATGATTCCACGCGCTGGGTTAATCCGTAACGTTACTTATCGGGCCGGAGCCCTGTCCCGGCCTTTCCCAGATGGAGAGGGATCCACCGGGGACGTTTGAGCGGTTTCCCAGAGCGGGGGGGTGACGGCAGGCTGCGGCTCCGCGCCGCTGGGCACATCCACGGGGGGATGCTCCCCGGGCGGTCAGGATGCGGCCAGCCCTGCTCCCTGCGGCAGGTTTCCCCGGGAGAGGGGGGGTCCTGGATCCGGCCGCGGAGCTCAGCCCGTGCCGGCCGGGGTGCTCCGCTCCGGCAGCTGCTTTGAAACACCACGGGGAAAACAATCGGGGAAGAAAAAGAGCTTTTTGGGGGGGCCCCATGCAGGGAGGGGGTGTGCCGGGGCGGCAGGACAGCGAGGGGCTGTCCCCGGAGGGTCCCGGCACGTCCCCCCTCCCGCAGCACGGCCCGCACCCCGCTCCCCACCCGGGCGGAGGAGAAATCCCCGCCGCAGCGACGGGCCCGCGGCACCGCGGTGCTCACCCCGGGCAGCGCTGCCGGCACTGCGCTGGTGCCTGCCGGCACCGCGGCCTTTGCACCGCCGCCGTGGAGGAGGCTGGGTGCGCGCCGCCTCCGTGCGCGTGAAGTCCGTGCTCACGGCGTGATCCCGTGTCCCTCTGTCCGTCTGTCCGCGTGTCCCTGCGCATCGCTCCTTGCTGCGGCTGCACATCCCCGCGGCACCAGCGCGTGTGCCAGGGCTGGGCCCTGCGGTGCAGCCGGCTGTCCCCGCAGTCTGTCCGGCTGTCCCCGCGGTCTGTCCTTGTGCCCCGTCGCCGGGGGTGCGTGAGCGCTGAGCCGCGTGCCGTGTCCGTGCGTCCGGGTGTGCGCAGGTCTGTCCGTGCGGTGCCGGGGCGCGGTGCGGCTGCGGTGCCGGAGGGTCCCCACGGGCTGTGCCGTGTCCCCCGGCTGCTCGCCCTCCTAACTCGATTGTCGTCCCGGCGTAATGAATAGCTCTGTTGTAATCTAATAGCTTTTACAAGTTATTTGGATTTATTTGAGCATTTTCAATCAATTACGTCTTTTTATTTCAATAAAAAAAAAAAAACCCAAACCCCGCACTGCCCTGACGGGGACCCGCGGTCGCAGGCGCTGCCGCTCCCGGTACCGGCCGCAGCCTCCCCGCCGCCTGCTCGCCGCCCTTCCCGTTGCACGGCCCCGGGGATGCACCCGGCCCCGGCTCCCCTCACCCTGCGCCCCGCGGCCCCTTAATAATTGCACTGCCCCCCCCCCCACCTTGCACCACATGACCCCCCCCCAGCACTGCACACCCTCCCCCCACCGCACAGCCCCCCAACATTGCACCCCCACCACCACCTTGCACCGCATGGCCCCCAGCATTGCACATCCCCCCTCCAACGCAGCACCCCCCCTCACCTTGCACCGCATGACCCCCCAACATTGCACCCCCTCCGCATCGCACAGCCCCCCCTCATTGCACGCATAGCCCCCCCCATTGCACACACAGCTCCCCCATTGCACACACAGCCCCCCAGCATTGCACACCCCCCCCAACATTGCACACCCCCCCAACATTGCACACACAGCCCCCCAGCATTGCACACCCCCCCCAACATTGTACACACCCCCAACATTGCACACACAGCCCCCCAGCACTGCACACCCCCCCCAACATTGTACACACCCCCAACATTGCACACACAGCCCCCCAGCATTGCACACCCCCCCCAACATTGCACACACAGCCCCCCAGCATTGCACACCCCCCAGCATTGCACACACAGCCCCCCCACTGCACACACAGCCCCCCAGCATTGCACACCCCCCTTAGCATTGCACACACAGCCCCCCAGCATTGCACAGCCCCCCCATTGCACACACAGCGCCCCAACATTGCACACACAGCCCCCTCATTGCACACCCCCCCCAGCATTGCACACACCCCCCCTCAGCATTGCACACCCCCCCAACATTGCACACACAGCCCCCCCAGCATTGCACCCCCCCTTAGCATTGCACACACAGCCCCCCCACTGCACACACAGCCCCCCAGCATTGCACACCCCCCAGCATTGCACACACACCCCCCCAACATTGCACACACAGCCCCCCAGCATTGCACCCCCCCTTAGCATTGCACACACAGCCCCCCCATTGCACACACCCCCCCCCCAGCATTGCACCCCCCCTTAGCATTGCACACACAGCCCCCCCATTGCACACACACCCCCCCCAGCATTGCACACCCCCCCAGCCCTCCCCGCCCCCCCCCCCCGCAGACCTGCCGGCAACGCGGCGGAGCCGGTGAGTGACTCCGGCCCGTTCCCCTCTCGCCGCCGCCTTTGATCTCCCCCGCGTCGCTCCCGGGCCTCGGGGTCCACCCGGGGGGGGGGTGGGGGGAGCCTAGAAACCGTCCCCCCCCCCCCCCGGTTCCCTTCCCCCCCCCTTCCCCCTCCCTCCCCCCCCCTCCTCCTCCGGGGGCCGCCTTGAAACCGCGCGCGGGGCCCGTCATCGCTGTTCGCAGGGGCCGGCCAATCAGCGGCTTGTTTACACTGCGTGATTGACAGCGGGCTGGCGGGCGGCCAGCCAATCAGTACCCGGGGGCGGAGAGAGCTGGGGGGGGGGTTGCGTTGCAGCGGGGGTTGCATTGCACGGGGGTGCAATGCAACCCCCGCTGCAACGCAACCCCCCCCCCCCTTCACTGCGCCGAACAGCGCATGCGCCCTCCTCCCTCCCCTCCCATTCATCCGCCGGGCTTGAATTAAGCGCCCGCCGCTCGGCATCGCAACCCCCCCCCCCCCCCCCCGCCCCGCCGCGCCCTGATTGGCAGGCCGCCTGGCGGGGCGCCAGCCTATTGGGGGAGGGCTCGCTGGAGGCGGGGAGGAGAGGGAGGAGTGGGGAGGGGAGGGGAGGGGGGGGGGAAAGGAGTAAGCGAGGGGAGGGGATTGTAAGCCGGCGGGGCGCGAGCGCCGCGCGGCGGCCAATCAGGGGGCGCGCGCGCGGGGCACGCGCTTATTAGCATGCGGGGCGCGTCGCCCGGCGGAGTGCGCGGCGTGAGCGGGGAGGCGCGGCGGGGTCCCCCCCCCACCCCCCCCCCTTTTCTTTTCCACCCCCCCCCCTTTTCCACCCACCCCCCCCACACACACACACTCCCCAACCCCCCCACTCCCCCCCCCTTCCCCCCCCCCCCCCCCCCGGTTCCCTTTGCTGCAGGAGCAGCCGGTGCATGGGCAGTGCACGGGCACCGGCAGGAGCACGCTGCGCACCCCGGCAGGGCCGCCCCGCGCCGGCGGGACCGCACTCGCCCCGCGCGCGGAACGCCTCCTCCGGTAAGTAACGGCGGGTGTACGGGCGGTTATTGTTGTTGTTGTTGTTGTTGTTGTTCTTCGGGGGTTATTTTCCTTTTTGGCGCTTCGGTGTTATTATTTTGGGTCGCCTTCGCAATTTTTTTTTTTTTTTTGGCGTTATGGGTTTTTTGCCTTAAAACGCTTTTTTTTTTTTTTTTTGCGTAAATATTTTTTTGCCTTAAAATCTCTTCTTGCGTTATTTTTCTTGCCTTCAAGTGGCTTTTTGCATTTTTGTCGCCTTAAAATGTCTCTTTGCATTATTTCTTTTGCCTTAAAGTGTCTTTTTGCGTTATTTTTTCTGCCTTTACAATGTCCTTTTGCATTATTTTTTGGCCTTAAAATGTCCTTTTGCGTTAATTTTTCGCGTTAAAATGGTTTTTTGCATTAATTTTTCGCGTTAAAATGGGTTTTCTTTGCGTTATTTTCCTTGCCTTAGAATGTCTTTTGGCGTGCATTTTTTTTGCCTTAAAATGCCTTTTTGCCTTATTTTTTTGCGTTAAAACGTCTCTTTGCAATTTTTTTGGCCTCCAAATGTCTTTTTTTTTTTGCATTAATTTTTTGCCTTAAAATTTTTTTTGCATTGATTTTTTGCCTTAAAATTTTTTTTTGCACTAAACCGGTTTTTTTGGCCTTAATTTTTTGCCTTAAAACATTCTTTCCCTTAAAAGCCTTCGCGTTAAAAATCCCCGCCTTACAATTCTGTGCGTTAGAACGTGGTTTGGTTGTGGTTTTTTTTTTTTTTTTTTTTTTTGCATCGAGCCTTTTCTGCCTTAGAATTTTTTTGCGGGGATTTTTCGCCTGAAGTTATTTTCCCCCTTAACGTTTTGGTTTTTTTTTTTCGATACGGCTTTTGTCGCCTTCCCAACCTGCCTCTCCCCGGGCTCGCCTTCAGTTTTAGTTACCAAAATGCCCCTTTTCTGGCCGTGCGCGCGTTCCCGCTCCCGGGCCGCTCCGCCGCTCCCGGGACAATGCGGCCGCGCTCGCTCCGCCGCGGCCCCGGGCCGCGCAGCCCCGGGCCGGGAGGGGCCGGGGGCCCCCGGCCGCGCTCGCTGCTCCGCGCCCCTTTGTTCGCCGCCGCCCGGCCCCGGCCCCGGCCGCCGCCGTCTCCCCGCCGGATCGGGCCCGCCGGCCCCGGCGCTGCCGAGAACAATGCCCCGGCGGGCCCGGCGCACCGGGCGGCCTCCGCGCCGCTTCGGGCGGGCCGGGGAGCGGGGGAGAACCGGGGAGCGGCGGCCGCGCAGCCGGGGCGGGGAAGGCGCCGTGCGGCGACCGGGGAGAGCAGGGTCCGTGCGCCGGGGAAGGAGCGGGGACGCGGGGCCCGGGGGAGAAGGGAAACCGGGGCGGGGAAGGCAACGGGAAACGGGGCCCGCGCACCGGGAGGCCGCGGACGAGGCGAGCGCCGCGCACCGGGAAACGGGGCCCCGCGCACCGGGGAAACCGAGGGCGAGCGGGGGGCCGAGCAGCGGGGGGAATCGGGGTAAAACGCAGCCCGAGCACCCGGGGAAATAAGGGCCCGCGCAGCGGGGGGGGGGAACCGGGGCCCGGGCAGCGGGGCAGGGACGGGGCCGTGCACCGGGGAAGCGGGCCCCGAGCAGCGGGGAGAACAACGAGCGTTGCAGCGGGGAGCGGCCGGGCCCGAGCTCCGGGCGGCCGGGGCGGGGCGGGCGGGGAGGCCGGGGCCGTGCTCCGGGAGCACCGGGAAACCGGGGAGGGGGGAGAGGGGGGGGCTGTGTACACCCCTTTTTCCCGGGAGCACGGGGAAATGGGGGGGGGGACGACTGTGCTCCAGGGATGGCGGCGGAGTCGGGGACCGTGCAGGAGCGGTAGCGGGGAAACCGGGGGCCCGTGCACGGGGGGGGGGGGGGGGGGGGGGGAATACCGGAGAAGAAGGGGGCTGTGCACCGGGGGAACGGGGGGTCCTGGGGGGCCGCAGCCCCGGGCCCGGCCGCGCTCTCCCTCACGTTCTCCCTTCTCTCCCTTGCTCCAGGAGCGGAGGATGAGCCGGCAGCCCCGGCGCGGAGCGCGGCTCGCCGCCGCCCAGCCCGGCCCGCCGCCGCGGCGTTGAGGATCGCCGGCCGCGCCGAGGAGCCGTGTCGGGGTCCCGCCGAGCCCCCCGCGGGCGACGCGCGGGCGGGTGGGTGTCCCGGCATGGACGGCCGTGACTTCGCGCCCCCCGCCGCGGCTGCTGTCGGAGCGGGGCAGCCTGGGCCACCGGCACGGCGCGGGGCGCGTGGCGGGTTCGGCACACGGGGCCGTGCAGCCCCCCCGGACACTTCCAGCCCACCAAGTACTTCCCGCGCCATCGCGATGGCCACGCACACAGGTCAGAGGGGCCGGGGCGGCGGGGCGGGGGGCCGGGAGGGGCGCGGGGGCCCGGTGCGCCGGGGGGGGGGGCTCGGCCTCCCCTTTGTGCCGCGCCCGGTGGTTTTGGGGGGGGGGGGTGGGTGTATGGGGGCTCACGCACACGGGGGGCATTTCCCCGCCTGCCCGCTCTGCCGGAGCGGGAGGAGCGCGACCCCCGGGCCGGCCCGGCGAGATCCCGGTGCCTGAACAAGGAAGCGTTTTCTGGGCGAACAAGGAGGCCGTTATGCGCGGGGCCGGAGCGGCGGTGCCGTGGCGCGGCCGCGGGGAAAGGCCAGCAAACCCCGGCTCTCCATAAAGCGCCAAAGTGTCAGGGTGAGAAGGGGTTTGCAGGGCAGGCGTTCGCCTCTGCAGCTGCTGTCCTGCCGGAGACGGACAAAGCACGGGCGCGCGGCCGAGCACGGCACGGCCAACCGTGCCGGCACCGGGATGGGACTCGCCGGATCAGGCCGCTGCGCCGGCATCTACAGCATGCGCTGCCCGCTCGGCTTTGTCTGCGGTGGCGTGTGCGGCGTGCGCTCGGCCGCGGCCGTGCGGGCTTAAAGCGGGGTGCAGGGTGCCTAAAGCGGGGTGCACGGCGCAGGGTGGCTTGGAGGGTGCGGGGCAGCGAGCGGGGTGCAGGCAGCGGGAGCCGATTTGCTGCCACCGAGCTCCGGGACGGAGCCGAAGCGGGAGCAGGGCCGGCTCCAGTGTTGCAGCGTGCCGGCTCGGCACGGTGCTGCCCGGGGCCCCCCGCTTCCCGCCGGCACAGGCGGTTTTCTCGCCGCAGCACGGCAGCAGCGCCGGTTATTGTCGCCGCCTTGATGAGCTGTGAATACTAATAAAATTATATCTGCTTTAATGGGATTACAATTAGTGCGTGGATTAGGGCGGGGGGCATGGCCGGGCCGGCGCGGGGGGGTGGCGGCGGGGGCTCGAGGCTCCTGGAAGGAGACGGAAAGCGGGGGGCACGGGGGGTGCCGGGGAGGCGGCACCGGATCAGGCCCGTGGCCAGGGCGGTTTTGCTTTGTGCCGCCAGCCCCGGCGCTGCGGCCGGGCCCCCCAGGACCACCACCGGGCTGGGGGGGGGCCGCCCTGGCCTCCCCTTGGCTTTGGGGTGCAGGGGGCCTGTGTGGGGGCTCGGTGCCTGTCCCCAGGGCGGGGGACCAGGGTGGGGGCTTGGCCCCTCTCCGGCTTGCGGTGGCCGGAGGGGGGGAATCCCCGGGGGACGCCGGCGCTGGGGTGCCGCTGGCTTCCCTCCGGCTTCTCGGCGTGGCGGTGTCCCCGCGGAAGCGGCGGCTGGACCCTCGCGCCCACCGGGGCCTGGGCGACACATGGGAGCCCGAATGCAATGGAGGTTGTTAAAATTAAATGGATCAGGCTAAAAATACCCCGGCAGAAACTCGCCTTAAAATAAAAAAAAAAAAAAAAAAAAAAAAAAAAGGAGAAGCCAAACCCAACAACAGAAAGAGCTAAAAATATTCGGCTTTGGCAGGGCCGGCGCAGCCAGAGCCGTTCCCGGCGAGTCGTGCTTGGAGGCTCCCGCGCGTACGGGAACGTTGCTCAAGCGAATAAAAATGATAATTTAGTGCCCAGCACGGTGCCGGGGCCAGTGGGAGGGGGGGTCCCCGGGCCCGGCACCCCGGTGTCCCCGCGGCGCGGCTGTGCCACGGGGCCGGGAGCCGTGGCAGCGTGCGGAGCGGTAATTAACGCCGATGATTGATAATTACCCCACCCAGCAAATAAAGCCAGCCCACGGTTTGCCGGGCGGTGGTGGCGGGGCCGGTGCGGCACGCGGCAGCCCCGGGGCATCGTGCCGGCCGGGGGGGCTCCGGCCACGCTCCCCCAAATGGCTCCCGGCAGCGGGCCGGACTACACCTCCCAGGAGCCTTTGCCGAGTGCCGGGGGCCGGAGGCTGCCCTGGGAAGGGGAGATAAAAACTGTTTAGCTTGATTTTATTAAAGCCATAATTCAGGGCTGCGCAGTTATTGCAAACAAATGCTTCGGTTTGCGTCTGGTTTTGGCACCGGGACCATGCAAATGACGGTGCGAGACGGCGCTGGAGCATGGGGAGCCGCGGCCCTGCCCGGTGCTGGGGGGTCAGGGGCACGGGGACCCCCGGAGCTACCAGGAGCCCAGCCCAGGCCGGGGTGCAGCCCCCGCTCCCCGATCACGGCACTGCCAGGGGCATGGCCCGGCTGGGGGCCGCGGTCCCACCACCCCGGCACACCCGTGCCGAGCGGGGCCGGGGGTCCCAACACCCCCGCCCCGGGCAGGGGGGTGGGAAACTTTGGCAGAGGCTCGGCCGAGCCCATGCTTTATGCCGGGGCCTCAATTTTTGTCCTTCTGACGTTTTTATGGACTAATATATAGTTGAGATCGCGCCGGGCTGTTTGTCACCGCGGCGGAGCCCTCGGTGCATTGCAACGTATAATAGCGCCAGGGGGGCTTGCACAAGCGCGCCGGGCTTTGCCGGGAGCGCTGCCGCCGTGGCGGTGCCGGTGCGCAGCTTGACCCCCCGTGCTGCTGCTTTGCCTCCCGGTGCCGGTTTGCAGCCCGGCCGTGGCAGTTTGCAGCCCGGTGTTGGTTTGCAGCCCGGTGTGGGCGTGCAGCCTGGCCGCGGCCGTGCCGGTTTGCAGCCAGGTACGGGTGCGCAGCCCAGCCGCGGTGGTGCGGGTGTGCATCCCGGCGCGGGTGTGCGTGCCAGTGGCGGTGGACGGGGCGGCGAGCCGGCGGCGTGGCGCTGGCGGCCGGCTGGGCTCCCGCAGCTGTCCCCCTCCCTGGATTAAGTTGCAGGCCGGGTGCTGCGCGGTTCCCCGGCGTGGCTGGGGGGGGGTCGGATGGCGAGGGGCAGGTGGGGACGGTGACCCCCGGCCGGGGTGGTGACACGGGGCTGGGTGCCAGCGCTGCAGCCGCTCCACATCGCGGCTTCCTCATTAGTGACCGAAGACGGGGTCTGACGAGGAGCTGGGAGGCCCCGGCGTGGCACCGGCACGGCTTCGGCATGGCCGTGGCACGGGGGCTCCCCGCTCCCCCCCTCGGCACCGTGTGCCAGCCCGGCCACGCCGCCGCATGCGCTGCATTTTAAAAAGTAGGTGTCAAAGTTAAAACAGATTTTGAGATTAACTCGTCTGCTCCTCGTTAGCCACCCTTGTGCCGGGGTGGGACACGCGCGTGTGTCCGGTGGGAAGAGCGGGATGCGGAGAACCCCAGGTCCTGTGGAATTACCCTGGAGTGGTTTCGTCCGTTCGTTAGCGATTAGCTGGATCCGTGCGGAGACGCTGCTGCTGCGCGCCGGGGCCCGGGGGGACGGGCGGCCCGAGCGGCCACGCGGTGCGATCCGGGCAGTTGCCGTGAGCCCCGGTCACCGCCGGTAATAGCGGTGATTGCCCCAAAGCGGGGGAGCGCGGGGGGTCTCGGCACCCTGGGCTGCGGGCACCCGGCCTTTACCTCCCGTCCCTGCGTCCCCGGGGCTGCCTGGCCTGGGGGGGTCCTGTGCCGGGGGGGCTGGCGGCAGTGCCACCGGCACTGCCGCCACCGGGTTCTGCGGGCCGAGCACCACGTGCACGGTGGGTTTGGCTGATCCCCGAGTGGGGGCTGGGGGTGCGGATGGGCTCCACGGAGCATTCGGGTGCCCCTCTGGGCACCCCTGGCTCCTCGGGACCCCCCGGCCCGGAGCGTCCCCGTCCCCCCCTGCAGCCGGTTCCTCTCCCGGTGCTGATGGCAGCGATACGCGACAGCCGAGCGGGGAATTACGGAGGAAAATAAAAATAGCAGGATTTGGCGATTCGGTGACTCTGCAGAGATTCACACGGGCTGCACCCCCCCACCCCCCTCCCACCCCCCCCGCGGTAAATAAACACTCGCCCAATAATCTCATTCTTTGAGTTCTTCTTTATCCGCTCCGTAAAACGAAACAGATGGGCGCAGCACGGCCCTGCCTGCCGCCCTGCCTGCTGCCCTGCCTGCCGCCCTGCCTGCCCTGCCTGCCGCCCTGCCTGCCCTGCCTGCTGCCCTGCCTGCTGCCCTGCCTGCCGCCCTGCCCTGCCCTGCCCTGCCCGCAGCATCGCTCCGGGGCAGGATCCGACCCCACGGGGTGCTGGGGTCCCCCGGCCCCGGGGGGACAGAGGGGACGAGTCCTTGTAGCCCCTCGGGGTTGCTCCCTCCCGCTTAGTGCACGGGCAGCCCGGGACCCCGCGGGTGCGATGCTTTGCAAGGGGTCGCGGGGGGGATGGGGTCACCGTGGGTCCCAGGTTTGGGGGGGATCCCCTGGGGGGGGGCCACGTGTTTGGCCTCCATGGGACACCAGGCACCCGCGGAGCCGTGCAGGGTGGGACACTGGGACCCCCTGGGTCCTCCCTGGCTTCCCCACGGCCCCGGCCTGTGCCGGGCCTGCGGCCGCTCCCAAAATGGCCTCTGGGTTTTGCAGGCCGCGTGCGTCTGGTGTGCAAGTCACGCGTTGGGCGTGCAAGTCGTCCGTGCCGGCCGTGCAGGCAGCGTGCGCCGAGCAGCGCGCGCCGGCCCTGCGAGCAGCGCGCGCCAGTCGTGCAAGGAGCTCGCGGGGAGCAGCCCGCGTCAGCCGCGTGCGTCGGCCGTGCAAGGAGCGGGCACCGAGCCGCGTGCGCCGTCCTCGCGAGCAGCGCGCATCGGCCGCGCGAGCCCCGCGCAAGCGGCGAGCACCGAGCGGCGCGTGCGCGCAGCCCCGGTGCAGCGCACGGCCCCGGCGAGCGTGCAAGCGTGCGGCAGCGTGCAGCCTCTCGGCGGCTCCGGCTTCCCCTTCCCTCCGTCGAAAGGCGACAGCTTGCGAGTGGCACTTAGCACGGAGCGACTGCCGTGTGATTACCCATCGGATAACGTTTTAATTGTACTTCTGGCACTCTGTCAAGCTAATTTGAACTGCATTTCAATATTACAGCATTTATTTAGTGCCATAACAATATGGATTAATCTTAAATTATAACACCGAGGAAATTATATTACACTTATTTCCTATTTATTTGCCAAATATTTAAAGGGGCTGCGTGGGTTGCAAAGCGTGGGGTGGGGCGGGGGGCCCGGGGCCGCATCCTGCCCGGGTCCGGGGACTGGGGGTGGCACCTTCCTGGGGTGCCCGGCCGTGGGGACGCGGTGCGGGAGGGTCCCTGCCGGCTCCCGGTGTCTCCGCGTGCGGCCCCGGCCCCGGCCCCGCCAGGAATGTTCCAGCCCTGAAATAGCCGAGGGAGTAACCCAACCCTGCGCCCCGCGCACGTCCCCGCTGCCGTGGGGACCCGGGGACCGGCACCTTGCCCGGGGCTCCGGGGGGCTGCGGCCCCCCCCGCCTCCCTCCGCAAAACGGAGCCCCTAAATATCGGGGTGCAGCCCTGCGCCCGTGCTGGGGGGGCTGCTGGGGTGCAGCCCCCACCTTCCCAGAGCCGCAGGGAGGGGCAGGGCCAGGGCGTCCCGGAGAGGGGGGCCGGCGACCCCCTCCTTTTCCCGGCAGCGCCGCCTTGGGGACCCCGCTGCCGGCCCCCGGCCCAGAAACCTGCCGGGCCAGAGCAGCCGTGGCCGGAGTGACCCCCCCCCGGGGCTGCGGCCCCCCCACGCCCGCCCTGGCCCCGCTTGCTGGCAGGGGAAACTTTCCATCTTCCCAGCACATTCCCATCTGCGCCGCGCTCGGCGTGGGGGCGAAGAGTGGCTTGGGGGGGGGGGAGCGCCCCTTGCTGCCCCCCCCCCGTCCCACCAGTGCCCACCCCCAGCCCGCGTCCCCCCCGGTGCTGTCGGTGCGGTTTGCTGAGACCTGGCACGATTGTCACACGTGTGACCCTCTGTGGATTTGGGGCCAAGGCGAAAAGCCCCCCCCCCCCCCGCCCCCGGCCCGCCCCGGCTGCGGTTTGGCAGTGGTGAGGGGAAGCGGCTTCGCTTCCCTCTTAACCCTTTCCTCCGGCTGCCGCCTCCCCCCAGCCCCGGCCGGGGAGTCCCGGGTGCCGCCAGCCCCAAAACCTGCCGGCACATCCCCGCCCCCTGCCCTGCCTCGGTTTCCCTGCCGCAGGGTCCGGCTTGGCGTGGGGGTGAGTGGGACGTGACCGGGGCTGTGCCGGGGCGGTTGTGGGGTGGCCGGGGCCAGCGCGGTGCCTTCACGGCTGTGCTGGAACTGCCGGAGTTCCCGGCGTGGGCGTGAGGTGCGAAGCCCCACGCAGCCCCCAGAAAGCCGCCAGAGCCCGGGACCGGTGTCCGTGGCCGGGGCCACCCTTCCCTCCCCGCTGGCGCCCAGCATGGGGGATTTTCTTGCCGGCCACGCTGGTGCCAGAGCCGGGAGCGGTGCCGGTGAGGCTGACTCACGGCGCTGGCCGCGGGGAGCCTGGCCAGGGAGTTCCCGGGCTGATGCTGCCGGGGGGCGGTGGGGGGCCGGGGTGGGACCCCGCTGCCCGTCTGCCCCGTGCTGGCAGCCGGTCCCACGGCGATGCGCCCGTCCCGGTGTGGGGCTCCTCCGGCACTGCCAGCTCACGGGTGAGATGAGTTGTGCACGGTCTCGGGGACCCTCGCCGGCACCGCAGCTGGAGAGGGCAGAGCCGGGGGGGGGGGGGGGGGCTGCTCACTGCCTGTGCGCCGTGCCGTGCCGTGCCATGCCGAGCTATGCCATCTCGAGCCGTGCCACGCCACACTGAGCCATGGCAACACGGGGCAGAGCGCAAGCGTGCAAGGGGCCAAGGCGAGCGTGCACGTGGGCGTGCGAGGCGGGTGGGAACCGCACGGCCGGCCGCGGGGCCAGCGTGTGCCGGGGGATCCGGCCGTGCCAGTGGGCGTGAGTCAGCAGGTGGGAGGTGTGGGGAGCGGCGGCCGCGGCCCCGCCGGCCCCGCTGGGACGCTTCGCGCCAGCCCGGCCCCGCCGCCGTCGGGGGGGGGTTATTTTTTTACAGCCTGTTTCACAGCTTCCAGAAAAGGCTCGTTCTGGAAACCTCGGCTTCCTGCCCAGCGCAGCCGCCCGGCACGCCGCCGGCTCCACGCCCCGCGGCGGGGTCCCCCGGCACGGCCGGGGCCGGGGCACGCCGGGGCGCTTGCCCGTGGGCAGCACCGGGCACAACTCCTCCGGCACGCGTTGGCACGGCCGGGCCGGCCCGCGGGCTGTGCCCACCCGTCCCGGTGCGTGCCGGTGCAGGGGAGGCAGCGTCCGGCCCCGGGGGCGCGCGGTGCCGGTTCCCAGGGCCGCGGACAGGGTGCGGCCGTGCCCCCGGCCCACGCGGCCCCTGCCCGGGCTCGGTCCCCGGCCGGCCGGCCGGCGCAGGAAGGAGCGAGCTGCCTGAAACCACATCCCCGACACTCATCCCAGAGGCATCCCGGAGGGATTAGCTGGGGAGCGTGGGCCGGCTTAGAGAGCAAAGCATCGCTTCCTGCCCCGGCCGGGCGGCCGGCCAGCCCGGGCTCCTCCGCACCGTGCCGTGCCGAGCTGTGCCGGGGAGGGGGCGGGTGGCCGCGGCCCCGCCAGCCCACGTCGGCACACACATGGACGCGGGGAGCGGGGCCACGCGGCGAGGGGCGGACGGTGCTCCCTCCCGCCGGCTCCCTCCCGGCCGCTGGCCACCGGCTCCGATGTTTCCACCGTGATCTCACAGCTCGGCCGGGGTGGGGAGCGCCGGCCTGGGCCTCCCCGGGGGGTGCTGGGGTCCCCCCGGGCTGTGGGGGAGGCCACGGGGGTCAAGGTGGGGGCTGCCCCCCTGTCCCGCGCTTCCCACGCTACCCGTGTCCTCCCCGCACGCCCGCTCCTCCCTGCACACGCGTGCGCGCACGCGCACGCATGCACCCCTGCCCGCAGCCACTGCCCCCCCCGCGGTGTCCCGGCCCTGGGGAGCTGCTGTCCTGGTCACGGGTGGCTGTCCCCGTGTCCCCAGCCTTCCTGCCACTGCCCATGCTGGGGGCGGGGTGGCCTGGCTCGCCCTGGCACGGCACGGCACGGCACGGCACAGCCCGAGCCCCGGGGAGGTCGGGCTCGTCCCGGCACCGGGGGCAGCCGCGGTCCATCAGCAGCTCAGAGCTGCCGCTGGAGCCGGGGGGAGAGCGGCAGCGTGGGGAGCCACACGCGTGTGCAAAGCCTCCCACGTGCCGGCACGCGTGCGTGTGCCACGCACGGGGTCAGGGCAGGGCACCGGCGCCCCTCGCACGGCTCTGCCGCGCCTCGCACGCCCCGGTGCGCGTACCGGCCCTGCGGGGCCGGGGGGACGCGAGGGGCGAGCGTGCACCAGGGGCGCGATCACGCAGGGGACGTGCGTGCACGAGAGGTGCGCGCGTGCGAGGGACCCGCGTGCGCAAGCGGCGCGCGCGAGGGACGCGCCAACGCGGCGCGGGCTGTGCGCGGCCCCGCAGCGGGCGCGTGTGCACGAGTGTGCACGAGCGTGCCCCGGTGAGCGTGGCGGGGCGGGCGTGCGAGGGGGGGTGCGGGCAGCCCTCCCTGACTCTCTCCTCTCCCACCGCAGCCGGCAGCGGCCTGATGGGGAACGCGCCCGCCTCCTCCTTCATGGGGGGCTTCCTGAGCAGCAGCCTGGGCTCGGGGGCACCCAGCCACCCCGCCGGCCCCGCCGCCTCCCCGCCGGAGCCGGCTTTCCGCGGGCCTCACTCCGGCACTTCCCAGATCTGGTTCTCGCACTCCCACGAAGGTGAGCGTGCGCCGGGGCGGGGACGGGTGGCGGCACCCCGGGGCGGGCGGGCAGGGTGTCCCCGTGGGGTGGCCCTGCGGGGTGGCCGGGATGCGGCCGGGGCTCTGCCCACTGCTGGCGGGTGACGTCCGGCCAGCGCCCGCGCGGACGGGGTCCGGACCTCCCAGGCGCTGGCACGCGGGGTGGTCGTGGCAGCCGGCCGGCACGGGCGTGCGGTTGGCACGCAGCGCGCTTCGGGGTGGCGGCGGGGGGGCAGCGTCCCCCGCAGACCCCCCCGGGCATCCACGGGGACCAGGCTCAGCCTCCCGCAATCGGGGCTCGTGCCGGGCTGCAGACCCCCGCCCCGCGCCGGGAGCTGGGCTGAGGCCAGGCCTGCTCATGGCACTGGTGATGAACCGGGGGCTGCGCTCCCCTTCCGCAGCAGGGACCCCCGTGCCGGGGCAGGCTGCGGCATGGGGACCCCCGGGGCAGCGCCCGCGGCCCCGGTTAAACAGACGCCCCACGCGGTGGGAGCGGGGGGCTCCCGGCGCTGCCCCTGGTGCCCCACGGCACGCCGGCGTCCCCGTCCCCACCTGAGCGGCCAGAGCGAGGGCCGACAGAGTTAAGGAGCGGGGAGGTGGTATTGGCGCGGGGCCCTGGCAGCCGGCCCAGCTGGTAGTTTGACCGGCTGCCAGTTGGCTCTCAGCGTGCCGGGGCCCGCGCAGCGTGCCGGGGGGGCGCGGGGGGGGGGGCCGGGCAGCGCACGCGGTTCCGGCAGCGCAGCGCCCGCCGCTGATGGACAGCCCGCCCGAGCGCGCTGGCTAACGAGCCTGCGAGGGCCGTGCCGAGCCGCCGCGATGTGGCCACCGCCGCCACGAGTCTGCGGGGTCTCGGCGGCAGCTGCCGGCCGGGCGGGGGGGGGGGTCCCTGGCCTGGAGGAATGACAGCCTCCGGCAAAGCTTTTATAGCCGGAGCGGTGCGTGGCCTGGCTACTGCGGCGCGGTGCGTGCCGTGGCACGGCACAGAGATGCCGTGGGGAGCCGTGTGCCCGCGAGTGTGCCCTGGCCCCCCTGACCGCTGCGCCCCCCAGCCCCGGGGTACCCCCGCTTCTCTGGGAGCCTGGCCTCCACCTTCCTGCCCATGAGCCACCTGGACCACCACGGCAACAGCAACGTCCTCTACGGCCAGCACCGCTTCTACGAGAGCCAGAAAGGCAGGTACCGGGGTCCTGGCGTGGCACCGCGGTGCCACCACAACCTCTGGGGCCGGTCGGGGTCCCCCGTGGGGGCATGTGTCCCCAGCCCGTCAGGGGACGGCGGAGAGGCTGCCGGGCAGGGGTGGGGGGCTCAGCACCCGTCCCCAGTGCCGGTGCCCGGCGTCAGGGCCGGGGGCCGGCGGCAAGAGCAAGCGCTGGGTCCCCGGGGAGGAGCGGGACCGGCGGGCACGGGGTGGTGGGCACCCGTCCCAGCCGCCGCTGCCGCTCTCGCTTTTCACAATATTGTGGCGGGCGCTTAATAGGGAACATTGTTTGGGTGGGAAACGGAGCTAATTAGGCCGTGCCTTCCCCCGCGCTCCTCCCCTGGTTAGCGGGGAGCCGGCGCTGGCACGGCTGCGGCCCCGGGTGCCCCGACCGCGCCGTCGTTCGGCAGGGGGGCCGCGGGGGGCTCACCCATCGCCCTCCCCTCCAGATAACTTCTACCTGCGCAACCTGCCCGCCCAGCCCGCCCTGCTCCCTGCCGGCCACGGCTTCCCCGGCATCGCCCGTGCCGCCCCTGGGCCCCCCACGGGCTCCTGCAGCCGGGAGCGGGAGGCCGGACCCCTGCCCAAGACCCCCAAGGACTACGACCGCTTCCTGGCGGGCAAGGAGAAGGCGGGCAAGGGGGATCCCAAGGAGCGGCCGCCCGAGGAGGACCCCAAGGATCGGCACAAAGCGGTGCTGCCGGTGTCGCCGGAGGGGCACTGCAAGGAGGGGCTGCCCCCTCGGGGGGCCGGCGACGGCCGCCCCAAGCACCTCGCCTCCTGCCTGCTGGGCGCCAAGGGGCTGGAGGGCGACGTCGGCCGCGCCGTGCTGCCCAGCTGCGCCGGTAGCGCCCTGCCCCGCGCCGGCCGCTGCAGCGCCAAGGAACCGTGCCGGGGCGAGCGGGAGCCGGGCGCCCCCGAGGCGCCCCAGCCCTACGGCGAGTGCATGGAGCGGCGGCAGATGCTGCACCACGCCGTTTCCTACGCGGTGCCCACCGGGCCGGCCCCGCTTGGCCCCGCCGCCGGCTCCTTCCCCTGCCTGCAGCTGCACGCCGGCTCCGAGGTGCTGTGCCCGCTGCCGGAGCCGGCCGGCCGGGAGCTGAAGCTGAGCGGGGCCACGCTGGTGCCCTCGGTGGGACACCTGACGGACAAGAGCCGCTCCTTCCAGGTGGCGGCGGAGGCCGGCGGGCTGGAGCGCGCCGAGGGCAAGGACCGGCACGCCGAGGTGGGGGCCGAGCCCCCGGCCGCTTACGGTGGCCCCTTCCACCACTCGCTGAAGGCGGAGGGCCCGGCAGAGCGGCGGCTGGAGTGGGGGGCTCCCGGTGCACGGCTGAAGGGGCTGGAGTACCTGGGCGGGGGGGCAGCCGAGGGGCCCCCCTTTGCCGGCCGGGGCCCAGCGCCCAAGGGTGCTCTGGAGAAGGGCTACTTCGAGGTGCCGCCGGCACCCGACTGCTCCCGCGCCGCCCGCCCCGACCCCCTGGGCGTCCGGGTCGGCCCCTCCTGCTGCACTTTAGAGAAGGGCCCCCCCAAGGACCCCCCCCCGGGGCCGGGTCCCCAGAAAGTGGCACGGATCCGGCACCAGCAGCACCCCGAGGCGGAGGCGGCCGGCCCTGGCCCCGAGGGCAAGCGCAAGCCCCTGGAGCTGAGCGCCCTGGGCTACGGCGGGCCCCCCCTGCCCCCCTGGGGCGTGCAGGGCCAGGGCCCCCCCCTGGCCGTGGCGGAGGAGCGGAAGGGGCCCTACCTGGACCCCTTCGGCACGAGTCTGCAGCAGGCTGCGTTGATGACTCAGGGCTCGGTGCTGGGCCAGGAGGTGCCGGCCGCCCCGGACGAGGTCTCGGCCATGAAGAACCTGCTGAAGTACAGCAACCAGGCGCTGCTGGGGGGGCAGAAGGGCCCCCCCTTCGTGGGGCTGGGGGGCGTCAAGGGCAGCTGCGCCCACCAGGACGCCAAGTTCCCCCCGGGGAAGGGGCAGCCGGAGCTGGAGCGGCCGGACTGCGCCCGCGGCCGGGAGCACGACGGGCTGGCCCCCGGCGAGGGCGAGGTGCGGCAGCCGCCCGTCGGCATCGCCGTGGCCGTGGCGCGGCAGAAGGACACGCTCGGACGGCCCGAACCCTCTTACGGCGGCGGCGGCTCTGGGCGGCAGGGCCGGGCGGCTGCCGGCATCAAAGGTAGGGCCCGGGGAGGGGGACCGGGGGGGTAGGGGGGGGCTGGTGGTGCCGCGCTGATGCCGCCGTCCTGTCCCCGGCACAGCGGGCGCCGCGCGGCCCATGCACCTCATCGACCTGGAGGCAGAGGAGGAGCGGGGCCGGCTCTGCGAGGAGCGCCTGGGGCTGCCGGGGCGAGAGCTCCTTCTCCAGTAAGCGCCTGGGCGGGGGGACGGGGGGGTCCCCGCGTGCCGGGGCTGGTCCCCACGGTGCCACGCTGCCCCTCGCCCCGTGTTCCCCTTCTTCCCGCAGGGACAACAAGGACCTGGTGGAGTTCGCCCGGATGCACCCGTCCGGGGGGTGTCCCGGGGAGCTGACCCCCCACCTGATGATCGCCGGGGGCTCCTCGCTGCCGGCGGGGCAGCTCGGGGGGGACCCCGCCGCCCACGCCCACCCGGCACACACGCACTGGCTGCCCCGCACCCGCAGCCCCTCCATCTGGATGGGGGGACACTCCTACGGTCAGCGCCGCCGGCAAACGGGGGGGGCGGGGGGGGGGGGCTGCGGGAGTGGGGCCGGCTGGGTGCGTCCCCCCCGACAGCGGGGTGCTGGCCCCCCAGCCCCTGTGCTGACGGCCCCCCCGCCCCCCCCGGCCCCACAGGCATCGGCCACCCCGCGCTGCACCAGAACCTGCCGCCCGCCTTCCCTGCCTCCATGCCCAGCACCATGCAGCCCGTCTTCCCCCTCTCCCAGGACCCCCCTGCCCAGCTCGTCATCCTGCCCACCGAGCCCCCCGCCCACGGCACCCCCCACACGCTGGGTGAGCCTGGGACGGGGGGTGGCGGTGGGCACACCCCCCCCCCCCCTTGTGCTGGGGGGCCCTGGGGGTGCTGCTATGGGGTTTGGGGCTGGGGGTGCCGGTGGGGGGGAAATGGGGTCTCTGGGGGTGCTTTTGGGGGTGCAGAGGTGGGAGATGGGGTCCCTGCTGGTACTGCTGTGGGTGCAGGGGTGGGAGATGGATCCCTGTGGGTGCTTTTGGGCGTGCAGGAGTGGGAGATGGGGTTTTTGGGAGTGCAGGGGTGGGAGATGGGTCCCTGTGGGTGCTGCTGGAGGCACGGGGTGGGAGATGGGTCCCTGTGGGTGCTTTTGGGCATGCAGGAGTGGGAGATGGGGTTTTTGGGGGTGCAGGGGTGGGAGATGGATTATCTGTGGGTGCTTTTGGGGGTGCAGGGGTGGGAGATGGGTCCCTGTGGGTGCTGCTGGAGGCACGGGGTGGGAGATGGGGTCCCTGTGGGTGCTTTTGGGGGTGCAGGAGTAAGAGATGGGGGTCCCTGCAGCTGCTGGGTGTGCAGGGGTGGGAGATGGGGTCCCTGCAGATGCTGCTGGGGGTGCAGGGGAGGATGATGGGGTCCCTGCGGGTGCTGCCAGGGTTGCAGGGCTGGGGAGGGCACTGCAGGGGTCTGCAGAGTGACCCTAAGGCGGGTCCCTGATTGACACCCACCCACCCCCCCCACCCGCCACCGGCAGCCGACGTGATGGACCAGGCATCGCTGTGGCCCCCGATGTACCCGGGCCGGGGTCCCGGCGCCCACCTGCAGCACACGGGGCAGCTGCCCGTGTACTCGCGCTCCCAGTTCCTGCGGCAGCAGGAGCTCTACGCCCTGCAGCAGCAGCAGCGGGCGGCCCAGGCCCTCGAGATCCAGCGCCAGGCGCACGTCCAGGTGCCCACGGGGCTGGGGGTGGCGGGGGGGGCCGGGGGGGCCGGGGTGTGGGGTTGGGGGGCTGGGATGCGGGGCTGGCTCGAGGACGCAGGGCTGGATGGAGGTTGGGGTGTAGGGTGGGGATACGGGGCTAGGAGGGGGCTGGGGTCGGAGAGGCAGCGCTGGGTGTGGGGCTGGGGTGTGGGGTGTGGGGCTGGGGTGCGGGATGTGGGGCTGGGGTGTGAGACGCCGCTGGGCGAGGGGCGGGGCAGGGGGGATGCGGGGCAGGGCTGGGGGGCTGGGGCCGGGCAGTGGGGCAGGGGCTGGGCTGTGGGGCTGGGCCGCGTGGTGCCGGGCAGGGCCGGGGGACGTGGGGCAGGGCTGCAGGGTGTGGGGCAGGGGCCGGGCTGTGGGGCTGGCGTGTGCCGACCTCGGTGTCCCCTGCAGCGGAAGCCGGAGGAGCAGCCCCTGGAGCTGGAGGACGGGGGTCCCGAGAAGCCCCTCAAACCCTCCCACAAAGCAGTTGCCTTAAACCCCCCGGCCAAGGGCCTGTCCTCGGCGGCCCCCGGGCCCCCCAAGCTGTCCCCTTGCTGCCACTCTCCGGCCCTGCGGCACCCGGCCAAGTGCCCCGTGGCCCTCCCTGCGGCCCCCTGCACTTTACCCGTCTGCCCCGCCGCCAGCTCCGCCGTGGCCCCCCGCTCCCCGGCCGACAGCCCCCTGCCCGTCCAGAGCAAGGGCAGCGATGGCGAGGACAAGCGCGGAGAGGGGCAGCCGCCCCGCGACTACCCCAAGTCCCTGGAGCCAGGTAGGACCGGGGCGGCGAGGAAGAGGAGGGCGGCTGCGGCGCCGGGGGGTGCCGGGGGGGTCCCTGTTGAGCATCGCCTGCTTCCCTGCAGACCTGCCCCCCGGCTACAGCTACCCGGCCGCTGGCATGGGCTTCTCCGAGGCGCACTCCGCCGAGCCGGCTGACCCCGACACTATGCACGCCGGCTCCCCGCCGGCTGAGCCGGAGCAGTCCCGGACCTTCAGCCCCGCCGGGGAGGTGCTGCGGGAGCCGGGCCCCCCGCGGGAGCCGGCAGCTGGGGGGGCGATGGCCGAGGGTCCCGGGGCGCTGCTGCACCGTCACCACCTCCTCCTCGCCCCGGGGTCCCTCTGCGGCGAGCGGGGGCCGGCCCCGGCTGCGGGGGCCGCCGAGGAGCGGGCGCCGGTGCCCTTTGGGGTGCGCCGGGAGGCGGCTCAGGGAGCGCCGGAGCAGAGCCCACCGGAGCAGCAGCAGCACCCGGTGCCGGTGGTGGGGGCCTCCCCGCTGCCCCCCGCTGTGGAAGAGGAGGAGGAGGAAGAGGAGGAGGAGGGTGACAGCGATGGCTCGGAGCCGGAGGGCAGCTGCGACGAGGAGGATGGCGACAGCCCCGGCGGGCGACAGGGCCACCCGGGTGGGCTGGAGGCCCTGATTGCCGCTGGCATCGACCTGGGGGAGCTGCCGGCGCTGGGCTCGCCCAGGGAGCCCCCCCCGGCCCCCCCCTCGCCCGCCCCCCACGCCTCAGGGATCCCCGGCATCGCCCTGCTCAGCGAGCTCGCCGACCTGGAGCTGCGCCGGCGCCGCTGCGACCTGGCCCTGGAAGGTGAGCGGCCCCCGGTGCCCCCCAGCACCCCCTGCCCCACGGCACCCCGTCCTCCCGGTGCCCCCCCGTCCGGCGGTTGGGCGCCCCGGTGCCCCCCGCCCGCAGCGCCGCCTGCCCGCGGGTGTGCGCGGCGGCCATCGTGCGCAGGGCTTGCAACGGAGGGCTCGCGCGGCGCGCGTGCGATAGAGGCGGCGTGCGGCGCGCGCGGGAGCGGGGCCGCTCTCGCACAAGCTCTCGCACAAGCGGGGCTGGGCAGGGCGCCTGCGGCGCAGCACGGAAGGGGGCTGCCCGTGCGTTTTTGGGGTGGGGGGGGGGCCGCACGCGCGCCGGCAGCAGCGGGAGCGGGCTGTCCGCGTGCCGGCGGTGCAGCGCGGTGCCCGGCGGCTGGGCCCTGCTCGCAGCCCGGCTCCGGGGCTCTGCTCCAGCGCTGGCTCCAGGCAGGCGCCGGGATTCCCTCCCGGCTCGGCTTCCCCAGGGAATCCCGGGGGCCCCGGCGGGGAAGGCCGGCCGGCCGGCCTGGCGCGTCCCCAGCGCTGCCGCGGGCGGGTGGCGGCGGGGCCCCACGTGCTCGGTGCTGCCCGCGGCCGTGCGTGGCGTGGGGCCGTGCCGCTGTGGGGCGGGGGGCGGGGGGGTGCGGTGGCCGTGGCCGTGGGGCCCCGCTCCCCGCTGCTCGCCCCGCCGCAGATGGGGCGGCCGGATGGGGTGCGTCACCGCGTCCCTCCCAGCCCCGGCCTTGGCTCCGCTCGCCGATGAGTTCATCGCTGGCCGCCGCTGCGCGCCTGGCCCCGGCCTCCCCCGGCCCCACGGCCGCCCAGGGACGCTGGCCATGCCGCACGTGCGGCGCCCTGTGCCCCGTCCCCCTGCCCGCCGCCGCCGCCCCTCGTGCGGCCCCACGGCCGCCCCGGGACACCCCGCTCGTAACGTGGCACCCCATGGCACGGCCCCGTGCCCCACGGCACCCCCTGCCCCACAGACGCCCCTGCTCGCCCCGCACGGCCCCGGTAGCGGTTCCGGTGCCAGCGTGGCGCGTGCACGCGTGCACGGGCCGTCGCACGAGCGCGCGCGTGGGGCAGCGCGGGGGTCCGGGGCGTGTCTCGCGCTGGCCCCGCTGACCTCCCGTCCCGGCAGGGGAGGACGAGGACCTGCTGGCCTTCAACCTGCAGAACCTGGCCACCGTGGCGGCCGCCTGGTCGCTGGTGGAGGCGGCCAGCCGGGAGGGCAGCCCCCCCGTGCTCAGCCCCCTGCCCACCTCCCCGCCGCCCCGCGCCCGCGTCCCCCGCCGCAAGTACACCTGGACTCCCAAAACCAAGGCCGTGAGTGTCTCCGCGCGTGTGGCCGGGGCGGGAGGTGGGATGAGTTGTGCCCGGTCTCAGCCCAGGGCGGAGGCTGCCGGCGCTGCCAGCTGCCCGCCCCCTCCCCCGGCCCCCAGGTTTGTCCCCTGAAGGCGGCCATCGAGCAGCTCAACACGCAGGAGGTGGAGGTGCGGATGCGGTTGGCCGAGCTCCAGCGCCGCTACAAGGAGAAGCAGCGGGAGCTGGTGAAGCTGCAGAGGCGGCATGACCACGAGTACGTCCCCGTCCCCGTCCCCGCCGGGTCCCGGGGGGCAGGCGGGGAGGCGGCCCGCGGGAAGGGGGGAGGCCGGGGAGGGAGCGCCCTCCGCCGAGTGGGACGGCGGTGGCAGTCACCGGTGTGATGAGTTTGGGGCCGTCCTCAGTCCGGCTCGGCGGAGGGGCACCGCCTGCGGCGGCCGCGTGGCTCAGGGTGCCCCCGGTCTTGCCACGGCTGCAGGCGTGACGAGAGCTCCCGGAGCCCGGCGCGGCGCGGCCCGGGGCGGCCGAGGAAGCGCAAGCACTCCAGCACGCTGGGCAGGGCCGAGAGCCGCAAGGTCAAGTGAGTGACCGGCGCCGCGTGCCCTCCTTGTCCCCGGGGACGGGCCACCAGCCCTGCTGCCGGGGGGTCCGGCCGTCCCGCCGCGGGGGTGTCGGTGCTCAGGGGCCGCCCCGTCGCATCCCCCCCCCCGTCAGCAGCAGCCGCGTTTTGGGGCGGGGGGGGGGGGGTGTCCGGCCACTCGCTCCGGCGCGCTCCCGCTCTCAACCCGCTTGCGGCGGGGGGCTCGGCTGGGCGGCAGCACCGCGTCCCCCCCCCCGCCGGCTGCGGGAGCAGCGTTGCATAAAAGCCTCTTTATCTGCGCCGTATAAAGCCATTGGTCACGCTGCAGCGGCGTTCATCGCTGCCGGCGCTTTATTATTACCCATTAGCCGCCCGGCGCAGCCGTTTCCCCACTCCCGGGCCCTGTATAATTGTCCTTCTCCGCTACAAATTGCCTCTCCCGACAGGCCCATTTGCATAAATCCTCCGAGCGAGTCCAAACACGCTTGGAGCGCGTGTGCGCGCGCGGCCCCCGGCCCCCCCGTTCGGTAATAACAGTTAAATCTGCGCTAAATGGTTCCTTCAATTAAGACGGAGGGGAAGAGGAAAAAAAAAAAAAAAAAAAAAAAAATTAATCTCTAGGTTTTATGTCACAAAACATTAGTGAGCGAGTGAAGGTTACGGGGCGGGGGGAAAGAAGGGGGGAGCTGGCGGCGGACGGGGGGCGCAGGATGTGGCTGGGGGTGCAGGATCGATCCGGGGGTGGAGGATGCATCCAGGGCTGCAGGATGCGGCTGGGGGTGCAGGATCGATCCGGGGGTGCGGGATCCAGCCAGGGTGCGGGATCCATCCGGGGGGGTGCAGGATCCATCGGGGGGGGTCCGGCGGGCGCCGTGCCCACGCTGCGCTCCCCTCCAGGGCGGTGAAGACCAGCCTGTCCCTGCTGTGCGCCGAGCTGCGGGGGGACCCCGAGCCCAAGAAGAAGATGAGCAAGCTGGCCGAGGCGGCGTTCGGCAGCCTCAAGGGCTCCCCGGTGAGTCTGGACCCGCCACCGGCCGACCCCACCCCGGGGCCGGGGGGGTGCCGGCCCCCTCCCGAGCCTCCCTGTGCCCCCCAGGAGAAGGTGCGGTGCAAGAAGAGCGGCTCGCAGGGCAAGCTGGCCTGCAAGGTGGCTCACAAGGTGTCGCAGCTGAAGCAGAAGGTGAAGAGCAAAGGGCTGCCCGCTGGCATCAGCCCCTTCCGCCGGAAAGACCCCAACCCCGCTGGCCGCATCCAGAAGAAGCTGTCCCGTCCCAAGAGCTCCAAGGCCACCAAGTACCAGCCGCAGGACCCCGATCCCCGCCAGCCGGCGGGCTTCAAAGGCAAGGCCGGCACGGGGCTGGGGGTGCGGAGCGGGGGCCGGGGGGCCGGGGGGCCGGGCCACGGGGGTGCATCCAGCCGCAGGGGCGGCTTGTGCCGGGGGGTCCCGCGGGGCTGGGAGCGGCCCCAGCCCACCCCGTCCCGCACGGGGAAGCAGCATTTCCCCGGGCGTGGGGGGTGCAGGGGCCACCCCTGGGTGCACGGGGTCCCTCATTGCTGCCCCTTCCTCTTGCAGACGAGCACGACGGGGACACAGACAGCGAGGACGGTGACGACGAGCCGGGCTTGTCCCTGCTGCCCTCGGTGCCCGTGGCCGTGCTCGGACCCTCCCCGTCCTCCGTGGTGAAGATGGAGGCCAACGAAAAGGCGAAGAAGAAGAAGGAAAGGCAGGGACTGCTAGGTAACGGGATCGCCCCGCGGGGATGCCACGGGGGACGGGGACCCCCTGGGCGCACGCACCAGGGCTGGGCGGGCGCCCGCGGCGTGCCCTGAGCCCTGTCCCCCCCACAGGGCCCTGCCGCCTCGGCAGCCCCGAGGGCGAGGTGAAGATCAAGCGGCGGCCGGTGAAGCCGGGGACCGGCAAGCTGGAGAAGGTGCCGGCACGGCGGAAGGCGGGCGGCTGCGAGGAGGGCGGCAAGAAGAAGCTGAAGGCCAAGCCCAAGGAGAGCCTCCGGCCACCGGCCCCCAGCGGCCCCAGCGCCCCGGCCCCCGCCGGCAGCCTCTTCGCCGGCACCGACCCCCGGCACTTCGGGCCGAGGGACGAGGGGGCTCGCCTGGCCAGCGAGAGGCTGAAGAAAGCCACACGCAAGAGCAAGGTGCTGCAGTCAGCCCTGAGGGTGAGCGCGGGGGGCAGAGGGTGGGGGGCACCCAGGGACCGTGGGGTGCAGGAGGCTTCGGGTGCTGAGGCTGGGGGGCACCCAGGGACCGTGGGGTGCAGAGGGATGGGTGCAGGGTTTGCACGGGGGCTGGGGGTGCCGAGGTGGTTGGCAGCACCGACGGGCCCGTGGGGCGCGGGGGCTGGGAGCCGCTGGTGGGCCCCAGAGGGCTGGGGTCGCCGGGGGGGGGGGGGGGCCCCTCGGCCGGCTCTGACCCCCTCCCGCAGCGAAAGAACGGGGCGCTCTCGCTGGCCCTCTCCCCCCGGAGCGCCAAGACCATCCTGAGCAAGGGCAAGAAGCTGGCCAAGGTGAAGAGCAAAGTGGCCACCAAGCAGGTGAGAGGCGGGGGCTGGACCCCTGCCCCGGCACGGCCCCCTCCCCGCGCCCCCCGCCCACCCTGCGCTCCCTTTCCCGCAGTGCAAGGGCCGGGCGGTCAGCAAGCTGCTGGAGAGCTTCACCGTGGAGGACGACTTCGACTTCGACGACAACAGCAGCTTCTCGGAGGAGGAGGAGGAGGGGGGCTGCCTGGCGGGGGTGGCGCGGGTGGGACGCCGCTCCCCCCCGCCCCACGCCTGCGCCATCCAGAAGGAGGATCTGCGGGACGGGCTGCACATCCTCATCCCCAAGGAGGACAGCCTGCTCTACGCCGGCAGCGTGCGCACCATCCAGCCTCCCGACATGTGAGTGGGGGCCGGGGTGGGGGTCCCTGCCGCGGGTGGGGATGCCGGGGCGGCCGGGCGGGCGCTGAGCCCCCCTCCCCCTCCGTGCCCCCTCCCCAGCTACAGCATCATCATCGAGGGCGAGCGGGGGAACCGGCAGCGCATCTACTCGCAGGAGCAGCTGCTGCAGGAGGCGGTGAGCGGGGCGGGGGGCCGGGGCGGGGGTCCCGGCGGGCGGCGCGCCCCGCGGAGCCCAGCACGCCGCTTCCTTGCAGGTCCTCGACGTGCGGCCCCAGTCGCGACGCAGCCTGCCGCCGGGCACCCGCGTCTGCGCCTACTGGAGCCAGAAGTCCCGGTGCCTCTACCCGGGGAACGTGGTGCGAGGTGAGGAGCGGCCGTGGGCGGCTGGGGGGGTGGCCGGCGGGGCGGGGACCCCTGCCCCATCCCGACGGCCCTCCCCGTGCGGCAGGCTCCTCCAGCGATGAGGAGGAGGACGACCCCGAGGCGGTGATGGTGGAGTTCGATGACGGGGACACGGGGCACATCGCCGTCTCCAACATCCGCCTGCTGCCCCCCGACTTCAAGATCCAATGTGAGTGGGCCGGGGCGGGGGGCACGGGCGGGGGGCGGGCAGGGGGGGCAGCGGGGCTGGCCCTGACCCCGCGCTCTGCCCGCAGGCACCGAGCCGTCCCCCGCGCTGCTGGTCTCCAGCTCCTGCCGGCGGACGAAGCGGTCGTGCGGCGACGTGCCCCCAGCCAGCGAGCTGCCCCCCAGCCTCTGCCCGGACCGCCATGACGGCCCCGAGCCCCCCAAGAACTCGGGCAAGAAGGCGGCCGGCAAGGAGAAAAGCGGTATTGGGGGGGGGCTGCCACACGTGGACCACCTGGGGTGCCCAAGGGAGGGGGTGCCAGCAGCGCTGGTGTGAGGGATGGCGGGATGTGGGGAAAGGCGCCGGGATGCGGGGAAGGGTGCAGGGATGCGGGGAAGGGTGTTGGGATGCGGGGAAGGGTGCTGGGATGTGGGGAAGGGTGCTGGGATGCGGGGAAGGGCGCTGGGATACGGAGAAGGGCGCTGGGATGCGGGGAAGGGCGCTGGGATGCGGGGAAGGGCGCTGGGATGCGGGGAAGGGTGCTGGGATGCGGGGAAGGGTGCAGGGAAGCGGGGAAGGGTGCTGGGATGCAGGGAAGGGCGCTGGGATGCAGGGAAGGGTGCTGGGAAGCGGGGAAGGGTGCAGGGATGCGGGGAAGGGCGCTTGGATGCGGGGAAGGGCGCTGGGATGCGGGGAAGGGTGCAGGGATGGAGGTGTGGGGGAGGATAGGAGGCAGGGAAGCAGGCAGGGATGCAGGCAGAAAGAGGGGACGCAGGGAAAGATGGGGCGCAGGGGTTTGGGAGCGGGGCACGGCAGGACGCCGGGAAGGGTGCGGGGCCGGGGATGGAGGGAGGGAGGGAGGGGGTGGCACAGGGCACCGCAGCGACGGGGGAAGGGAGGTCAGGCTGCAGGGAAGGACGTGCGGGATGGGGGGCAGTCCCGGAGCATCCCTGCCTCGTCCATCTGTCCGTGCGTCCTCCCTCGCGGCCGCCAGCCCCCTCCTGACCCCCGTCTCCCGCCAGGCAAAGCTGCGGAGGTGCTGTCGGGCGGCAAGGCGCCGGTGCTGAGCGACCCCTTCCTGGGGCGGCGCGGCGGGCCGCTGCTGAGCTGGTCGGCGGTGGCGCAGACGAAGCGGAAGGCGGCGAGCAAGGGCACGGCCGTGCTGCAGAACCTCTTCCAGGTCAACGGCAGCGCCAAGAAGCTGCGGGCCAAAGAGGCCATCTTCCCCGTGCACCACCACCACCACCTCGCCGCCCCCGTCTTCGGCAACGGCTTCGGGGCCGACTCCTTCAGCCGCATCGCCAGCTCCTACGCCTCCTTCGGGGCCGGGGCTGGGCTGGTGCTGCCGGCTGCCCAGAAACTCCTGCGCTCCAAGAAGGCCGAGCGGCTGGAGGCAGAAATGGGCAAAAGCAGCCGGAGAAAGGCAGGCAGTGAGTACCTGGTCAAGCTGGACCACGAAGGGGTGACGTCCCCCAAGAACAAGAACTGCAAGGCCCTGCTGCTGGCTGAGAAGGACTTTGGGGCCAAGCTGGAGCGGCCCCTGGCCGGCCACGGCTATGCCCACGCGGCCCTGGCAGGCAAGGATAGGAAGGGGCGGGCGCCCGTGCACCAGCTGCCCGTGGGGCTGGCGCTGCGGAAATACTCGGGCCAGGCCGAGTTCACCCTGAACTGCGACAGCGACTGCCACAGCTCCTACTCGGACATGGACGAGGATGAGGAGGCGGGCGGGCTGGGCGCCGACGTGCCCTCGCGCTTTATGACCCGCCTCTCAGTTTCCTCCTCTTCCTCGGGCTCTTCCACCTCCTCCAGCTCCGGCTCCATCTCCACCTCCAGCCTCTGCTCCTCCGACAACGAGGATTCCTCCTACAGCTCCGAGGACGAGGACTCCACGCTGCTCCTCCAGACCTGCCTCTCCCACCCGGTGCCGGCGCTGCTGGCGCAGCCGGAGGCCCTGCGCTCCAAGAGCGGCGCGCCGCAGCGCTGCTTCCTCACCAAGGCCGCCGCCGCCGGCCCCAAGGCCAAGCTCAAGCGCAAGGAGGCCCTCAGCTTCTCCAAAGCCAAAGAGTTCTCCCGGAGGCAGCGCCTGCCCTCGGTGGAAAACCGGCCAAAGATCTCCGCCTTCCTGCCCGCGCGCCAGCT
This sequence comes from Mycteria americana, assembly GCF_035582795.1. Taxonomy (NCBI): domain Eukaryota; kingdom Metazoa; phylum Chordata; class Aves; order Ciconiiformes; family Ciconiidae; genus Mycteria; species Mycteria americana. The sequence goes on along the minus strand of NC_134380.1, from coordinate 13,278,227 downwards.
CTGGAGGTGGTCGGGGAACCCCACGCAGGTACGGCCGGCGCCCGCCGCAGGCGCCCGCCGCTCGGCACGGCCGGGGGGAAGGAGCGGGCACGGCACCTGGGGGCACGGGGCACGGGCGGAGGGGTACGGGTGCGTGGCAGGGTGCGTGGGTGCAGGGCGCACGGGTGCCTGGCAGGGTGCCTGTGCACGGGGCGAGGCGCGCGGGCGTGGGTGCAGGGTGCGTGGGTGCAGCGGGGTGCCTGCGTGCACGGGGCAGGGTGCCTGGGTACGCCGGCCGCGGCACCCGGCTGCACGCAGGGCCAGGTACCTGCATGCGTGGGGCGTGGGGCGTGGGCGTGGCGCTGGGCCGGGTGCCTGGGCGCGCGGCGCAGGGCGCTGGGTACGGCGGCCGCGGCGCTTGGGTGCGCGGGGCAGGATGGGTGCTGTGGGAACGTCCCGCCCCGGCTCGGCGCTGCTCCCCCCGGCTGCCCGGGGTCTGGCGGGGCCGGGTGTGTGCGTGGGGCTGGGGGTCCGCACGCCGTCCCTGACCGCCCCCCCCCGCCCGTTTTCCCCCCACGCAGCGGCGGGGCATGAAGGGCAAGGCGCGGAAGCTGTTCTACAAGGCCATCGTGCGGGGCAAGGAGACGCTGCGCATCGGGGACTGCGCCGTCTTCCTCTCGGCCGGGCGGCCCAACCTGCCCTACATCGGGCGCATCGAGAGCATGTGGGAGTCCTGGGGCAGCAACATGGTGGTCAAGGTCAAGTGGTTCTACCACCCCGAGGAGACCAAGCTGGGCAAGCGGCAGAGCGACGGCAAGGTGAGGAGCGGGCCGGGGCGGGAATGGCACGCCGGCGAGGGGGGCGGCCGGTGACGCCGTGTCGTGTCCCCCCCCGCCGCAGAACGCCCTGTACCAGTCGTGCCACGAGGACGAGAACGACGTGCAGACCATCTCCCACAAGTGCCAGGTGGTGGGACGGGAGCACTACGAGCAGATGACCCGCAGCAAGAAGTACCAGGACCGGCAGGACCTCTACTACCTGGCGGGCACCTACGACCCCACCACGGGCCGGCTGGTGACTGCCGACGGGGTGCCCATCCTCTGCTGACCCCCCGTGCCCACCCCGGGCGTGGGGAGGGGGACGGGGACGGGCAGCTCCCCCCGCGCGTCCCCTCGGCCGCGGGGCTCCTTCCCGGCAATTATGCAAAGCCCGGGGTGGCCGGGGGGAGGGGGGGGGTTGCGGGGGCATCATCATCATCGTCGTCGCGGGGGGCGCGGGGGGGCTCCCCTACAAGCCATACTTTCCCTAGTACCTCTGACTGTTTGCCAGCAGGTAAAGCAGAAATCAGGTGTGTTGTTCTATTTATTTTGCGTGTAAATACTGTATTTCTTCCGGGAAGTTTTATGGAAAAACAGACGAACCAACAAAAAAAACAAAAAAAAAAAACCCAACCAACCCCAATGACAAAAAAAGACAAAAAACCCAACAAAAAAAAATTAATAATAATATGGGGGGGGCGGGGGGGGGTCGCGTTTCCGTTTCAGTGCACTGTTTCCCCCAGCCTGGCTGGGACGAGGACAGCGGGGGAGCTCTGTATATAGGGGGGACGCGGCGGCAGGGCGGGGGGCTCGGCCCCCGGCACGGCTCGGGCGCGGAGGCGGGCGGGGGGCTGGCGGGGCGGCTCTCCCGGCCCCCCCCGGGGTCCCGCCGCAGCCGTCCGGCCCCAGTGCAATAGCGGGGCGGCCGCGGTGCCGGCGGACGCTGGCCCGTCCCGCCGAGCCCTGCCCGCCGCCGCCCGCCGCCGCCCGCCGCCGCCCCGCGCTGTAAATGTGTACAGGCCGCGCGGCGGCGGGGGCTTTTCCAGTGTAAACACTAAAAAAATGCAAAACGAGACAAAAAAAAACAAAACAAAAAAAAACAATAAGAAAAAAAAGGAAAAAAAAAGGAAAAAAAGGATTAAAAACACAAAGGTTTTATGAACAGCAAACTCTATGTAAAGGCCTTTTAGTATGGAACTTTTTTATTGATAACTTGGCTTATGAATAAATATATGAACCGTTGCTGGCGCCGGCTCCGCTCGCTGCTCTGCCTCAGTTTCCCTCCCGGCGCGGCCACCCCCAGCAGCACCCTGCCCCCCTCCCCCCCCCCCCCCCCCCCCCCCAGTTACGGGCACCCCCGGCCAGACCCCGACCCCCGTTACGGGCACCCTCCCAGGCACCCACAGAGGCCTCCCCAGCTCGGTGCATGCAGGAGACGGGCAGGGTGCTGCGGCCAGAGGGCAACGGGGCGAGGGCGAAACCCCTGGGCACCCCGTCCTGCTGCCAGCCCGTCCCGGGGGCACCCTGTCCCGGTAGCACCCTGTCCTGGTGTCACCCTGTCCTGGTGTCACCCTGTCCTGGTGGCGTGTGCAGGACGAGGCAGGGGCTGTGCAGGGGGTGCAGGGCTGGGGGGATGCAGGCAGGGATGGGGAGATGCAGGCAGGGATGGGGGGACGCAGGCAGGGATGGGGAGATGCAGGCAGGAATGGGGGGACGCAGGCAGGGATGGGGGGATGCAGGCAGGGATTGGAGGATGCAGGCAGGGATGGGGAGGACGCAGGCAGGGATGGGGGGATGCAGGCAGGGATGGGGAGATGCAGGCAGGGATTGGAGGATGCAGGCAGGGACGGGGGGATGCAGGCAGGGACAGGGGGATGCAGGCAGGGATTGGAGGATGCAGGCAGGGATGGGGGATGCAGGCAGGGATGGGGAGGACGCAGGCAGGGATTGGGGGACGCAGGCAGGGATGGGGGGATGCAGGCAGGGATTGGAGGATGCAGGCAGGGATGGGGGACGCAGGCAGGGACGGGGGGATGCAGGCAGGGACGGGGGGATGCAGGCAGGGATTGGAGGATGCAGGCAGGGATGGGGGACGCAGGCAGGGATGGGGGACGCAGGCAGGGACGGGGGGATGGAGGCAGGGATGGAGGGGTGCAGGCAGGGATGGGGGATGCAGGCAGGGATGGGGGGACGCAGGCAGGGATGGAGGGGTGCAGGCAGGGATGGGGGATGCAGGCAGGGATGGGGGGCGCAGGCAGGGATGGGGGATGCAGGCAGGGATGGGGGGACGCAGGCAGGGATTGGGGGGACGCAGGCAGGGCTTGGGGGGCGCAGGCAGGGATGGGGGGAGGGACCCAGAGCTGGGGGATGGGGACAGAGGCCGACGCGGGGCTGGAGGGGGCTGCGGGCAGGAGAGATGTGGGGCTGGAGGGGGGTGAAAGGCGGAGGGAGGCGGCGGGAGGAGGAGGAGGAGGGGAGGAAGGGGCTGCAGAGCGAGGCAGCAGAGGGGAGGGAGGCTGCGGGAGGGTGGAAGGGGGATGCAGGCAGGGTGCAGGCAGGAGGAAGCTGCCCATGGGGGAAGGGAGGCTGCAGCGTGGGAAGGATTCTGCAGGAGGGATGCAGGCAGGGTGCAGGAAGCTGCAGGCAGGAGAGACGTAGGCAGGAGGGTGCAGTCAGCAGGGTGCAGGCAGGAAGGTGCAGGCAGGAGGTGCTGGCAGCAGGGTGCAGGCAGGAGGGTGCAGGCAGGAGGTGCAGGCAGGAGGTGCTGGCAGCAGGGTGCAGGCAGAGGATGCAGGCAGGAGGTGCAGGCATCAGGGTGCAGGCAGGAGGTGCAGGCAGCAGAGTGCAGGCAGGAGGTGCACGCAGGAGGTGCAGGCAGCAGGGTGCAGGCAGGAGGTGCAGGCAGGAGGTGCAGGCAGGAGGTGCAGGCAGAGGGTGCAGGCAGAGGGTGCAGGCAGGAGGTGCAGGCAGGAGGTGCAGGCAGCAGGGTGCAGGCAGGAGGTGCAGGCAGAGGGTGCAGGCACGAGGTGCAGGCAGGAGGTGCAGGCAGCAGGGTGCAGGCAGCAGGCAGGAGGTGCAGGCAGGAGGTGCAGGCAGAGGGTGCAGGCAGGAGGTGCAGGCAAGAGGTGCAGGCAGGAGGTGCAGGCAGGAGGTGCAGGCAGCAGGGTGCAGGCAGGAGGTGCAGGCAGCAGGCAGGAGGTGCAGGCAGGAGGTGCAGGCAGGAGGTGCAGGCAGGAGGTGCAGGCAGCAGGCAGGAGGTGCAGGCAGAGGGTGCAGGCAGGAGGTGCAGGCAGGAGGTGCAGGCAGCAGGCAGGAGGTGCAGGCAGAGGATGCAGGCAGGAGGTGCAGGCAGGAGGTGCAGGCAGCAGGCAGGAGGTGCAGGCAGAGGGTGCAGGCAGGAGGTGCAGGCAGGAGGTGCAGGCAGGAGGTGCAGGCAGCAGGCAGAGGATGCAGGCAGGAGGTGCAGGCAGGAGGTGCAGGCAGCAGGCAGGAGGTGCAGGCAGAGGATGCAGGCAGGAGCTGCAGGCAGCAGGGTGCAGGCAGGAGGTGCAGGCAGCAGGGTGCAGGCAGCAGGGTGCAGGCAGGAGGTGCAGGCAGGAGGTGCAGGCAGAGGATGCAGGCAGGAGGTGCAGGCAGGAGGTGCAGGCAGAAGCTGCAGGCAGCAGGGTGCAGGCAGGAGGTGCAGGCAGGAGGTCCAGGCAGAGGATGCAGGCAGGAGGTGCAGGCAGGAGGTGCAGGCAGCAGAAGCCGCCGCCGTCGCTCCGGGCCCGTCCCCAGCAGCGAGGGGCGGGGTCAGAGCGCTCCCACCCCACGTGGGGACAGACGGACAGGCAGAGCTCGCACGCCATTGGCCGCGCCGTAGCCAACCAGAGGGTGTCGGGATGCGGAGCCCGGCGCCCATTGGCTGGCGGGGCGCCCTTTTGTTCTCACCACCCGGGCGCCGTTAACCCTTTCCCTCCGGCCGGCAGCCGCGGGGGGGGGCAGGGGGCGCCCATGGGTGCGGGGGGGCGGGGATGGGGGCGTGGGGGGTGCATGGGTGCGGGGGGAGGTACACGGGTGCGGGGGGTGTTGGCGGTGCGGGGAACACGGGTGCAAGGGAGTAGGGGGGGCGGGAGGAGGGCGGGGGGGGGGCGGGTGTAACGGGGCGGGGGTCCCGTCGGGGCCCTTCCTGCCCCCCCGCCCCCTCGGGACCGGGACGCTCCGGGAGGCCCCGCCCGGCCCCGCCCGGCCCCGGTGTCCGCGGAGCTGAGACCGCGCAAACTCGTGTCGTGCGGCGGAGCGGCGGAGCCGTGCTGCCCCCTGGCGGCCGCCCCGGGCCAGGGCGCGACCGACGGACGCGGGGGGGGGGAGGATGGACGGACAGACGGACAAAGGGCCGCAGGGTGCGCGGCCGGCCCGACGGTGGCCGGGTGGTGGGGAACGGGCGGGCCGGACAGATGGACAGGCGGACAGGTGGCGGGAGGGCTGGGCAGACAGATGGGCGCACGGCGGGCTGGAGGGACGGACAGACAGACGGGCGGACAGCTGGGCGGGGTGCCGGGGGGTGCCGGCCAGTTGGTGAGCACAGGTGCCACCGGCCGGGTGGCCCCGGGGGACTCATCCCGCACCGAGGACCCCGGGCCGGGCCACGGCCCCGCTGGGCGGGGGGGGCGGTGGCTGCCGGGGCGGTGCTGGGGGGCACCCGGACCCCCCCCCCCCGCCCGCACTGGGCCCGATCCCGGCCCGGGCTGCGTCGCCCCGGCACTGAGCGCTCGCTCACACGCGCCGCGCTGCCCGGCCGTGGCCCCAGCCGGCTCCCCCGTGACCCCCGCCCAGGAGGGGTGCGCACCCGCCCCTTCCCCTGCACCCCCAATTCGCCCCCCCCGGGCCTTGCGGTGGCCCTGGCACGGAGGCGATGGTGACCCGCAGCACTGCGGCCGCTGCTCATCCCCACCACCGTGCCGGGGCAGCCGCGGTGCTGTCCCACCGAGGGGCCGCGGTTCAGCCAGGCCCCGCGTGTGGCCGACGCCGGTGTCCTGGTGCCAAAGCGGCTCCCGTGGCCTGTGTGCGGGCAAGGACAAACGGGGACGCTTTGGGGACAGCCGGGCAGTGGTGTCACCGTGGGACACGCCGGGAGGCCGCCTGGGACAACGCGGCAGGGAGCAACGTGGCACGACACGGCACGGTGCAACGCAACGCGATGACGCGGTACCACGAACCCCGCACGGCACGACCTGGCACGGCACCCCGCGGCTCACCGCGCCACGGTGCCGTACGGCCGGTGCCGCGCAGCAGGGCCGCGCTCGCCAGCGAGCAGAGGGGCCGTGGGCCGGCGCTGGCACCGCTTTGGCCTGCCCGAGCAGCCCCAGCCGCAGCTCGCCCTCCCCTGCCGCAGCCGGTGTCCTTGCGGCACGGTGACACGCGTGCTGAGCAGGCAGCGTGCCCCGGCCCCGCTGCACCCCCCCTTCCCGGGTGATGGATGTGCCGCCGTCCCCCTCGGCGGTCACGGCCATCCATCCCGCCCGCGGTCACCCGCTCTCCTGGGGACGCCGAGCGTGGGCAAGCGGGCACGGATCTGCACAAGCCCGTGGCCACCCCGAGCACCCCTACGGCTTCGACGCCGGCCGGGTGTCCCTGGAGCAAACCCCACCCGCCACGATGGACGCCGGGTGCTTTGGTCGGCGCCAGCCTTGCACTGGTGAAGAGGAGGAGGAAGAGCGTGGGCCCGGCTGCAGACGCCTGTGCTGGTGGGCAGCGTCCGCAGGGCCGGGCTGGGCCGGGGGTGCTGGGGAAGGGGGCGCCGGGGAAGGGGGCGAGGGGAGCCCGGCCTTCGGCAGAGAACCGGCCAGGCACCGGGAGGACGCGGCAGCCCGGGAGCCCGTGCCCGGCCGTGCCATATGGCCGATGCACCGGATCCGGCTGGCGGAGGGGCTCCGGTGGGTTTCCCCGGTGCCCCCGTGCCGCCCCGGCGTTTGACACGGCGCAGGATGGCGGCGAGCGGGGGGCGAGGGCAGGGACGGCAGCCCCAAGCGAGGTCCTAAGGGCAGCGGCGCTGCCTGACCTTGGGTTGCTTTAATTAAATTAATTAGCAGGGTTCTCTCTCCCCTCAGAAATGGGAGCAGCGCGGCAGTGCCACGGGGCCTGGCAAGAGCCACGACACGGGGCTCGCTCATGCAGAGTGCGGGGTTTGGGGGACCCCCGGCCCCCCCAGCCCCGCTCGCCTTTGCCCAGTGCACCGGGGAGCTGCCGGTGGCACCGGCCCAGCACCGCGGGACTCCCCGTGCCGGAGGCAGGACGGGCAGCTGTGCCAAACCAACTCTGGCAGCGCCAGAGCTCTGCCCTGGCCAGGGTGAGAGCAGGTGAGGGCCAAGGGCAGCACCAAAAACTTCTTTGGTACCAAACCAGCTGTTTTTAACCCCAAAATGCCACCATGGCTTCCCCAACAGCTTCCTGGGGAGGAAGAGCCAAAAGCTCCACCCCAATGCAGCGGCCACTTGTCACCCGCAGGGGACAAGCCCAGCGGTGTCACCCCACCCTGGGGCCCCCCCCCAGCACACAGAGCCCCGGCTGGACTTTACTGCAGCGCCTTTTTTTTTTTTTTTTTTTTTTATTTTCCTTACACCATGATGTGCTGTCGGGCATTACAATTTCTCAACTTTAGGATGACTTACAAATTTCGGTTTCCTACCGTCATGTGAGAACATTAAGGCAACGTACAAAAAAATCTGACATAAATTAAACGATGCATAAATTTACAGGTGTAAATGCCAAGTTTCAGCAACTCAAAGTTGAGTAACTTCAGCCCCGTGATGTCGACTGGGATACGGGTGGGGAGGAGAATGAAGACTGGTTCGTAAGGCTCGGATGCGATATGTTTTTCCCAACCTTGCTAGAACGGCAGCGACAGAAGTGAATTCTTGATGGACTCCTACCAGCCTCTACAGGAAATCTGGAATACTCCACACTGGATGCACGGCAAGTCGGGACTCCGAATACCCTGTACACACCGGTCCCGGCCCGGGGCGCGGGGAGACGGGCCACTGTCAGTGTAGCGAGCTGCGGGAGCCCCGGTCAGGCGTGGGCTCTCCTCCGCGGCGAGGTGCCACGCCGGCCCCGCGGCCGGGAGCGGAGCTGTACAGGGTATTTCACTCGGGTGGAGAGCGAGGGAAGGGTTAACTCGAGTAACAAGGTCAAATCAAGCGACAGCTCGACCATCCAGTGCTGACATTTGTCTAAACATCAGGTAGAGACTTTCCGAGGGCAAGTTTCTTTTGAGAGAAGGCTTATTCCAGTTTTATGAGGCTAGCATGAGGTGTATAGATTTGCCTGGGCAAACATATACTAGTGAGACAACTCATGCAGCAGGCGCGGCGCGCCTGCCAGCAGTCCGTTTAGAAGCATTTGCGGTGGACGATGGAGGGGCCGGACTCGTCGTACTCCTGCTTGCTGATCCACATCTGCTGGAAGGTGGATAGCGAGGCCAGGATGGAGCCGCCGATCCAGACGGAGTACTTGCGCTCGGGCGGGGCGATGATCTGCGAGAGGAGAGCGGCGGCGGTCAGAGCGGCGGCGGCGGGAGCGGCCCGGCCTTCTCCCACCAGGCCCAGAGGCCGCAGCCCCGTCCGCTGCGGGACGAGGGAGCGTTTCTTACCTTGATCTTCATCGTGCTGGGCGCCAGGGCTGTGATCTCCTTCTGCATCCTGTCAGCGATGCCAGGGTACATGGTGGTGCCGCCGGACAGCACCGTGTTGGCGTACAGGTCCTTCCTGATGTCCACGTCACACTTCATGATGGAGTTGAAAGTGGTCTCGTGAATGCCGCAGGACTCCATGCCTGGGGAGAAAGGAAGAGTTGCCGGCTCGTTTAGTACCCACGCAGCATCTCGGTTTGGTCGCGCCAAGCCCACGCGCCACGGAGGCAACCCCGGTGGTACCGCCCCGGCCCGCACCTACCCAGGAAGGAGGGCTGGAAGAGGGCTTCTGGACACCTGAACCGCTCGTTGCCGATGGTGATCACCTGGCCGTCGGGCAGCTCGTAGCTCTTCTCCAGGGAGGAGGAAGAGGCAGCAGTGGCCATCTCCTGCTCGAAGTCCAGGGCGACGTAGCACAGCTTTTCCTTTATGTCACGGACAATTTCCCTTTCGGCTGTGGTGGTGAAGCTGTAGCCTCTTTCTGTCAGGATCTTCATGAGGTAGTCTGTCAGGTCACGGCCAGCCAAGTCCAGGCGCAGGATGGCGTGGGGCAGAGCATAACCCTCGTAGATGGGCACGGTGTGGGTGACACCGTCCCCGGAGTCCATAACAATACCAGTGGTACGACCAGAGGCGTACAGGGACAGCACGGCCTGGATAGCCACGTACATGGCTGGGGTGTTGAAGGTCTCAAACATGATCTGGAAGGAAAAGGACGAAAGAAAAAAAAAAATAAATCGATTAGCACCAAGTAGCGAGCACTGGGTCACTCGCACCCACGTTAGAACACACATGCTGACATGCAGAAAAAAACCCAACACAACTCAGTGTGTGAAGGAAAAAAGCAAAGAACGCAGGCAGAAACACAAATGAAAGAAACCTGAGGCGTCAGGAAGAAATGCCAGGAGTACAGAACCCTGAAATGTCGGAGAAAAAAAAAAAAAGAAACAAAACACCAGCTCAGGTTTAAGATGCCGCAACAAAAAGAGGTTTGCGAACAAGATGAGAGTAAGGGGCGGCCAGCGGGCGAGTGACGGTACCTGCGTCATCTTCTCTCTGTTGGCCTTGGGGTTCAGGGGAGCCTCTGTGAGCAGCACGGGGTGCTCCTCGGGAGCCACGCGCAGCTCGTTGTAGAAGGTGTGGTGCCAGATCTTCTCCATGTCGTCCCAGTTGGTGACGATGCCGTGCTCGATGGGGTACTTCAGGGTGAGGATCCCTCTCTTGCTCTGGGCCTCATCCCCCACGTAGCTGTCCTTCTGCCCCATGCCCACCATCACGCCCTGGGAAGCCAAGGGTGAGTCAGCGCCCGCCCGGCGGCAGCACCGCCCCGCCCGCCCTCCCCTCCTCCCCTCCCGCCTACCTGGTGCCGGGGGCGCCCGACGATGGAGGGGAAAACGGCGCGGGGGGCGTCGTCCCCGGCGAAACCGGCCTTGCACATGCCGGAGCCGTTGTCGATGACGAGGGCGGCGATCTCCTCTTCCATGGCGGAGCCTCTGCGGTGGAAGGGCGGCCCGGTCAGCGCACCCGCCCCGGGAGGCCGCGCTGGCGGCGGGCCCAGCCCGGCCCCCACCCCCCCCCGCTCCCCTTCCCGGGACGGACCCCGGCCCCCCCCGCCCCGCCGTTTGAATCTCCCGCGCCCTGACGTCACCCGCCGCCGCCGCCAATCGCGCCGCGGCCCCCCCCCCCCCCACCCAACGGCCCGTTCAAACGGGCGAGACCATTCCAGCATGGCGCGGGGGGGGGGGAAGGGGGGACACACACACACGGCCACAGGCCACCCCGGCGCCGGCCAGGACCGAGCCCGCCACCCCCCAGGAACCGCAGGAGAAGGGGGCGGCAAGGGCGCGGGCCACGCCCCATAGCCGCCGGTGCCGGTACCTGTGCGGGGGAAGTTGCTCTCGGCGCTGGGGAGACGGTGCCGCCTGGTCCGCTGCCGCCGGCTGAGTGAGACCGTCCGGCTCCCAGCCCCGCGCTTTTATACCCAGGGGGCGACGGCCCCGCCCGCCCGGCCGAGAACATCGCCATATATGGAGATCTTTCAGAAACACGCGTTCTCATTGGCTGGCGCGGCCCCGGCCACGTGGGGCGGCTGCCGGGCTGCCCCCGCCCCGCGGCACCCCGGAACCTGCATGGGGCGGGGGGGGGGGCGGCGGCGGCGACCCCCGGCCCCGGCGGGGACCCCCGGCCGCGCCGGCCGGCAGCACCCCCGGCAGCGCCGGGCACCCCCCGCCGAGCACCGGGCACCCCCCGGGCAGCGCCCGGTTCCCCTCCGGTAGCGCCGGGCCCCCGCGGGCCTCGCCGACCCCGCACCCCGAAGGTGGCACCGCGCGTCCCCCCCCCCCCTCGTCCCCCCCCGGGCAGCAGCGGGCACCCCCCGGACAGCACGTGCGAGAGCCTCAGGCAGCACGTGCACCCCTCGGGCAGCACGTGCACCCCACCCACTCCGTGTGCACCCCACTGACGGCATCTGCACCCCACCCACAGCACCCGGCACCCCCCCCGCAGCAGCGGGCACCCCCACCCGCTGCACCGGGCGGCACCCGCACCCCCACCCGCGGCACCCGCACCCCGCCGGCAGCACCGGGCGCCCCTCGGGGCTGGGCACCCTCGCTGCCCACCGCCCCGCCGGCGGCACCGCCCGGCCCTCGGGCAGCGCCGCGCACCCCGGCTGCACCCCGGGCTCTGGCAGCGCTGCCCCCGAGAGCCCCGCGCACCCCCGTAGGCAACGCCGCGTATCCTATAGGTTCTGCGCCGCGCAAGGGCGCGTGCATCCCACACCTGTAAGCACCCCCTGACCGTCCGCCCTCCCGCCAGCACCTATAGGCAGGCCCTGCCTCCGGTGCAGCACGGAGCACCCCGCAGGCAGCACCCCGCAGGCAGCACCCTGCACCCCGGCACTGCCAGCCCACCTGCAGCACCGCACGGCCGGCACCGGGCACCCCAAAAGGCCCTGCCTCGGCTCCAGCGCTGCCGTGCACCCGCTGACGGTGCTGATGCCCCACGGACGGTGCTGTGCGCCCCACGGACGGCGCCCTGCCTGAGGGCGGCATCCCCCACGGGCCCCCCCCGCTGCACCACCCCACCCAGAGCATCTCCCCAGGGAGAGCCCCGCCAGCCCGGCTGGCACCCCCGCTCCGGCAGCCCCCCGGCCCCCGCCAGCCTGGGGCCCTCCTCGGGTCCGAGCCCCCCCGCTTGGTCAGTGGGTGCCACGGGCTGCGCGCCCCACGCTGCTGCTGGGTGTCATGGGCACGGCACGCACCAGCACGCCGTGCCAGAGACCCCTGCACCGTGCCGGATAGCCGCGCACCACGTTGGATAGCCACACGCTAGGCCAGAGACCCACGCGCCGTGCTGGCAGCCCACGCACCCGTCACCCAGCGCAGCTCCCACGCCCCCAGCCCCTCCGTGCCGGTCAGGTGCATGGAAGTGGCGGCTGCCGGCCTTGCCGTCACCCGCGTCTGTGCCAGGAGCAGCCGGCGGCAGAAGCTCGCCGTCTTCCAAGGGATTCCCAGCACCGCTCGGGGATGAAACGCCGCGCGCTCGGGCCTTCCCCGGCAGGCCCCGGTGCCGCTGGCGGCTGAGCCTGGACGGGCGTCGCGGAGGGGTGTCAGCGGTGCAGCGGCAGCAGGCCGGGGGTGCCGGGTGCGGGGCAGGGCGGTGCTGGCGCCGGGTGGGTGGCAGAGGGACGGGGGGTCCCGCACGGGGCCCGGCACAGCTCGAGGGGTCTCACGTCCCCGCGCCAGCGCCGAGCGGCCGGCCTGGCCCAGCGTCCCCGCGGGCCACGGAGGGCTCGGGCTGGTGGCCGGGCGGGCGCTGGCACCTCGGGCTGGGGGCCTGGCTCAGGGGGGCCGCGCAGGTGACGACCGCATCCCACGGCTCCCCGTCCCGGGGCGCGGGGACCGGCTGGACCCCCCGCACGGGCACGCAGCGGCGGGGCTCCCCGGCGTCGGCAGCCCCTCGCCCGTGACTCGGCCCCCCCCCCCCCGGGCCCACGGACACTGGGGGGGCTCCCGGGCGGGAGAGACCCCGGGGGACGAATGCGAGGCTGCGGGGCCGGACCCCGCGGGGCGAGGCGACGCCGGGGGCTGCGGGGGGGGCCGGGGCGGTGCCGGGTCCGTGCCCCGGCGCTTCCTCCTGCCCAAACAAGGCAGCCCCGGCGCCCGGTGAGTAAGGGCCGGGCAGGGCCGGGCAGGGCCGGGGGTGCCCCCGCGATGCGGGGCGGGCGCAGGCAGCGCGTCCCGGCCGTATTAGGAGCGATCGGGCCGGTGGCAGCGGGACGCCCGGCCCCGACACCGCCCCGCGCCGCCGCGGGGACCTTCGGCCGGGCCGGGGGGAGCGGAGGAGGAGGAGGAGGAGGAGGAGGAGGAGGAAGGCGCCGCGCCCCGCCCCTCCCCGCTGCCCGTCGCCGCGGTGATGCGGGTGTGCCGTGTGTGTGTGTGTCCCCCCCCCCCGCTGCCTGTGCGCAGCCTCCGTCGCCATGGTGACACACAGTCATCGTCCCCTCCCGTCGCCATGGTGACGGCCGGGTGTTGGCGCGGGGCGGGGCGATGGGGCGGGGTCCCCGCGGGGTACGGCCGGGCACCGCCACCCCGATACCGACCCTGACCCCCACCCCAGCCCCCCCCAAACCCCTGCCCTGCCCCCCTGGGCTCTTGGGGCGCGGCTGAGCCCCCCCCCCCCATCCGCCAGCCCCCCACCAGGGCTGGGGCCGCGCTGGCTGGGGGCTGGGGGACCCCCCCCCCATCCCAGCACCCCCCATCCCTCCCGGGAAGGGAATGGATGGAAACCGCGGGGAGGGGGGGGGCACCCACCCCGGCCCCCTGCGGAGCCCGGGCGGGAGGGGCTGTCATGAGCTCGTCGGGTCTCAGAAGCCGCCACCCCCCCGCCCCGGGAGGGGTCCGGCCGTCCCCAAGCCGGGGGGGTGCAGGGACAGGCGACGGCTGCGGGGCAGGGCCCAGGCGGGCCCCCCCCCGATGGGAACCTGACCCCCACCGGGGGGGCTGGGGGGGCCGGCACACATAAATACGGCTCCCGGCTGCTCTGCCGGGCAGGTGCTGGGGTGCGCCCACCGAGAGCCGGCGCTGCCGCCCTGCCAGACCCCGGGGAGCCCCCGTCCCCCACAGCCCCCCCCAGCCCCCTGGAGCCCCCCAGCCCCTGCAGGACCCTGACCCACTTATCCCTGCCCCGGCCCGAAAGCCGACCCGTATCCGTTTCGGCGGGGGTCAGTTACACCGTGCCGGGCAGCGCAGCCGCGGCTCGGGTAACGCAGCGGCCGGGGGGCCGCGGCACCCCCCTGGCATGGTAAGAGAGAGCCCGGCCATGAAAAAGTCATGAGGCAACCAATCCCCGGGACCTATTTTCGGGAACAATAACTGGGCGCAGTGCTGACACCGGAGCCGTGGGGCCGGGGGGAAGGCGGCAGCGGGAGCCATCGCGGCCAGGGCCTCGCTGCGGCACAGCGGCATCACCGGTGCACGGCCGGTCCCCGGCGCAGGGGCTGGCACCGGGTGTCCGAGCGCTTTGGGGCGCAGGGGTGGACAGAGCCCGTCCCTGCCCGTCCCCAGGTCCCTGCGGTGGAGCGTGGCCGAGGCCGGGTGTCCCTGCGGCTGCGCCTGCCCCGGCCGGGGGGGTCCCGGCTGGGCTGGGGGGAAGGTGCTGCAGGGCAGGAGTGGGGACGCTCCCCTGCCAAGGCAGCACAGCCGCACCGCTGTCACGAGCTTCAGGCGGTCTTAGCCCCGTGGAACCGAGGACCCCGCGCCCCGGGCGATGGGGGGTCCCAGCCGTCGCCCCAGCGGGCCAGGGTGGGGGGGGCGGCTGTGACCCCGATCCACAGCTGCAGGAGGGATTTGGGGCCACAGGACAGATGGAGGCCAAGGGCCCCAAAGCAGGATAAAAGGTTTAAACTAATCAAAATGCCTGGCTAATTGGTAAGGCGCTTAGGGGCTGGCCGGGAGGCGGCGCGGCTGGAGGTGACCTGCTGCTGAATCAGAGGGGCCGGTAACCTTAGCCCGCCGGGAACGGATACGCCGGCCCGTGCCCGGATCGGGTTCCCACCCAAGTTTTCCACCCGCGGCTCCGCGGCAGGACGGGCGAGAGCTGGGGCCGTGGTGACGGAGGGCGGCGGTGCGGCCGCGCACCCCGAGGAGCCGGCTGGGGGCTGCCGCGGTCCCCCCCTTGCCTGGGGTCTCGGTGAAAGCCCTGCCGTAGGTTACGGCCGCCCCGGTGCCTGCCGCAATCTGGCCGGACTTTGTAATCCTACCTGCGGCTAATTAAACGGGCCGCGGCCCCCGGCCCACCCCCGGCACCCCCCCGCTGTGCCGCCCTGTGCCGAGCCGCCCCGTGGGGCCAGTGCGGCAGCGGTGCCGGGGCAGTGCAGACGTCCCCGTGGGTGCAGCCGGCCGGCCCCGCCGCGACGCCTGGGCTTGGCAGGGCCGGGGAGCCCCCGCCGGCCCCCCGGGGGCCACCCCGCGCCGGCGGAAGATGCCAACGAATGGGATCCACCAGGTCCTGAAGATCCAGTTCGGGCTGATCAACTGCGACAGCCGGTACCTGACGGCGGAGAGCTTCGGCTACAAGGTGAACGCCTCGGCGCCCAGCCTGAAGCGCAAGCAGATCTGGACGCTGGAGCAGGACGAAGCCGACAGCTCCGTCGTCTTCCTCAAGAGCCACCTGGGCCGGTACCTGGGTGCCGACAAGGACGGGAAGGTGCGGTGTGAGGCTGAGCAGCCGGGCCGGGATGAACGCTTCAGCATCATCACCCAGTCGGACGGGCGCTGGGCGCTGCAGTCGGCCCCGCACCGGCGTTTCTTCGGGGGCCGGGAGGATCGGCTCTCCTGCTTCGCCCCCAGCGTGACGGAGGGCGAGCTCTGGACCGTGCACTTGGCCATGCACCCCCAGGCCAACCTGCTGAGCGTCAGCCGCCGCCGCTACGCCCACCTCAGCGCCCACGAGGACGAAATCGCCACCGACAGCAACCTGCCCTGGGGGGTGGACGCCCTCATCACCCTCTGCTTCCAGGACAAGAAGTACAGCCTGCGCACCGCCGACGAGCGCTACCTGCGCTGCGACGGCACGCTGGTGCCCGAGCCTGGCGCCCGCACCGGCTACACCCTCGAGTTCAAGGCGGGCAAGTTGGCTTTCAAGGACTGCGATGGCAAATACCTGGCACCCACGGGGCCCACCGGCACCCTCAAGTCCGGCCGCAGCTCCAAGCCGGGCAAAGACGAACTCTTCGACCTGGAGGAGAGCCACCCCCAGGTGGTCTTCACGGCGGCCAACGGCAGATACGTCTCCATCCGGCAGGGTAAGGGCCGCCTGCACCCCGCTGCCTGCACCCCGCTGCCTGCTCCCTGCCTGCCTTGGGAGCCCCGGCTGTCCCAAGGGGATCACCGGGGATCGGCTCAGCCGAAAGCACCCGCAGCCACGAAGGGCTCCGTGGGAGCACCCCGGGGACCCCCGCCACGGGAGGAGACCCTACGATAACAACAAGGGGGAGGCTGCGGCCAGCGGGGCCGGGGTGGGAGCGGCGGCGGTGCGGCTGTGCCGGGTTCCGTGGGCGTGCGTGGGGGGGTGCGTGTGTGCAGGGCTCCGTGGGTGAGTACAGGGGGGCGTGCGTGTGTGCATACGTGTGCGCGCGTGTGAGCAGGGCTGCGTGCAGTGCCTGCAGCTCCACGCGTTTGTGTGCGCGGCCCGTACGCGTTTGTGCAGGGACGATGCTGCGCGTGCACGCGCGTGCACAGCTCTGCAGCCCATACGCGTGCGCACGTGCGCGGGGCTCTTCCCAGCACAGCGTGTGCACGCGCTTGTGCGCGCACGGCTCCGCAGCGCTGCACGCGTGCACGTAGGGCGCAGGGCCACGGGCACGCGCGGGGCTCCCTGCGGTGCCCTCTGCGGTGCCCTCTGCGGTGCCGCGTGCGCGCGGGGCTCCGCGCGGCCCTGGGGGGACGTGCGTGTGTTCGCACACGCAGCTCCGTGTGCCTCCTGCCCTGGCGCGGGGCTGAGCCTGGCAGCCCGGGGCAGGCAGCTGCGGGCAGGAGGGGCTGGGCAGAGCCGTGCCCGTGGCCAGACCCCGCAGCGGGGAGCCGGGCACGGGCCGTTAGATGGGACCGCAGCCTCCAGAGCCCGTGGGGGTCCCCGAGCGGCCCTGCTCGCCCGGGCAGCGGCGGCTGTGCCGTGCCCCCGGCTGCCCTGCCGTCCCTGCGGGCACCGGGAACGCACCTGCCCCTGTGCCAAGTGGCTTAGGGCCGGGTGACGGTGGCGGGCAGGCTATAAATAGGGGGTTTGTGCGCCGCGGCGCTAACCAGATGGACACGGCCGCAATCAGATTAACCAGCCCAATTAGCACGATTGTTCGCAGAAGGATTTACCGCTGCCGGGGAGGGGCCAGGGGAGGGAAAGCGCAGCCGGGGCTCATCGGTGCACGTGGCTGGAGCGGGGCCGGTGCCAACGGCCGCTCCCACCCGCAGGCGTCAACGTCTCAGCAAACCAGGACGAGGAGTTGAACCACGAGACCTTCCAGCTCCAGATCGACCGCGACACCAACAAGTGCAGCCTGCACACCAACACCGGCAGCTACTGGACCCTCGTGGCACATGGGGGCATCCAGGCCGTGGCCACCGAAGTGTGAGTGGTGCTGTGCCGCGGCGTGGGGCTCCGGGGGGCTGGGGGGGGGGACAGGCGGCCCCGGCTCACGGTCTCCCTCTGCCGCCAGCGCTGCCAACACCATGTTCGACATCGAGTGGCGCGGGCGGCGGGTGGCCCTGCGCGCCAGCAACGGCCGGTACGTCTGCACCAAGAGGAACGGGCAGCTGGCGGCCGTCAGCGACGCCGTGGGTAAGTGCCAGGGGCGGGTGGGGGGGGTCCTGGCGTTGGGTCCCCACCCCAGGGTGCTCAGGGCCAGGCTCCCGTGCAGGGGAGGACGAGGAATTCACCCTGAAGCTGATCAACCGCCCGATGCTGGTGCTGCGGGGCGAGCACGGCTTCGTCTGCTACCACCGCGGCTCCAACCTGCTCGACTCCAACCGCTCCATCTACGACGTCTTCCACATCAGCTTCAGCGACGGCGCCTACCAGATCCGAGGTGGGTGACGGGCTGGGGGGCCGCTGGGGCGGGGAGCTGCCGGGGGCCCAGCCAGACCCCGCTGACAGCCCCCGGGGACTCCCCCCAGGCCAGGGGGGCAAGTTCTGGTACGTGGCGAGCAGCGGGTCGGTGTGCAGCGACGGGGACCTCTCCGAGGATTTCTTCTTCGAGTTCCGGGAGCGGGGACGCGTCGCCATCAAAGCGAAGAACGGCCGGTACCTACGCGGGGACCCGGCTGGCACCCTGCGTGCCGACAGCGAGTCCGTGCTGCGGGCCACGCTCTGGGAGTACTGACCCCCCTGGCACCAGCCCCCCGCCCCAGGCTGGCCGGGGGCAGTAGCTTGTCCCCAGGCAAAGGGGGGTGGTGGCACCGGCGGTGGCACCATCCATGGCAGCTCTGTCCCCGACCGCCCTCAACTCGCGGCATTAAAGTCAGTTTGGATCAGGCAGGGGCAGCCCTCGTCTTCCTTCACCTCCCGCAGCGCCCGAGGGCAGGGGTGCCCGCGCCCCGAGGGCTGCTCGGGTGAAGCCCCGGGATCCCGTCCCCCGTCCCCCTCCCCAGCCTGGGGCCCGTAACCCCCGATGGAGAGCGCCGCCCCGTGGGAGCCCCCACGCCCCGGGAAAGGGCTGATCCTGCCTGGGCATCCCGGCTCTGCCACTGCTCTGGGACGCAGGGACCCCCGGGCTGCCACAGGCAGAGCTGCCAGGGGGTGGGCGGGGGGGCCGGGGGTGCCGCTCAGGCAGCCGGGGATGGGGGCTCGGCAAAGCGAACCCGCTGCGGGCAGGACCCCGAGGGGCTGCGCAGGGAGCCGGAGCCCGGAGGGGTTGGGATGCGCGTGGACCCTCTTGCCAGGCTGGGGGAGCAGGAGGGGGCTGCAGCGAAGGGCCCTGGGGGGGGGCCGGCTCCCCGTGCGGTGCCAGCAGGGACAAGAGGAGAGAGGGGCTGCCAGGGCTGCAGACCCCCACCTGGGCAGGGTGAGACGGGGCGAGGAAGACGCGGTGCTTCCAACACCGAGCGCAGGGTACGGCCCTCGGGCTGCAGCCGGCAGCGTCACCCCGAAGGCGGTGGGGCCACGGGGGCCGGCGGTGGCAGCCCCCCAGGGAGCTGGCAGGGCCCTGCCGGGAGATGGAAAGGAAAAGAGACGGGCACTCGCTGAGCGGCACGATCGTTTTCATGGCAGACGACAGATTTACAGACAGTGGAGCGGTGCGGGGAAGGACTGGGCCAAAACACGCTGCACCACCACAGAAATACAAGATCATTTATAGAAACAACGGGGGAGCGGAAAACCCCCTCCCCTGCCCAGCAGAAAACGGGGCTCCCCCGGGCGGGCGCCCGCTGGGCACCCTGGCACAGCACCCTGTTTGTCCTGATCCTGAAAGGCAAGGCGGCACGGGGGCACAGCCCACAGCCGGCACGGTGCCGGGAGAGCACTAAACTACCACGGCTAAAACGATCCACAAGACAGCACGGCTCCGGGGGCTGCCCGCCGGCGTGGCCGGGCTGGGGGGCGGCAGGGCCAGGCTGGGCCAGCCCAGAAGCCCCCGCTCTGCCGCCGGGCGGCTCTTGGGGAGACGCCGCCAGAGCCCCGCGACCCTCCGGTGCTGCCGACAACACGACCACGAAACACGCACACACACACCCCCCCCACCCGGACCACCGCCGCGGCCTCCCTGCCCTCGCCGCCAGCCCTCCCGCCTGGGCCCGCTCCTCTGGCGGGGGGCTCTCCCCGCCACTGGCCCGGCGGGCACCCACCCCGGCCGGCGGGGCTCGGGGCCCCCGGGGCACGCTGGCCGCCCCCCTGCTCACAGGAGAACAAGGCTGGGGTTGCGCAGCTGCCGGTAGATGTGCAGGAGCTTCTCCGCCGTCGCGGCCGCCTCCTCGCCGAGGGACGGTCGGTCACGCAGGGTCTGCGCCTCCTTCAGCAGCATCTGCGAAGGGAGATGGAGGTCGAGATGCGAGTCGGCTCAGGGCCGCGGCGGGGGGGTCCCAACGGCACGCACCCCGCGGGGAGGGGACCAGGGCACGGTGGGCGCCCATCGCCGCCGGCGTGGGCTCGCGGCTCACCTCGTGGTTGGCCTGGATCTGGCGCAGGTACTGCATGCGGAGGTCGGGGGGCCCCGAGCCCTGTGCCGCCTGCTCCAGCACCAGCGCCTGCGGGGAGCGGAGAGCTCTGCCGGGACGGGTGCTGGGAGAGCCGGCTGCGGCAGCACCCAGTCCCGCGGAGCCGCAACCCCAGCACCGGGCAGGAAGCGGGTCTCCGCCTGGCAGCCGCGCTGCCCCGCTCTCCCTAGGCCTGGCACCGCGCTTGCCGGCACCGAAGCACCTCTGGGAAGGCTGCCAGCCCCTACGTGCCACAGGGGCCCTGCTCCATTTTAGCTGCCAAATTGACCGGGGCCCGTTCCCGGGGCAGACGGCGGGCGCCTCCCAGGGCTCCGCAGCCCAAACGTCCAGAGCCGAGGCCGGGGCTCGGAACAGGGAGCGGGGTCCACGACGGTTCCCCTCCCCAGCCCTGCCAGAGGCCGGGCCATGCCAGGTTGCCTGCCACACGGTGGTGCCAGAGAAACCCTCCCGGAGCGACCGGCTGCGGCCCCAGGCTTTGGCCCCCGGGTTTTGGCTCGCTTAGGGTCCCCCCTGCCCCCAGGGCCACGTCTGCTGGGGCCAGCAGCGGCCCCGCGGCAGTGGCCGAGCGTACCTGGATGCGCCGGATGACGGCGTGGTGCATCCTGCACATGTCGGCCAGGGACGGGCTCTCCATCAGGATCTCCACGGCCTGGATGGGACCTGCCGGGCTGAGGTCGTTCATGGCCACCTGGGACAGCGAGCAAATCCTCACTGCAATCATCGCCAGGCAGGGGAGGGGGCGAGGGCAGCCCCAGGACCCCTCCCCACGGGCACAGGGCTCCCCAAGGGGTTCTCCTCCCCCGTCCCTACTCCCCGCACCCCCCCCCCGACCCATTTGCTCTCCAGCCTGGTACAGGCAAACGCAGCAGAGACGCTGCCAGCCCAGCTGGGCCCTTCAGACCCCTTGCCCAGCCCCTCGGAGGGGCATTCGCCCCCGGCCCGGCCCCGGTGGCCATCAGGCCCCAGGAGAGCCCTCGCCCGCTCCTCCAACCCCGGCCCGGAGCGGCGGCAGAGGCGGGTACCGCAGCCAGGAGAGCTGGGTGCCGCTGCGGGTGAGCGGGTGCCCATTCCCTGATGAGATGCAGGCTGCCACCCCGGTGGATTTAATCCGGCAGGGCTTAGCCCAAGGAGAATTAACACCGTCACTAATCACATTGGCAATATTAGTGCTCTCAAGCGTGAATCAACCTGAGTCAGGTCATTGCCAGCATGCAGGCGGCTGGGCCCCTCGGCACGGGGTCAACTAGCCGCGGCAAGAGAGCTGGGCAGCAAGGAGTATTTTTCCTTCGCACTTAGAGGGGGATTTTCGCATTAAAGGGGGACGAGCTGCAGCAGATCAGATTTACACCCCGAATCCAGCCACCTTTTCCCCTCGCTTTGCAGAGCCAGCAAAGAGCAGCCGGCCAAAGCTGCAGGGAAAGCCCAATCCTTCCTGCAGCCGAGCCTGACACGGCACGGCGAGCGTCCGAGGTTATCGTATCTCCGGGGGGCTGGGCAAGAGATGGGCAGGAGCAGGGAGCCACGCTGCTCCAGTGGAAAGGCCGCAGCAGAGGGGCCCGCAAGGCTCCTGCGGCTCAGGGAAGGGATGCTGGGAGGGGAGGGGACGTCTGCCTCTGCCCTCACAAGGCCAGCCTGCCGCGCAGGGACACGGCAGCAGCTCACCACCCCTCCTGGCAGGGAAATGAGAACATCTGGGGGACACAGGGAAGCGGCCACAGCCTTCGGGAAGTCCCGGGTTGGGAGAAGGGGGACCGGCAAGGCAGCCCGTCCAGCCCAGCGCACGAGCCCCAGCCCCACAGCGTTCGGCAGCCGGCAGGCCCCACGCAGCACCCAGGCGTCCAGACCCACAGACGACAGCCTGGGGTCAGCACGGCAAGGCCATACATCACCCAGCTCCCTGGCACGAGCGAGGGGCTGCGGGACGGAGCTGGCTCCATGGGATAGGGGCAGGGGAGTTTCTCTGCAGGGCTAACCCATTCCTTGCCTCTCGGACAAGCAGCTGCACCGTGCCTCCGTCCGGTGCCGCGCCGCGCACCGATGCCACCTCCCCGCTGCTCAGCGCCTCGGCCCCGGCGTTCTCAGCCAGCAGCCAGCGCAGCGTGGCACAGCTCAGCGGGACATCTGGGGACGAAAGGAGAGAAAGCAGAGCTCGTTACCCCGATGAACGCCAGCCCTGCGGCTCAGCAGCCCTGCTCAGGCCAGAGCGACGCAGGACGGAGCGGCGCGCGCCTGGTGCGGCCCCCGCGAGGCCAGGGCTGACGCCGGGGCCGTTCCCCTCCCCGCCGAGACAAGCCGAGCTCGGTCATGCAACTGCCACCGCGTCCACGTGCCAGGGAGGTGGCGACTACCCAGGGTCACGCAGCCCTCCTCACCCAAGGAAGGGGCTGGCGACCGCCCCAGCCGGCACGCGCGGGCTGTGACAGTGCCATCCCGGCCTCTCCATCCCAGGCCACAAGCCGGGACGCAAGCGCCTCTCCCCAAGGAGATACCCGAGGAGCTCCCGGGATGCTCCTCGCCAGGGACCCACCTGAGCCAGAGGTTTTCAGCGCGTTTTTCAGCAGCTCCGAGGACACCCTGATGGATGCCGCCGAGGGGGGCAGGTTTCCCTCTCCCGAGGCGTGCGGCAGCTCGCCGGCTTTCACCCCCTCGGGTTCAGTCTGCTCCTGGGATACTCTGAGGAAGGTCTCCACAGGGTCTGGGGGGGCAGGGGGGGCAGCTGCCGGCGGGGAGGCATCCGGCCCGGGGGGGCTGCTCTCGAAACGCAGGCACTGGAGCATGTCAATGGTGCATTCGCTGAGGGGCAGGCAGATCCCCTCTCTGTCCGGGGAGAGGATGGGCGAGTCGTCCGGCAGGAGGTCGTCCAGGGCCTCGGAGGAGTCGGAGCCACTGCCCAAAATATCCCGTAAACTGTAGTAGAGGGCACAGGAGATGGTCAGAGGCAGGTCCAGCTTGGTGTCCGCAGCGGAGCCGAGGGGCAGCGTCAGCTCCCTCTTGTTCCCTGGGAGGAGCTGGTCGATGGGGAAGGTGAAGGTGGTGGCCGAATCCACAGACTCCTCCTCTAAGGCACAGGGGCTGGCCAGGAGCTGAACGCAGAGGGTCCAGCCCTCCTCCAGGCTGTACTCGCTGCAGTTCTCCAGCAGACAGGAGATGGTGACGGTATCTTGGAGCAGGAGGCAGCTCCAGTTGGCAGTGACAGTGCAAGCAATGGGCTTCTGGCCTTCTTGGCTGGACAGCAAAGCCGCGCTCACGTTCATCACCTGGTTCAGGCTGGCCAGGGCTCGGTTCTTCTGGTCCACCGCCTTCTTCAGGAAGGAAACTCTGCAAGGACAAAGCGTCGGTGCTGAAATAGCAGGGGGGACGGCAGCCGGGACGCTCGGTCAGCGATGGGAGCGTGGCAGAGGCCAGCGCCAAGGGCTGCCGCACGAAGGGCACTGCGCCGCGGCGGCAGACGAGCCGAGCAGCCCCTGGCACGAGCCCTGCGCCCTGAGCCACCCCAGGAACTCGCCGGCTCCCCCTCCGAGGCAGCCGGGATCCATGCTGCCTGCAGGCCGCTCTGCCCACGAGCCCCCATCAGCTGAGCTGACCCCGAGGAGCGGCTCTGGCCAGCCAGACCCCGGGGATCCCCCTGCCAAGAGAGAGGGACTCGTCCCCGTCCCCTCCCCACACGCGGATGGCCGCGGAGGCCGGAGGCACACGCCTGTCCTGCCTGTTACCGCGGACTTGGCAAGCGCGGCAGGGCGTCTGGGAGCGCCTGGCACCCTGCCTCTCCCACCTTCTGCCGCCGAGGCTGTAAACACCAGCCCGCCCGCAGCGCCGGAGCCGGCTGTGCCCAGGGGAGGGGGGCAGGCGACAGGGCTGCCCTTAAACACTATTTTTATCCTATCGAGGTCAGGGGGGCTTCCCAGCCAGGCTCCCGCACTCCGGAAAGGTAAATGCTGGAGCAGTTACTGCCAGAGACCTCACGGCTGATGCACAAAACCCCAGCTCGGCGCCCGTAAACCCGGCAGCTCACAGAGTAAGAGCACGAGCGCGCGGTGCCGAGCAGCCCTGCCCTTTACCTCTCCGAGGTGTTGCCTATCCCAGACAGCAGCTCCTTAATCCTCCGGCCGGCCTCGGCGGGCGTCAGCCCCACGTCAGCGTCCTCGGGGCTGCATAAGCCGCAGGTCATGAGGCGGCCTTTGGCAGACAAGGCCAGCAGCTCCGATTCACCTGCGGGCAGAGACGGGGGCAGGTCAGGCAAGGAGGGGAGGCGGGGGGGGGGCCGGGAAGGCAGCCGGGGCTTCCCTGATGGCTGGGGGGGGGGGGGGGGTGGACGCAGGGGGACGGGGAGCACAGGAGGGCACTGCCTGCCCCAAGACGGCGGGAGCCGGCCGTATCGCCTCCGGCTGCAGAGGGGTACGACGGAGACAGGACACTGACCGCGACAGCACACCCACCTTGCGCGTAGCTCCCCAAAAAGGGGTCGCCCCACGGAAGGGAAATATCCCCCTCCTGCCTGTCCTGTCCCCACGGCTCCTGCTCGCCGACAGCCCCGCTGCCCCAGCCATGCTTCCCGGAGCTGGCCGCCCCCAAGCCAAGGCCAGCAGCAGCTGGGGGAGGCACCTGGGGGGCCGCAGCGCCCCGGGAGCCAGCGCTGCCATGCAGGGTCCTCGGCGGCGAGACGCATGCAGCTCCGTGGGCAGCGAGTGGGGCCGGGCGCGGGCAGGGCTGCCTGCCTTGCTCTCGCCTGGAGGCCCCAGGATCCTCTCCTCGCTTGCCTGCCTGTTCTGGCCCCGTTTGCTCCTCCTGCTGCCCCGTGCAAGGGGCTCAGCTACGGCTACAAAATGCTTTCCCCCCCGCCGTCTAGGCCCTCTGCTCCCTTCCTCCACTCCCGCGGGCGAGCACCGCACCTCGCTCTGCGCCCAGGCCGTGGTCAGGCACCGCACGCTGCCCTCGCCGGAGGGGGGAGGTTAGCACCCAAGCCGTGGGGCTGGAGAGCACAGTGCGTGCAGGCTCCGAGCGGCTGCGCAGGAGCCCCCCGTCCCCCGAGACGGCGGCACGCCTGAACCCCCTTTCTGGAGCGAGCCACGTCCCAGCTCGCTCGGGGCTCCCCGCAGGCTGCCCTCCGTGCGGGGAACCCAAGGGGACAGGCAGAGCTGCTGCGAGCATCCCCTGGGAACCTGCACGGACCTGCCGCTCCCTGCGACACCGAGCGGAGAGGAACCACGAGCAGGCAGGGAAGAGCCGGAGCTGCGAGCACGCCTCGCGTTCAGCCCGAGTCGGCATGCTCGACAGAAACGACTTACAAAAACGAGGGGAGTCAACAAGAACGGATGGAGGACGGAGCCCAATCTGGACCGTAAGGAGGGGTGAAGACGTACGGGCTGGAATAGGCAGCTATCCTGCCCCGCTCCACCCCAAGACCCAGCGCACGCCCCGCTGCCGGCAGTACCTTCTGACGCCCGAGAAGACAAGGAAAGAGCCACAACGCTACAGATACTTAAACTGGCTGGAGACAGGACGGGAGGCAGGACGCCGGTGCAGCTCTCCGCGTCCTCGGGGTCGGAGGAATCGCCGACCCAGTCCAGGTCGACAGCGGAGATGTCCGAGTGCGTGCTGTAATACATCCGGCTGCCGCTGCCGCAGGCGGCGCAGAGAATGGGCCCGCGCAAGTAGTACTCCCTGAGCTCCGGCACCGTTGCTTCCTCCCTCTGATCCGCCTTGACGGCCACCATCTTCCCGTAGTGGCCCACAGCCACCACGCAGTCACAGCCAGCGTCTCCAAAGAGCTGCTCGTCCTCGGCATCCTCCGCCGCCCTCCGCTCCGTTCTCAAGGCCCCGATGAAGACGATGGGCTCTTCCAAATGATGGAGGATCTTCACGGGGGGGTCTTGGTTCGAAACGTCATGGCAGCCGTCGACAGCTGGGGAAGAGCTGAGGGCCTTCAGCGGCACGGAGCAGAGCTGTCCGTCCGGGAAGCCGCAGAGGATCATAGGAGACTCCAGCATAGCAGCGTCGATCCCGAAGAGCAGGCTGAAGAGGGGCTCTTCCAGCACGAAGCCCCCCGAGCACCACAGCCCCTCCCCGGACCCCACGGTGCCTGGGGAGGACGCGCAGCACAGGACGGGCAGGAAGCGGGAGGGCGGGCTGTCCCCCTCGTCCCCGGGCGGGGGGCCGGGGCAGAAGCCCACCTCGCTGACCTGCCGGTACGGGGGACTCTCCTGCTCGGGGTGCGGGAGCTCGTGCAGTTTCATCCACCATTTGCCATGAGCCTGGGACAAGGTGATGACGAAGTTGTTGAGCAGAGTGAACATGCACAGGCTGGAGTCCGGGAAGATGCAGGCGTCCGAGTCCACAGGGAAGACGCCGGAAGGGCAATTGCTTTCTTGGCCGTCGCCATCTGTCTGCTCCATTAACCTTCAAGCAAACAGGGAAGAGCTCTCAGCCAAGCCGTGGGGCGAAGCCAGCGCTTCCCTTGGCCGCCTCTTACCCTGGCCCTCGGAAACAAGCTCCCCGCAGCACAGCTTTTAGCATCTGCTGCAAGAGCAGCGATCCGGAGAGAGCCAGAGCTTCAAACCACGTAACGCTTCCCCTGCCTGCGGGAGGACGGGCAGGGAGAAGGCAGCGGTGGAAGCCAGGGACTGGGCAAGGCCCAGCGTGCCACCCCAGCCCCGAGAAGCGGCCCAAGGACTCCAGGGCTGACGGCACAGGGCTGGCCGAGGCCACGCTCGTGTCCCCGGGGGGTGACAGCCGGCTCACCTGCTCTGCTGGTCCAGGGAGACGCAGTAAATGCCGCTGTGGGCACAGAGGATGTAGAGCTGCCGGGGCTGGGGCAGCAGCTCCACGTGCCACACCTGGTCAGGGCACCGGTACACGGCCTGGGTGGAAAAGCAGAAAGAAACGTCACCTTCCTACGGCACCCGGGTGGTGGGGACGGGGCTGCTCGCCGAGGGAGCCACGGCGCCCACGCTGCCAGGCCGGGCAGAGCCCTGCTCGCCCGCACCCGTGCGGGGTAAAGAAAGAAACCGCTTGCTGGGCACCGCTCCCTCCTGGGCAACCCCAACGCGACTGTGAATTAACGGGGTTATTTTGTGCAAATGCAGATTACAAGCAATTTCTAGGAATAAATCTACCCCCGGGCAGCACCGCAGGTCGCGGAGCCAGCTGGGCTTCCCTGGGTGAGGGGCAGCCGCCCTCGGTGAAGAGCGGCAGGGGGTCGGGAGAGGGGCTGCAGGTAACGAGGCAGCCCGTCAGTCACGCTCCCCGAGGGGAAGGAAAATAGCGATCAGAAGGCCGGTACATGATCTACTTTCCTGAGAAGGAGCGCAGTGTAGGAGGCAAATCCTGGTATTACAGTGATGGCTTTCTTAGAAATGATAATAAGAACAAATTAAAAAAAGAAGCCGTGTATAACTCAACATGACGACTGCTGTTAGTTACAGCAAAGACAATAGCAAAACCCTTTGTAGGTGAGAAATGAAAGAGACGCCGCTTCGCTCGGGGAGGAAAAAAAAAAAACCCCTTCTGGTTTAATTAAATGTTTGTCTCGCACGTTCAGGAGAGGGGCCCGACGGCAGCACCCCCCCCCCCCAGAAGGGAGCCGGGTAAGGGGGTCTGGCGCTGCTCGCGAAGTTCGTTTGTGGATGGGGGACCCCGACGGAGGGACCCCTGGAAGGCCTCTGGCCCCAGACTGGGTGACCAGCGAAGGGGGACGCGACTGGCGTCCCCGCCAGCTTCGCCCTGTCCTGGGACACCGGCCCGGCGGGACACCGGCCCCCGAGCACCCTCCCGGCGCGGGGGACGCGGGACGAAGCCCCCCGCCCTGCCAGGCCGCTCACCTTCAGCACCTTCCCCTCCTGGTCGTAGACGTAGACGAACTCGCTGCCGTTGGAGAGGTAGATCTCGTTCTCGTGGCACAGCACCCGGGGCTTGCCCGCCACCAGCCCCCCCACCGGGCAGCAGAAGCCGGCCAGGTAGTCCACCCTGTGGCCCACGTGTGCCATGGTGCCGGGAGGGGCGCGGTGCCAGCCTGGGGGTGCGGGGACGGGGTCAGCGCTGGGGTGGGGGGGGGTGGGGGGGGGGGGGGGGGGCTGCCCACGCCCGAGTGGGCATCGAGGGGGAAGGGGATGGGGCCCCTCTGCCAGCACCTTGGGGTGCAGGCTGAGCCCGGCCCCCCCAGCACCCCCGACAGCTCCGGGCGTGCGGCCAGCCGCCCCCCCCCGAGCCCCGCAGCCCCCACACCGCAGGCCCAGGCCCAGGCCCAGCCCCCCCCCAGCGTCAACCCCCGTCCCCCACCCCCTCACTCCCCATCCCAGCCCCCCCGGCCTCAGCCCCACAGCCCCCAGACCCGCCCCCCAGGTCCAGCCCCCAGGGCCCGAACCCCCCCTTCAGCCCCCCCATCCACCCCATCCCTCGTGTCCCCCCCCCCCGCCTCCCGGTGGGGCTGCGGGTACCGGGCGGGGGGCGCGGGCGGCTCCGCTTTACGGCTGCGCGGCGGCCGCCGCAATGGGCGGGGAGTTTGCGACAGGCCGTAAAGTCGCGATGGGCGGGCCGGGGCGGCTCCCCGCGGGGTCGGTACCGGGAGGGGAGGGGGGGTGGTGGTGGTGAA
This sequence comes from Mycteria americana, assembly GCF_035582795.1. Classification (NCBI taxonomy): domain Eukaryota; kingdom Metazoa; phylum Chordata; class Aves; order Ciconiiformes; family Ciconiidae; genus Mycteria; species Mycteria americana. The sequence goes on along the minus strand of NC_134380.1, from coordinate 13,249,970 downwards.
GCCCCCGGCCCCGTGACCCGCCGTGGCGGGGGCGCAGAGAGGAGCGAGGCGATGCTGGCGGCAGCGGCTTTATTAACGGCTGAGCGGGGGCCGGGCTGGGCCCCCCGGGGGCAGAGGCCTGCCCCGCAGCACGGGCCTGGCCCTGACCCACGGCCGCCCCCCCTCCGTGTCCCGCCCCGCTGCCCCGTGGGTGCGGGCACGACCCAGCGCCGGGATGGGCCCCCCCCACCCCCAGCTGGCCCGTGGCCCCTCAAGCCGGTGCCCGCCGTGCCGTGCCCCCCGGGGCGGCTACTGCGGGGCGGGCTGGGGCAGCCCCCGGCGGCGCGGGGGGGCTCCGGGGCCGCGGGCCCGGCTCAGCTGGTCCACGAAGGCCTCCACCTCGGCGAAGCGTGCCGACAGCAGGCCCAGCTGCTCCTTCAGGGCGCTGAAGTCCCGGTACAGCTCATCCAGGGCCCCCGACAGCGACCGGATCCTGCGCGGGGGGAGAGGGGTGAGGGCGGCGGGACCCCCGCCAGCCCCCCCCCCCCCCCCCCCCCGGAGGGGCATCGCCGGCCCCCCGCCGCCCCTCACCTCCCGTAGTCGGGCAGCACGGTCTGGTGGTCGAAGAGCAGCAGGTTCCGCATCTGGGAGGTGATGGCGAACTTCCAGTTGTCCAGGACCAGCGTCAGGTTGGCGCAGCCCTTCGCCGGTGCCCTCTCGGCTGCGGGGACCGGAGGGGACGGGCTGGCCGGGGCAGGACCCCGAGCGGCCCCAGGAGCTTGGTTGTGGGCAGGACCCCCACCCCAGCACCCCTCTGGCCCCACAGCCGGGGGAGGCTGCCCGCCTTCGGGCAGGGGTCAGGCAGGGAGGCTCTGGCCCTGCCCGTACCCGAGCGCAGGCAGCCGCTGCCCGGCGGGGAGGGGGTCCCGAGTGGCGGGGGGTTACCGTCTGCTCCGTTGTCCCACGCCGCCGGCCGCCGCTTCAGCTTGGCGGCACAGCCCAGAGTCGCGAGGAGCAGGAGAGGGAGAAGTCGCGACATGGCGCTGCCAGGGGAGAGCGCGGTGAGAAGGGTCCCGGCCGCGGGCAGGAGGGAGCCGGGGCACCGCGTCCCCAACAGCCCCGGGACAGGGACCCCGAGGCTGGGTGGCCGTGGGGTGTCGCGTCCCCGAGGGCCAGGCTGGGCACGTGGGACCGGGCGTTGTCGCGGCCCCTTCTGCCTCCTACCTGCGCTGAGGTCCTGGCCGGTGCGGACGAGGCAGCCACTTGCCGGGCTCGGCTCCCCCGGCTCTGGCTCCGTGCGGCTCCCGCCTTCCCTTTTCAACGCACTGGTCTGGCGTGGGGCCCGGCCGCACGCGGCTCCGGCGCTGATTGCAAACAGACCGCCCGGCCGCAGCAGAGCCGCGGGCAGGGGACGGGCTGCTGAGTGCCGGGCGATGGGGCGCACAGTCCCCCCGGTCCAGCGGAGCGTCCCGGCACGACGCAGCCCTCGCCCGGGTAACAGAGCGCAGGAGGCACGGCGCTGGCTCTCGTTTCAGGTGCTTTTATTCAACGTTACTCGCAGACCCTGCGCCCGGGTCAGTCCAGTCCAGGCCCCGCGCACCACCGCAACCCCAAACACCGACAAACCGAGGGGAAAAGCAAACCGCAGCCGCAGCCCGTGAGCCCTGCGGCGGGGCTGGGCGGCCGCTCCGCTAACGCTGGTGGGACGAAGCCTTCGGCAGAGCCCGGGCAGGCGCTTGCCGGCAGCAGCGAGGGGCTGGGGTCCCTGCCGTGCTGCCCACCCCGTGACGCACACAGAGGGTCCCTGCCCGCCCCGCTGCCCGGCTGGAGAAGGCCGGGGCAATGCTGTCCTGGCGCGGGACGGGGCCTCACGCCTCCCTCCTACGAGGGGGGCACAGGGCAGCGCTGGAACCGGTGCCCCGGGGATTTAACTAAGGCCCGAACCTGCAGCGCCAGGGCAGGGGGTCAGAGGCCCTGCCAGAGGAGGGCCGAGCCCCCCAGGCACCGCAAGCGTCTGCCTGCCACCTCCCCAGCAGCCTGGCACGGGGCAGCCCCCAGCCGGGGTCTAAAGGGGGGAGAGAGAGCGGCAAGAACGCGGCACGACCCCCAGCTCCGGCCCCGCACGGGGAAGGACGCGCTCAGAAGGGATGTGGGCATGGGGGAAGGCACCAGCTGCGGGGGCCGGCTCCCTCGCCCAGCCAGGGCACGCGGGAGGCGAGGGTAGGTGCCCGAGTTACGTGGCTCCCGGTGCACGGCCTCGCTGCCCAAGGCACCGCGTACCTTCCCCAGGAGCCAAACCGCACTCTGCGGGGTGACAGGGCGCACAGGGGGGGACGACACCCCTCCCGCAGCCCCCACGGTGGACGGGCAGGACAGCCGAGCGCACGCCAGCCCCGGCGCGCGCAGCCGGTGCCGAAGCAGCTCTGCCGCGCGCGAGGAAGCGAGCGCGGCTCGGCCCCGTGCGTGCTGCGGGAGCGGAGCCAAGCCCAGAGCTGGCACGTGCCCACCCCTTGCCCGGTGCCAAGACGGGCCCGTCCTGCTCCGGGAGCACTGCCAGCACACGGGGCCCAGCCTGGCAGAGCTGCCGTCTGGCCCAGCGCTGGTAACAGTCGTCTGCTCGCCCTGCCTGGGCCGTTTAGCGCGAAAGCTGTCGGTACCCGGGCACCCAAGGCTGACGGCAGCGACCCGCACGGGCAGGGAAAGGGGAGCAAAGCTGCGGGCAGGAGATGCCAAAGCCTCCCCGCCACCTCTGCTGTGCCGGGAGGCTGCTTCGGGCGGGCAAGCGGGCAGGGAGAGAGGTGCCCTGGCTGGCCACGGCCCCGAGGCCCCAGCGCTCGCCCAGGAGCAGGCTCGGGCAGCAGCTGGAGGTGGCGGGGGGACAGCCCGGCCCCGCTGGGCGAAGGCTGAGGTTAAGCGTTGGTTTCCCGGGCCGGGGACCAGCATCAAGATAAAGCCAGGGCGCCCAGCTCCTGCTGCGACTACGGGGCTGCCCCAAATGGGAGCGAGGAGTAACTGGGGAGGGCTGGAGCCACCCCCTGCCCAGCTCTGCACCCTGGGGTGCCTGATGGGGGGAAGTGGAAGGGAGGACGGGGAAGGGACAAGCACCACTCCTGCTGCTCGAGGGTTTGCCCTGTATTGGAGTCTGCCGCTGCGCTGGCGTGGCTAGGTCCGGGGCAGGCTGCACATCTCGCAGTGGTCCGTGCCTGGCTGGTTCATGAAGGTGCAGTGCTGGCAGGCCCACATGGCTGCCGACACGGCGTGCGTCGAGCCGCCCATGGCACCGTACTCCTGTAGTCCTGAGATCTGGACGCCGACTGTGCCTGCGAGAGAAAAAAAAGCCCAGTCAGAGCAGGGGGGGGAAGCGCTGGGAGCAGGCAGGTCCCCTGCTTAAACCCAGAGCAAGTTTCCTGTCCCAACCCAGGCAGGAGGGTCCCTGCCGAGCTGCGGCCAAGGCCGGCACCCTGGGGAGGCTCCCGGGTGGTGGCAGATCTCGGCACCCCACAGCTGAGCACTGCAGATCCCACGCTGCAGCCCCAAAGCCCAGCCCCACTCTCCGAGCAGGGACTGCTCGGGACCAAGGAACAGCCTTCCTCCCGCCCGAGCCTCCAGCAGCCTCCGCGGCAGCTTGAGAGCAGCCACCGGCCAGCACGGCCCGGCCCCGGCCCGAGGGACAAGGGACCCCCCCCTTTCTTACTGCAGAGCTGCTCGATGGTGGCCCACTGCTCTGATTTTTTCCAGGTCTGTGCGAGCTCCTCATTCTTGGTCCTCACGGCTTCCAGCAACAAGCTGATGCTGTCCTGGAAGCCATAAGAGGGAAATCGGCGCTGGACGCTCCTCCGGCACCCAGGCTGGAGCTGTGACCAGGGACGTGCCTCCTCCCTGCCCGCCTCCACCAGCCACGGCACGGCAGAGCCGCGAGTCTGAGCTGCTGCCCCTTTGGGTTGCACCGGTGACGCTCACCGGCAGGGAGCAAGACGCAGTTTATCCCTTCTGCTCCCCCCAGCATTCAGACACACCCCTAAACCCCGCACGCTTCCTTTTCCTCAGCGCAGAGGAGGCGATCACCTAACCCAAGCTGCAGCCGACGGCCGCGCTGCCCTGTGCGGGAGAGCGTGCCGGCGCCGCGGGCCGAGCCTGACTCTCAGGGGTGCAAACCTGCCGTGCCGCAGCATGCCGGCACCCGGCCCCGCACGCAGCCCCGGCCCGATCTCCAGCTGCCCAGGGTCAGCCCGGCTGCCCCGCACACGCGCAGTCCTCGGCACCCTCGAAGCCTCTGGCAAACACACGGCCCTTTTCGCTGGCGTGCCGCTTCCATCGGGAAGGTCCGGCGGTGCAGATGTGAACCAGGGGCCTGGGCAGCCGCCAAGCCCCCAGTGCCCGGCCAAGAGCGGCAGAGTTGCACAGCCAGGAAGTCGTTGGCCTCGCCGAGATTTGGGGGCTCTGATCTCGTTATCGTTACAACAGGAATTTCTGAGATATTTTAAAAAACGTTTCCAGCTCTCAGAGCCGCAGCCAAGTTGGCTCTGTCCTGTCTGCGCCCGTGCTAACAACCACCACCCCCTCACTGCTCCGAGCGTGCGTGGAGAGCTCTTGGTCTAGTCGGGGGCTTTGGTTTCACTTTTTAAACCCTCTGCCGACAGCTCAGCCTGGAAGAGGTGGCGTTGGGCCAGCTGCACGGCCTGCCCTGTACAGGCACCCAGCCAGGGGACGTGCCCGGGGGTGGCAGGCTGGGTCGGTGTCCTCCACCCCGCAAGGAGCTCGGGGCCCTGGGGACGGCGATGCTGACACGGCCCTTTCCTCCCCGTTACGTACCCGCAGAGGCATGACCTCGTTCGTGACCAGGAAGAGGAGCAGATGGAAATCGGAAATGATGTCTAGGAAAACGGAGGAAGTATTTTGGGACAGGTACGTGGCCAAGCTGTGGAAGTCCTAGAGAGAGGGGACAGTAATAAAGAGAAGTCACTTCCCCCCACGTGATAACTTTATTTTCCTATTTGGATCCACTAACAGACACCGCAACATTCCCGTCTCTTCTGGGTATTGGCTGCAACGTGCAGAGACCCTCCCAAAATCAGATTTCAGGCTGGCTGACCGAGTTGCAGCTAACAACGTCCAGAGAAAAGGATCTTTGGGTCCACGCTAGCTCTCCTATCCGAGCACCTGAACAACCCCAGTGCACATCCAGACCCAGGAGATGCTGAGCAGAGGTCAGTCAGCTCAGCTCAAAGCCCAGTCCCTAAGGAACAGAGGCAGATGAGGACAAAGCAGCCCCTTCTTCCCCAACTCCCTCTTTTTCCCCGCTCTTGAACCCAGGGCATCCTCAGAAACCAGGACCAAAGCCATCGCTGAAAAGCCGACCTCTCCCGCTCTGCCAACAGAGCCGCAATGGCCAGCAACCCTTCTCTCGTGATGACTTTTGGAGGAAGCCTTTGACATCTTTGGCACGGCCTCGTTAGAGAAACGAGCTGTTGCTGCTTTAAAGCAACTCGAGCCTTCTGTGTGCTGGCAAAACCCAGCGAGAGCCTCGAGCTGTCCGGCAGCTGCCTCTGCTCAGCGCTATGGGCCTCTTGCTGTAAATGGTCTCTGCCTTTTAAAAATCCATCCAGGAAGAGAAGTCAGCACTCTCCGAGCTGGAGCAACAGACCCCAGTCCCGCTCCTGTCCGCAGGGAGAAGCGGGTCCCGTGCCGTCACCGTGGGGCTGGAGCCCCCCGACCTCTTTGGTGCTGTCTGGGAGGTGCCAGCCCTGGCACAGAGCGAGGAGCCCTGGTCCCCATCACCGAGCAGGCGGGGAGCAGGAGCCCTGGTCCCCATCACCGAGCAGGCGGGGAGCAAGGCGCCCAGCCAGCTGATCGGCATGCAGACGCTGCTCTGCGCAGGAAGGTGTTTGGCAAGCGCTGGACTGAACTGCGAAGGGGTGATTTAAGGGCACAACTGCAGCCATCCCTTTGCGGATATTAGTAAGTGCAAAGGAGGCAGGCGACCTATCTGTATTCAACACAGCTCTGTTACGATCACTCCTTACCTGAGTTTCTCCCAGCACATCGCGGTTCTCGATGGGGAATGGATTTTGCGAAATAGAAAAAGTGTAGACTGGATCCTTGGGGAAAGTTGTAGTGATCTAAAAATCCAAGAAAGGACGATCAGAGCGCTGAAAGCAGGAGAGGCAAGCGGGATACGGGAAGCAAGGCTCCCGATAGCCGAGAACAGCCACGGCTACACGTCAGAGCTCAGCCAGGAAGACAGCAAGGCAATTACAGCAGGGATCTTCTGACGGCTTTTAACATTTAAAGCGATATTCCAATCGGCACACCCCTTAGCTCCTGGCAATCCTTTCTAACGAAGCTGGAGGGAGACGTACTGAGCTCGGTCCCGACAAGAGCACAGCACGATGCCGTGGAGAGCATCCCTCTCTGCAACGGTCACCGGGACGCGGCAGCTCCCAGCACAGCTCTGCCCCGTGCCAGGCAGCTGCTGCTGGGGGTGTCACCCTGGGGGTGTCACCCTGGGGGTCACCTTAACACCAAGGGGTGACAGGGGAGAGCACGGCCCCTGCGGCTGGCCACGAGGTAGCCGGGGGACCGTGCTGCTCCATTGGGGCTGGAACGGGTGGCAAGAAAACAACTTTGCACTTCGCTGAACAGAGGCACCCCGTGCTCTGGGTGCATTAACCCTGCCTCCTCCCTGCACCCTGTGCCGAAGGCACGGGGAACGGGGTAATGCAACATCGCGCCCACGTTACTGAGCTCACAAGCCAGTGTGTGGGCCAGCTTCTGACATTTAAAGCAGTCCTGATTCTACGGGCTTTAAAGCTTTGGTGTCACTTACTGACTGCTGGGCCCTGTCAGCGAGGCCCTTTGTGAGCAGGGATGCAGAAATACCTGCCAGGACTGCCAGGACAGTATTAACTGGAATAATGCCCTTTTTTTTTTTTTTTTTTTTAAGGAGACAAAAAAAGATGCTTCAGAAATGCAGCTTTCCAGACTGCTCCTAAATGTATGTTCCATCAATCTGCTTTCATCTTAATTACACCCCAGGTAGCCCGGAAACAGACGCCTTTACTACTCGAGTAATAAATACGCTCCAGCGCTGCCGACTGGCACGGGGCGTCCGAGGGCACAGCACAACGGGCCCGTTGTTCCAGACACGACATTTCTCTGCGTGTCACACGTCCCAGCGTCAGCCCGAGCGCCACTCCGATAAGCGACACACAGAGTAGATGGCGAACGGGGAAGAAGGACAAGCCAGTGGAAGGCTCCAGGCTGCCAGCTTCCCTGTGCCCGCGGGACACTGCCTGTGCCAGGGGCAGCTGGACCAGACCAGTTGCTCCGGTGGATTTAATTGTTATTGGCACCGCCTCTAACTCAAGCAGTATCATCTGTCATCCAAATTATTTGCTTTCCAGCCTTCCACACCGTAACAGTTTCCTTTCAAGCCAAAGGGCAGGGCCGTGCCCCAGTGCCTGGCAGCGCTCGCTCACGGGCAGGCAGCAGCCCCGCTCCAGCCAAGCTGTGCTGTAGCGTGAACTCCCTCCCCCAAGAAAAGGCATTTCTGTACAACCAACCTGGTCTGCTGAGTCACTAAAAGGAGCTGGATTCTTAATTGCTGCTAAGAGACAGACAACTGGAGCTCTCTAATTAGCTCCCCATGAGGTAGTGCCCAGCACATGTATCCGTGGGGCTGGCTGCTTCCCCTGCTGCGTGGCTACGTGCCAGTTCGGAGCCACGATAAGACACCAGGCAGTGCCTTCCCTGGAAGCAAGCGTGTTCCCTGGCACCACACCGCTCCCAAGGAGCACTGCAGTTACCCCAGAGCACACCAACCTCTGCGTTAGAAGTGCCTGGCAGCAGAGGAAAAAGGAGAAAGAAAGAAAAATCTGTCCTATGAATCACCTCCAATGTGAATTTTTAGAGGTGGGTTAAGAACTTCACTCCACCCTGACCATCTCCTGCTGCAAGCAAACAAGTGCAACAAATACTTACATCTATGATTAAGTACTCAACCGGGAGTGGGCGAGCCAGCTGTGTGATCTCGTTGCCAAACTTGTCTATATCCTGAAAGAAGAAGAGTCTTATTATTCCTCAGCATGGAAGCAGCGTGAAGCCTAAGGGATCCTGCCCTGGAGATGCCCACGCAGGAGCCCGGGGATCCTCAGCTCTGGCAGATCACTAAGGCTGTAGAAAAGAACCCGCTCGTACGTGGCCGGGTGCTGCGGAGCTGCCCAATTACCTGCAGCTCCTCGGGGCTAGAAATCTCTAACTCCATAAGCCAGGCCCTCCGTTTCCTCGTGAGCCAAGGGAGTGCGTGGTCACAAACCACCCTGGGCTTGTTTGCCTCAGTCATCGCCACCGGAGAGGTGCCTGGCATTTTCTAAGGGGTGTGATGCCATTTAAGGAGCAGCGCTGTCTTAAAAGGGAGGGACAACGCCACATCTGCTTTCTCAGCCAAGGCAAACCTGACTTTCTGCAAAACCGGCCACGAGTCTCATCCAACTCTCGCTTGGGAATTGGAAATCCAGGCACTTTCTCATACACAGACCTGAAGAGCCAGCATATGACAATGCGTAAACTTGTTTTGCTTTGCCAGACGAATTGAACATAAAGTTTAATTGTGGAGAAAAACGGCCAGCATATGTTCATTAATCATAAAATGACAATTAGACGTGATTTATGTCAAACATGCCGAGTTCAAACACCGCTTCAGAAATAAATTCATGAGAACTGACACTTTTCATTAAAGATTCCGTAAGAGGGGGTTGTATTTTCTACCTAAATCATCACTTAACATGTCATAAATCATTCATTGAGCCCCATATAAATCATACGCCCATAATTTCCAATCAGGGACCTTACATTAAAGTTTACATTTACTGAGCTCTCAGAAGTCCCAGTGGCTGGAGGCAGACCCAGGGCCGCCGCACGCCGGCAGAGCCGTCACCCCGACACCTCGGTGGTTTGGGGAAGCTCGGCGAAAGGCCGTGACCCCCGCGGGGTTTCGTGCGGCATTCCTCGGGCTGAGCCAGCGAGCACCGTGCATCAGGATGAGCTGCCCACGGCTGACGCCCTCCTCTCCCGAGCCGTATTTTCTCCCGGAGCATGCCACTCCCCTGCTATCAGCATTTCTCGGTTACGCTAGTATTTACACAGCACAAATATGTGGTGCGGCAGCCAGCACCCCGCTCTCACGCTCTGCTCTCCCGGTACACCCAGACGGACATCGCCCGAGCAGGCTCCGGCACGCTGCTCCCCTCCAGGCACCAGCCCCCCCTTCCCGAGCCCCCTCCCCAAGCATCCTCTGTCCCTAGGAACGGTTCTTCCCTTTGTAAAAAAAATCTACCTCCAGTCTTTGAAGCTCCTTTTAAAAGCAATTCCGATAAGGATCTTTTCTCCTTGAACATGACAGGTTGTTGGCCCTGTGGTTATTTCAGCAACAAGCCTAGTGGCTCGTGGCCTCAGATCTCCCTGGCTCTGACAGGAGCAGGAGGAGACGTGGAGCCTTTTCGGGGAGATCACAGGACCTGAAAGCTAACCTGCTTCTAGATCTCGGTGATACCACAAGAGTCAGGAATCAAATCCAATCAGACCGAATCAGCTTCCCAAACACAATCCTGCCCCTGCAAGAAAGAACCTGCAACAACTCACACATAATTAGCCCATCTGGAATTCATTTTCAAATCTAATTAAGTTCTAATATGCAGAAACATTTTTCCAGCACCTGTTCGCTTTAATCTCCGCCTCTGGGGATTTCCATGTTAAATGCCTTCTTTTTAATGTCATGCTGCTGAGGCCTTCAAGACATGCACTGGACTGTTACCACCAAACTGGAACCTCGCTCCCCCCGAGTCGAGGACGCGTCCCGACCCTGCCCCTCCCTAGACAGAAAAGCCCCCGCCACAATGCCGGCACTCTTCTCCAACCCCCATGCACCATTTTATTAGGCAATTACGTTTTAAAGGCCTTAACAAACGTCAAGCTGGGAGAATTGCCGCGAGAAAGACATCTTCATCCTGAACTCGGCAGTCGCTGGGGCCCCAGCAGCGCCTCTCGGCACGTTATTGCTGCAGCCCCGGAGCCCGAGACCCCCAAAGCCGCGAGCGCCCAGGGGCAACCACTCCAAAGGGAGACCGGGAAGGGGTTAACGAAGGCGCAAGTATTTGGCTCCTGGACAAAAAAAAGTCAAAAGCAGCAAGGCCTGGAGGATTTGGACAATGAATCATCCCGAAGACAGGAGCAAACTGGAGATTGCATCAGGCGCTGCGATTAGAGCCTTTCAAACCACTGTTTGGAGGCAGAAGCTGCAAACAGATGAGGTCAAACAGGGAAGAGGATGGGTGCGCTCGCAGGGAGCGCGGCCGGCCGGGTCGCACACCTCGGCGGCACCGCAGGATGGCTGCAGAGGGAAAGGCTTCGAGATTTCTGAGACGAGGGCGATGGGAACAGCCAAGCGAGGAGCCCGGGCAGCTGTCAGGCAGGAGGGAGGCTCCAGCTCCGTGTCCCAGGGCTGGTCAGCCGTTAGCATCCCACGCCGTTAATCTTCCCCACGGGTTTACTCTGCTGAAGGTACCGTGGAGCTGAGCAGCTGTCTGTCCTTTCTGTGTGTTAATAAAGCCCAGCCTTGCTCTTCCCTCTGCTGATTTCCAAGAGCTTTACCGGGCAGTCCTGCCCCCTTGCACAGATAGAGCAGCTGACGCACAGAAACGATGCGACTTTTCTAAGAGCAAGCGATAGGTCAGTGAGAGTTGAAACCCTTCTCAGGAGACTCCTCGTGAGCTAATCAAGCATCCTCCTCCTCAGAGCAGCTGGGACATTTAAGGCTAAGAAGGCTTTTCCAGTCCAACACGAACCATTGGTAGGAGGCCAGGTAGGGGAAGTCCTTCGCTGCTAGCAAAGTCCCTCCGCAGAAGTCTCCACGCAGCCTGGCTATTGTGTTTTCCCTGGGAAGAGGATTTCAAAGCGAACGGGTGGAAGCAACTCGTGCCACGCTGGGGACAGCGGGGCTCAGAGGTCCCGTTCAGCTCTAATAAAAGCAGTGCCCTGGCTCAGGACTCTCCCAGGGCCAGATGGGACTACATTTAACAGATGACGAGCCAAGGCCCAGACATCATCTCAGCCGCTGTAAATGCAAAAAGCACGCGCAGGACCGTATGGGGGCAAAGGGCTCTTTCACAACACCGGTGCCATTGTAAAGGGCTTTCATCTTACACCATCCCAAAGAAACTCGGGGGAATATTAAGGCAGCTGTAAAACGCGATTCATTGCAAGCATGACATCTTCATGTTTGCACTGAGCTGAGGCAAATACCTGTGATAAGAGACAAAGCCAGCCAGTCCCAAAATCCAATTATTCAAGTGTTTCAAAGGGTCTGTAAAACACAGCAATCTCTTTCCCCGATTCGGTGGGAGGGTGAGATGCCCATGAAGCTAACCATGGAGCAGAGTTAGGCAACGCTGCGGCACGGCAAAGTTACGGGCTCGGCAGACTGAGTGCAGGCAGCTGGGAGCAGACGGACAGCGGGCACAGGGTGCAGGCAGCCCAACGGGAGGGATCGCACCCGGCTGGAGCACTGAGCACCAGCTGCAAGTAACTTCAGCTCTGAATAATCAACCCATGGTTTGGAAGGTACATTCTTAGCGAAATCAAAATCAATATGGTTATTTTCTAGAACCAGATGGATAAAGGAGGAGGCTGCTCGAGCGAAACAGGGAATGGAAAATGCCCGTATGTAATATTCAGCTGGGCTCTCCCTCGCTCAGCTGAGAAACAGAATGAAGTGGCCATTGCAACAGCGTCGTCTTTATTGACAAAGAGAGTGGTTAGCCCGACTTGTGTGTCCGCGTCCGGACAAGAGCGACTCCTTCATGAGTTTCGTTGCACTGAACTCGCCAAGAAGCATGTGCCGGTTGTGCAACATTCGAATTGGAAACAGCACTGTTCTGTGACGCTTCACAGACAACCCGGGAGGCGAAGGGGGATGTTTTCTTCCTTCTGGCTAATCTTACCTGGAGAGGCATCTCAGAGCAAAGTAACTTGCACTCACGGTCCCCAAAGCCCTCGGCTTTCACGCTAGAGCAGAACTCTAGCCTTCACGAGCCAGGAAAGCAACGGCCGCATGTAGAAAGCGCATACTGCCAATTCCACTGGGGTGGTTCCTCCGAGCAGCAGGGCTAGTGGCCAACATAAAGAGAATGGTAAAGAAATACAAAAATCACAAGACTAGAGGCTCAGGAAAAACGCCTTGCCTCCTGAGGCAGGACAACGCTGGTGCCATCAGTTTTCCTATTTCCATGGAAGAAAAGTCCATCTACGCTAAGACACCGTCAAGGTGAGTCACGTTCAGGCAGGAACAGCTGCAGCCCCGGGGGACGTGGTAGCCCCTGCTCCCGCTCCACAAACACAAAACGTGGTGCAAACCATGGAAAAACAGCTTGCTGACCAAAGACAGCCGTTCCTCTCTTTCCAGGCACCTCTTCGCCTGTGCAGTGAAGTCCCTGAAGCCGCAGCTCTCCTGCCTGCAGAGCGGGTCCTCACCCCCTTCTTGCGGCTGCAGCGTTACCCATCCAGATGCATTTCTTAACAGTCATCGCTGAAGTAACAACACCTACTGCGGGCGGAGGTACAAGACATCTTCTTTGAACAACGTGACTGAAGTACAGTTCTTGGTTTACATTTCGCTATAGATGCAAACAGCAGCACCCTTTCCTATTCGCAAAGCCGAAGGTGAATCTACTGCGTTACCCCGCTGTAGACAGATACGGGAGTTCAATAGATTTTGCCTTGCATCTGGATGCATAGTTGTTCTACAAATACATCCACACTACACAAACATTGGCCTTCTGGTTCTCATCCAGTTAGGATAAATTTGTACAGCTCCTTTCATCCTAAAGGGCTTTTCAAATGAATATTTGCATATAACATAGAAATATATATATAGACTTTTCCCTCTACCAGTGATAGCTTCTCAGTCCGAGACAAAATGCAGCAACTACTCAAAAGTGCAGCTTTCTGGCCAAAGCTAGCTGGGGGGGGGCAACACAGAGGGGAACCCCCACATCAAGGACTGGGGAGAAAGCTGCTCGGCTCCCGCAGTTTGAGCGGAGAAAGGGGGAGCAGGGCGCCGCACCACGAAGCAGCTGTCCTCTGCCGCGAGGCCAAGCACTGGACTCCTGCTCCTCGTACTGTATTTAACCAACGCTTTGACACCATTGTTGTCACCAACCCAGTAACTATGAGGTAGTGTCTCTGACCTCAAGCCTCACACATTTAATGAGACCCCAAAGGTTTTCAAAGCCAGGAGTGACTAAGCTTTCCATTGATTTAAGAACATTCCAAAAAAATTAAGAGATCCTACAGCCAAACACGTTTAAGTCTGAAGGACAATTACACCCGCCAGAGCAGTCCTCAAGCCTTCCTTGAGCACATCATGAAAAAGGCAATTACGGATAGAAGTTATAAAACATATGAAATAAGCTGCAGCCCGACCCAGTGAATCAGTGGTTCATGGAAATTTCCACAGAAGGCTGGAGCCATCAGTTAGCATTTTGTTTATCTCCCTGCTTCAGATTACGAATGGGAGCGAAGAGCTTATGGGAACACCCACTGGCTTCCTGCTACTCCCAACACCCAGGGTGGCCCACATGTGGGACACAGACCTACGGGACCTCCTGCAAGGCTGCACCCTGACTGTGGCACAGCACGGGCTCCTCCAGAGCAGGACCGCAGCACGCCAGGAGATGATCTCATCTTCACGTTCAGGGCCAACCCTTGCACAATCGAGCTCCGCTGTATCTAAATCGGACCTGGCTTATCAGCTCCTAAGAGCAAGCTGTCTGCTTGCTAAGGAAAAAGGCACGGATTCCATCTACCTTTCCTCTCAAGCACTGAATTTAGCCAAGAGGCGTTCTTCATTTTCAGGTGGTGTCAAGACAAGCCGGCAGTTCAGCATTAAGGGGCGGAGGGGGAAGACGGAGTCTCACAGGCTAATTCACCCAGACCAGCATTTCCTGGTCTCAGGTTCAGGGCACGCAAGCGCTTTTTGACCAGCTCCATTTCTGTCGCTGGTGCACAATACGCTCACTTCAGCTGTCCCAAAGGAAGGTAGCTCTGCTTATCCTATGCTCCTTAAGGGACAGCTTTAATACAGGCGGCAGGAGCGCTGCAGGCTGAGCGGGCTGTGAATATCAGACACAGACAAGAATGAGATAACTAACTTGGGTGATGGATGGCTAATTAGTTGGCAAGCAGTGCCATTAATTAATTCCCCTGTCCTTGCTCATGGGGCACCAACATACACGAGTTTGAGAAGCAGTGCTATTAGCCTCTGCAGAGATCCTGTCCCCAAGTTTCTAACTCGGCCCTGCAGATGCAGGGGGGCTGAAGATCTGCAGAAGCAACTGTCAAGGGAATAATGACAGTCCATTCATCACTAACAAACTGTACTGACAACTGCAGCAGACAGGTTACCAGCAGTGCTCTTGCATGATGCTTCAATAAGAGTGGTTTGGATCGCTCTGGATGCACGTATCCCCCGCTGCTCCTCAGGACCGGTTTTTGGAGCTTACTGTCTGACCCAAGAACAGGACCTGGGCACAGGCAGTAACCCCAGTACTAGAGAGGAAAGCCAGGGGCACACCCCGGTCCTGGCCTTGCTCTTTCTTGCAAAGAAGCATGCACAGGGCTGTCTCTCCTCTTGCTGCACAAACTACACTCTCTTTTGTTGCATCTGCCGCCCAGCTGGTGCCCGTAAGCGTGTCATACACGAGCGAATCCCTGGCATCACGTAAGGAACCCACCGCTTTCACCGCACCATTTGTGCTAGCACACATCATATGGCTGTGCAGTGGAGGAAGCTGAACTCAGCTGGGGATTAAAATCAACAGAGAAGCATGGCAAATGCTGCCAACAAATACGGAAGAGGAGGTGAATTCAGAGGACTTGCTATGGGCTCTCGGTGGATCACTGCAGACCTCATTTAGAAGCTGGATAGCCAATGGCTACTGCTGCACTGGAAACCATAACAGCACGTTTACGAGGGGGAAATGGAGCTTATGCAATTACTTCGCAGACATGTGGTGAACGGTTACTACTGAAAATAGTTCAGACCTCAAAGACATCCTTTCCTGAGCTGGCCATACTGATTTCCAGACATGCGGCAGAGGCGTTTTTGCAGCCCCCCCACCTCCCCCAGGCACGCAGCCCTTACCTTATAGAACACATCAGGCACATACTGCTCACTGCTGGACTCCTTGGCATAGCCCAGCTCCGGTGCATCTCGGCAGGGCAGCAAACACTCATCTCGAACGAGCGCCATGCACTGATTCGAGACCTGGTACCCCTCAAAGTGGACCTGGTTGTCGGGACCACCTGGAAGAGAAGAGGCTGGTTACAAATCCCACACGAGAGCGATGTGCCCAGTGTAACTCGGAGAGACACGACTCAAAGAGCAACATTAAACACGACGGTCTTGCTAACAGCGAAGAATGGCGAGATGAAACCGCTGGTGCTGTTGCATGGGAAGTACTTCTAGGCAAGAATCCCTTCTAAGCTCTATGTTTATTTAGTAACACGCATTTTCACAGCTAGCCTAACGGGACAGACCCCTGGAGTGACAGCAAAAGTGCTTTGCCAGCAGCTTAAAGGAGGTGAAGCTGCCCTTTCGGAAGGCTCCTGATAGCATCACCCTCCTGCTACCCTGCGGGTATCTTCTCTCTTTCAAAACAAAAGCCAGGCACACAGCTCCTGTGAGCCTGTTTCATTTCTGAGGAGCCATGAGCTGCAGATTCAGGGTTGGTCACCTAGTAATGTCAGGCATAAGAAGAAAAAGTGTTTTCTCAGCCTGTAATGGATGGCTTGGCGGAAATCTGACATGGAAAGTGGAAATTAAGACCCTGGCTCACTGATAGATCACATGCTTGGTGCTTTAATTTGGATAATGTAAGCAACATCAGGTCATATGTCATTAGAATACAACTGGAAAGAGAAGATACAGACAGATGGTAGGAAAACGTTACTACTTCCAAACCTAGGAATTCAGGAGGGGATAGGAATTAATCCGTGTAGAGGATTTAAAGGCAAAGTTGATGCAAACTACCCAAATATATTTATACGGCACAAAAGGAAGGAATCAAGTGTTTAAATAGAAACCTGATGGGCTGATTTAACAGAAGAGAATGAAATTATCTGGAACAGAAAAGAGGAAATATTCGTTTTCTACCCTTTGATCTCTAACCTCAATCACTCACTGCTCCAGAACAAACACTCCTAGAAATTAAACATAGACCAAGACACAGGGAAGGCCTGAACAAAGCTAGCCATCATTTTCTCAGTAAAACACCTTGTTTAAAAAAATAAACTTAAAAAAAAAAAAAAAAAAGAGTGAGCAAGATACACATCTATCTTTCATTAAAGATGGATGCGTTTAGCAGTCTGGAATGTACAGGCAGCTGTCTGATTGCACGGGCCTGTTAACTGAAAGAGAGTGTTTTCACTGAAAAAGGCTCCGGGAACACTTACAAAACCTGGGCTCAGAGGAGGCAATATAATATCACACTTTCGGTTTTCACATTGGATGCTATTTGGAAGTCATGCATTTTTTTCACTGTGTTAAATAGACCCAGAACCCAGCGTATCTGCTCCAGGGAAGTTTTAAATGAATACATGTGTCATCCCGTGGAGAACAGCAGATTGAACTTCTAACGCTACAACTCTCCCAGCACATGCCAACATCTCCCCTCGCAGCCCGGGCAGCGCAGACTGTTCCACAGTGCCTCTGGAGACTTGCTGTGAAAACAGCTAAAATCAGAGGTGACAAAGCAAAGCATTTTGCAGGCTTCTCTGTTTTATTCAGGCAAACAAAACTGTTTCCATGCACGGAAGAGCACAGCATCCTACGTAAGGGTTTCCCTGACAGCGACGCAAGGGAGATAAAGGTCCCTCCTTTATGCTGAACCAGCCAGAGTAACTTTCAGGATCTGGATTGCCGTGGTTCTGCACTGCCGCTTTCAGGCAACAGAATTTGGAGCTTAAAGATTCGAAACAGAAAAGCGAGCAACAGTTATTCCCCTGGCTGCAGGCAAAAAATGCTTTCCGGATCAGAGAGGTGGATGCTCCAGCTCTGAGCCTCAATTAAGTTTCCTGCAGGGGACAGGGTAAATAATTGTAGAGAAGATAGCACAAAGAACGAAAAAGTATTTTACTTGATAGAGCAAGGCAAAACCCTTGTTAAATAGGACAGATGGGGACCAGGACGCCTGACTTCTGGCAGAGCTGCATATTATTCTTCTATTAACAAGAGATAATTCATGTGTAACCAAGAGAGCCGGGGCGAGCCGAGGCCAGTTTATACCTGTAGCCACAACTGTGACAAACTTGGATCCAAAATGACCATCTGGAGAAAGTCGACAGATGTTGGGCTGCTGGTTCTGAAAGTTTCCAGCTGTGATGCACTCTTCTGCACTCAGATAATACGTGTCCTGAGGGAAGAGCAGAAATGTCAATAAAAAGGACAACGTGATGTAGCTTAGACCTATTTCCCTGGTCTGCAGCCAAAGAAAGCTACCAACGCGCTAATAAAACATGCTTTCGTAGAAAGTTGCTGCAGAGACTGGGAAAAGAATGCAACATGTCAGCTCTCCAGCCCTGAGCCTGGCTCTCACCAGAAGGACTGTCCCACTTCTAGTTCCACCCACCCTTACACACCTTTTTTTTTTTTTTTTTTTTTTAAAAACGGGGTTTCATTTTCCAAATAGGGCTATCATTGATTTTAGAATTACAGGAAGCCGAGAAGGTCAGAGTTTGAGCCACGTATATCTCACCGAGTCCAGCCCCTGGGAACATTCTCTGACTGAGTCACTTTTGCTCACTGAGTTTGCACCTCACACAACCCCATTCCCTCCACTCTACTAAATTTTCTTAAACCACGAGCACCACGTTCTTAAAGCAGAGTAGGTGAAGGACTGCAGGCAGCTTTGCATGCTATCCAAACAGCTTCAAACCCCTAACAGTGCTCTTCGAGCTCAAGCTCCTTTTCCTTCAGAAGCTTCTGAAAAACCCCATTTCAGAAGAATTCCAGTCCCAGCGTCACCTCCAGCCCTGTGCTGCCCTGGCTCAGTGCTCTGCTTGGCACAGCCAGCGTTTATGTGATTACACAAACCCTCAGTACCAGCAGCTGTAAATAGCTGCATGCTTGAATCTCACCTTGTTTCTGCTGTATCGAACAGTCCCTTTCCGTGTGTCTTCAGAGACCAGATCAGTAAATATCCAGCCAACCTATAAAGAAGTGTTATGGAGAAAGTTGCTTTAAGAAGAAAAAAAAAAACCAAACCCAAACCAGAAGAGAGCTTATACATTTTCTCCTAGCAGGACAAGATGTTCTTGGCTCCTCGCACGGCCCTGCTGTATGCTGCCTGAAGGAAATGGCTCTCCCAGCTGTGCCGGGCTCATTTGAATCCGATTTCCAGGAGCAGCATGCCAGCTGGCCGGCCGGGGGCACCTGCAGCTTTATGTTTCACTATGGAATATTTTTTCATGGAAAGATCTG
This sequence comes from Mycteria americana, assembly GCF_035582795.1. Classification (NCBI taxonomy): domain Eukaryota; kingdom Metazoa; phylum Chordata; class Aves; order Ciconiiformes; family Ciconiidae; genus Mycteria; species Mycteria americana. The sequence goes on along the minus strand of NC_134380.1, from coordinate 13,231,459 downwards.
GAGGCTGCAAGAGGCCTCTCAGCCGCTACCTCCTCCCACCCACAGCAAAAAGCATTTCCTATTGAGCATTCAGAGCAAAGCAGCATTGGGAGCGCCAGCAGATGACAAAGCAGCTCACATGATCTCATTTTGAAGCTCGCAGTCACTAGTTAAGATAAAGCTCATATGTTCCCACTGGAGTATGATTCATTCCAAATCAGAGTCTGCTCTGATCCAAAAAACACATTCCTGCTTTCTGCATTGTTTGCACATAGGAGTGTAGATGTGTACACACACACCGCTGCGTGAACCCTTCTACACACATGTGCTAAAAACAGCCCCGATCAGCCCCCTCGTGACCAACTCCCACGGCATTAACCCTTCAGAGGAAGAACTGCTGATTCAGATTCCTAGCAGAGCCCAGACAGACAAAAATCTGCAACCAGCAGTAAGCTACGTGTTAAGTCATATTGATTAAAAGTATCTGATGTGCGTAGCAGAGGAAAAGCATGGAAATAAATAACACACACAGAAGCTTTGCTTCAGACACTGGCAAAAGGCTAAAGATCTTATCTTCAGAGAACAAAAGACCTCACCACAGATGTTTATAGTCTACTGTATGGAGCCTTTTCTGATTTGTGTTTTCTTTAGCAAGTCAAATCGTGTTTGTGTACATCTCATTCCTGGCATTCACACGATACCAAAAGATTTCCCAAACTGGAAAATATCAGCACATGTTTGAGAGATGTCAGCAAACCAGCAGATCCCAGTACCCCTACGTCCTGATCGGATGACCGGCAGGCTGCGGGCACGAGGGGAACAGAGGACTGAGGCTCAGCTGCCGGGGGACCTGCACCTCTAAACCGATTTAGGATTAACTCGCCGCAGCCTGCCTGAGCAGCACCAAGAGACAGGACCCCACAGAGGAGAATAAAACACAAGCAGGAGCCTCTGCTCCTGGAACTGGAGCACCGATTCTGTCAAAAGGAAGAACAAACTCGGAAGGCAACTCCAGCTACATCTGTGCCAAATTAGCACTCACCGGGGAGATGCTACCAGGAATGGCTCCTATCTGAGGAGAAATAAAGGGAAAATCGTGTTTCTGCTTCTTTGCTACTCCCTTTGATGCCATTCATGACAGAGGACTGCTGACTTCAGCTGCACAGCCCCGCTAGATGCTGGTGCTCAGGAAAATGCTCTCCTTTTGTCCTTTCACACCTAACACCGTAAGAGCTACCAACACTTCAGCTAGATTTCAGATGTGCCCAAATGGTCTTGAATAACCCCGTGAAGCTGAAGAGAACTGCCTACAACTTTCTTCATTGCCAAACAAAGACGCGTGAGATCCAACAACATCCTAACCTTTCTCAGTCCAAGCTTTGCAGCGATCTCATCCACAACCTCAGCTTTTGGATCTTCCAGGATCTCCAGGCTGTTCTGTGTACCAATCTGCAGCAAAGAAAAACTCGCTAGTAAGACAGAACAGGAAAAGCCACAGCACACTTAGTCATTGTCAGGAGCGAGGCAGAGCATGGAAGCAGAGGTCTGGGTCTCCCCTTCGGCATTACCACTGACCCGTTTCACCCCGGAGACCTCCTCTACTCACAGACCCATCCTGTCGGAGCTCTTCAGCTAAGTTTGCAAACTGTGTCGGGGTTTATGAATGAAAGACTCAACATTTACAAACAGGCCATTGCTGTTCCCGAGCACTTTGGAAACGGCGAGAGATTATATAATTTTTCCAAAGCTCTGTGTTCAACCTGCCAATTTTGTACCGCCATTTCGTTCGTTTGAATCTTCGAGCAGCAAAGAGGCAGAAATCCAGTGAATCCAAGAGCCCACGCCCGGGCCTTCCCCCCGCGCTCCGGAAAACACGACTCCATCTGGGTGCGTTTCCGAGGCAAGCTTTCTCGTGTGGGGAGATGCTGTGCCAAGAAGCACAGCAGAGACTGCTGGCCAGGAGAGCAAAAGCTTCCTTGCGTTTACCGTGCACAACTAGAAGCATATGAACTTCCAAAGCAGGGGCTTAACAGCGATATTGAAACAATAGCGGGCACGGCTCTGTTCATAGAGGAAAGAAAGGGAAGAACTTATAAGAGGCTTGCAATTCTGCTCTCACACACACAGTCCCAAAGATCCATTTGTCCTTTTCCACTGACAAATCTGTTGCATTTTACTCTAGCAACCCTGCAGAAATCATTGAGAGGAAGAAAACATACGACCCACCACAATATGTTTGTATACATAGTGTCTGCGCTTAGAAAAGTGACTTTGGTCAGCGGTGAAGAAGCCAGTAGGCAAACTCAACTTCAAGCTGAGCCTCGTGTTGTGGGCAGAGTGGCTTTTTGTATTTGCCACCTCTGTTTTCAGCTCTCCAAAGCTGAATTCAGCTTTTGGGTTCCCCGGGAGGCCAGGCTCGGTGGGACCCGCTCCGGCTGCAGCCCCACGGGAGGACTCGGCGTGCCGAGCGCGGCGCCGTGCGGTGCCGTGCACCATCTAGCGGGGACTCCCAGCGGCTCCGCGGCATCAGATCGCACCCTCGGCCTCTCGATCAAGGCAGCAGACTTCCTATTTGTCCAATTAAGCTGCTTAAATTTTCCCAGAGAGCTGGTACGAAATTGAAGCAAGGGCCGCAACTTTTTTTTCCTAGTTCAGAATTTGTTTTCAGGCTGTTCTGTACCATAGCTTTGGAAATCCAGTAATCAAGGAAACATGAAAAGTGAAATCCACTGTTATGAAGTTACCCTAGCTTTAAATCATCTGAGCAGAGAGGGATGTAAAAGAAAGTGTAAAAATAACAAAAAGCAAATCTGGGTTTTAAAATTCTTTCGGTGGCAACAAGACAAAGACATAAATCACAACATCATCTTCATGGGACCGTTCTCCTCATGGAGCTGCAGTCAGAAATACTGCATGAGACTTCCCAAACAAAAAAGCGTTTCCGTGTTCCCCGATCTTTATGAGTCGACACCAACGCCACGGCGCCCAGCTTTTACCTGTGGGGGTTCATAGATGGCAGCAACCTCTGCCCGGATCCCCAGAGGGATGTCTTTGTGCTCTGTGTACCGGCCGTACAGGTACCCAAGATGTTGGTTTCCTGTCTTCCGCCAGAAGTCTAGGAAGCGATCTGCAATTGTGTGGTTCTCAAACATGATGTTGTCAACATGCCTGTATTTCTGTTTGACAAAGTTCAAGCGTCAGGCCATCCTCGACTAGGTCCGTTTAGTTTGCCTATCGCCAATACCTTCCCAGCTGCCCAGGACGCACACCACCCCTCACAGCGGAATCCTGCCAGAGCAGGGACAGGCAAAGCTAGCTGGCTCCCTCCCTCTCCCCTCTGCTGCCTTCGGCACCACTCCCCTGCCCAGCTAGCAGAACTCACCACGGGCTGGACCGGGGGGAAGCGCTGAGCACCCCCAGCACCCCATTAGCTTGGCTTCTTTACTAGGGCCCTTATCCCAAGAGCCTTTACAACTAAAAAAAAAAGGCAGTGAAATTTAAGAAGAAACAGCGGGTGGCCTTTGGGATCCCACGAGGAAAAAGAGTGGAGATTCATCGCTAGTGGTGCCAGCTCAGATGTCCTCCACATTAAGAGGAAACTGCTGAACCAGATACATTTTGGAGTCCTTTTCTGCAAGGACTGAAGACCTTAACAGCCAGTTCCCCAACGACTGCCAATACGCAAAGGCTCCTTGCTCCAAATTGGCTGTTCTTGAAGCCATCTCTCCAAAAATAAAAGTCAAGTCCCTCTCAGCCTTAAGCACAAGGGCTCCTGCGAGCCCCGTCTCACCTGTCTATTGAGAGTGATGGCGCTTGGCTGACACTTTGTGCAAATGCCTTCTGGCCAAGGAGGGTGCCCTTCACAGCCCGATTTGATCTTGCAGCTGATGTTTTCCAGGGCAACAAATTTCCCCCTGCAAGAAGGAAAAGAGAAGGCTGCTGTTACCACAGTCTCAAAAAAAAAAAGTCTCTCTTTTGGGTCTCAAAAAAAAAAAAGCAAGTGGCTCTAAATATCATAGAGGAAGCAGGGCAGGGGAGACACGGTGGCACCGATGCTTTGTGTCTTCAGAGGATCTCAAAGCACCCTGCAAACTCCCACTGTGGGATGCTCCACTCCCCCGTCCCCACGTAACCTCTGCTGCCCACTTAGCGAGGGAGGTCAAGAGCCTGACATGTGGTCCCTGACTCAGCTCCTAAGCAGATAACCAAGCAAGAGCAGAGACAGAAAACTCATGGGATCCTGCTTAAATAATTTATACAGCACGTGGGAAGTAATAGATTATACTGCTAGGGCAAATTAGAGCTCCTTTCATGTGCACAAGGCTTCCTGCAAAGGGAAGTTCCCTTCAAATGGAAGTACGATGGACTTGAGCTGCATCTCACAAAGACATTAAAAAAATCCCAACAGCATTTAGGAATAGGAGGGAGAAGGTTACACCTCTGCATAATTTATTTAAAGGAGCTGTATTTCAGAACACAGTGGGTTCCCTGACATCACTGAAGGCGACTTTAGATCCTTCACTGAACACGTGTGCCACAGCAAGGCATAAAGAAATAAATACTTCTTTCAGCGCTTCCTCTCTGCTCAGCACTTCACAGAATCACAGAATCATATAGGTTGGAAAAGACCTTTAAGATCATCGAGTCCAACCGTAAACCTAACACTGCCAAAACCACCACTACACCATGTCCCTAAGCACCTCATCTGGCCTGTGTCACCACTTATCTGGCCTGTGTCACCACAGCATCCTCCACCCCATCACGGGGCAGGACGCTTTATTTTCCAGTTACCAGGTGGTGAACCACAGCACCGTGACAAGAAAGGGTTTCACGAAGAAGACATGGAGCATAGGACAGAGCAGAATCAGGCCCTGAGGAATGTTAGGCTCGTCTTTCTGTCCTGTTCACATTTGTAGGTAAGAAAAAGCCGTTGGTGAATAAAAGCTCCCCGGGTCCACCACAGTCTCAGTGCCTCTCCACGAGGTTTGAGACCCAAGCTTGGACCTTGGTATAATTAGGGAACCTCTTTCCTTCCATCTGGCCTTCCTCCCCCATCAGCAGTGTTTCCTGGAAGCAATTACATTGCCACAGCAAAAAAAGAAAAGAAAAAGACAGACTTAATTTGTTTTCCCCTGTCTTCCCCCCCTTTTCTTTTTTTTTAACATGTTTTCTCCTCAGTTTGCCATTCAATAGCTGTATCCTTACTGTCGTAAGGATGCTGTATCCGTACTTTCATTTGTATTTTAAAAAAGTAGCTACAACTAGACTCCCTGAAACACAGAGATTTTCTTACTTGTCTGCCCCTCCGGTCAGCTTCCTGATGTAGGCATGGAAGGACATATGCTTCACAGGAGGTTCCAGATGGTTTAAATAATCCTCATCAAAAGGCTGCCAAAAACACCACACAAAGAAAAGCCAGGTCAGACACCTGTCTGATAATACATTGATCACTAAACAAATGGATGTTCTAGAGTCAACCCCACTCGCTCTCCATGTGGAAACAATCAAGAAAATTTAGGCTCATTTTCAAGGCAGCTACTACTGTGATAGAAACAGTGGGGCTTTACAACAGCCAGTTTTATTATCGCCTCCTACTTTTATAACAGATTGGCTCCACAAATCAGAACGAGCCTCAAAGGCAAAATGCTTTTTTCTTTCAATATCTAACGACAAACAAAAAGCCCAGCTGCTCAAACAAGGCCAAAGAACTTCCAGAGCACACGGCAGGGAAGCGGGGGAACAGCCATCCTGGCTCGCAGCGACTTTTGAGGGATCGCTGCTTCGTGCCATCAATTATACAGCTTAGCACGTTTGTAGGCGTTACTAAAGCTGCCTTCAACCTGAATAACACGTGGTTAAACTGGGAAGTGCTGGGATCCACAAGAGAGGGGATGAAACAAGAAGATCCAGGCAAGAGTGAAGAGGGAGGAAAACTGGAGCTTTTCTAAAGCGCTTTCTGTTAAACCCATTACTGCAGAAAAACAGAGCGTTAACCAGAATAAACCCCGGGTCACGAAGGCCTAGAGCTTTAGCGATCCTGGATGCAAGCTGGCACCTTTGACAGTGCACAGCAGGATTCTGACCCAGAGCTGCCATCTCTACGTGGGCAGCGCTCTGAGGAAAAGCGTTCGTACTGGAAGAAACCGAATCCAAGAGGACATGTGTTTGTGTGACTTTCTAGAGCACCTTCGTGGGGCTCTTACCTCCAGCGGTACACAATGCACACATTTACCCAAGGGGCCGTGGCGACACCTACGCAAAGAGAAAGAGAAATAGCGTTAAATCTTATTTAATAATGGAGAAGTCAGACTGTAAAAGTTGCTCTAGACTAACAGTTCTGGTGTGGAAGATCTGTGCAATCATATGGCTCTGAGCAACTCTCCACCCACTAGGGAATACTACGGAGGGGTCACCACAAGATAATTTCACATAAAGAGACAGCAACAGCTTCAGGTTAAATCTGAGAGTCCCAGGTCAAGATCAAACCCTCCTAACGTCTGTGTCACTGGCGAGCGGCTCTGCTCTCTGAACAGCCACGTGAGCCGATGTCAGATCACAGCTTCTCAAGTTTTACAACCCTGCGCTGAGGTTGCGTTTCAATTCAAAGAATTTTAAATCTACGTCACAGGGCTGGCCTCTGTGGTTTTAACAAAGAGACAACCAAAACATTCATCCTTTATCAGTCACTAGAGGATGGTCTGGGACAAACAGGGAAGCATGTGTTTATTGGACAGATAAAGACCTGCTGGGTAAAGTTACAAAACAGAAGGGAAAACATCTCCTTCTGAGGCAATCGCTTTAAAAAAAAACCCAAAACAACAAAAAATTCCCCCCACACCTCTGCCCCAGCACTAGGTCAGTGCTAGTTTTCAAAGGAAAGCCTCTAGAGAGGAGCATGGATGTTGGCTCTTGTAAAGATGAAATGGATGGGATCCAGTTGCAGCACTGCTTTTAACAAAGTATTGTGGCAGATAATGTACATAAAGGACCACTAAAGGCTGCTAATGCACTCAGCCGAACGCCAGCATCCCTTCATGCTTAGATTGATATGCACTCACAAATACAGGAACAAGCCCAGACACACTCTTTTTATCATAAATATCCACCGCTGTGCTTTGGCTCCCTGCTAAGAACAATACCTTCATTCATTCTTTTGAAAAATGTGGTCAAGTTAAAGACAATGTTTTTGCCATGGAGTGGTGGGTTTTGCCTTTATTGTTTCAGTAATGTGACATCTCCCTCATTTATCATCAGCCTGAAAAGGTTAGATAGGATTTGCCATGTAAAGGCTACGTCCCTCCAAACTTCCTCGCTGCTGCAGCGCTAAAGATAAACCATATGGAAGACAACACAATGGGGAAGGGCGAGCTATTCTGTTTTGGAAAGAATTCCTGGTTGCCTTTAAAATTTTCACTCAAGGCCTTTCAGAAGCTACTTTGCAGAGGGGTCCAGCCCCAAGCCCACAACCAGGACAGACATCAAGCCAGGACCCAACTGGGACGATGTTGATGACGAGCAATAAAAAACAACCATCCAGACAGAGGACATTTTAGCAGCATCGGTGTAGATTTATGGTGGTATTAAGTCACCATTGTATTACTACTTTTACAAAAAATACAAGCTGCTTTGTTTACCCAAGCCTCTTGCAGCTAAGAGTTTTGGCAAAGCTAGTCTTTGGTGCATTTCTGTGAGCAAAATGGACTCCCTGGTTTCACAGAAAGGTTAAAAAGGCACGTGATGGAAAGGAAGCCAAAAACCAAGCAGGCAGAGACGAAAGTCCCACTTCCACGTCTCTGCCACTGGCTACTTCCACTCACTTCTTTGGTTTTCCTTTATAAGGAGTGGCTGGATCTGAAGACGTAGAAGCGCTCCTGCTTGGGACATCCTAGGTGAGGTGCCAGATGCACCCATCGCAGTGCCGAAGACAGCGATGCAGGGTTGTGTCGGCTCTGCCCAAGCAGGGAGAGACTGCACGGCAGCCAGAAAAGGCGACAGAGCTCAGGTCTCCGCTCTGACAGAGGAGCCGCTCGTGATTTAGAAAACAAATCCGACCTTGATGCTCCCCCACTGCTGGCTGGGTGATGCTGAGGCAGCAGCTCTGGCTGAAAGCACGTTTCCCCGTCCGCACCTCTCCTACGAGATAGAGACCTGGCCCTGCCACCCCGCACGCCCGTCACCTCGGGACCCAAACAACGGGGAGCTACATATTGAGACCATATGGAACAGAAGCTACTGCAGACAGGAGGCCCCTGCTTGTTAAGCAATATGCCACACACAGAGCATAACCTAGTATTTCTACACAGCACCGGCTGCCAGGACATCCTGGGGAAGAATTCAAAGTATTCACTTTAATCTAGAGAGCTCCAAGTGGTTTAGGAGTACAAAATATATGATCACAAGTCCCATAGCCTGGGCCACCTTGTTCAGAACAATAGATGGTCCGAATGAGTCCTTCCTGGCAAAGACCCTGGGATTTTGGTATCTGCTTCCTTCCTCAGCTCACCAGAGCTCGATTTAACCTTCCAGGACAATGGCAAAAGCTGTTTTCCCTTGTGAACGTTTCAAGGGCAGCAGTGGCTCAGAGGGCAGTTGCCATAGCACACTTCCTGGCTGCAGACAAGACGTTACAAGCTCCAGCGGGGCACAGATGCATCGGCAGAAACAAAGTCCACCCGTACTTACAGCTGCTGGTCTCGATTTCGGTAAATCTTCCCATCCTGTTTGATGAGATACTGGTCGATCTCATCTTCCACCACCTGTGGGGCCCCCACGGGCCGCAAGCCTTGGGAAACAGAGGTGTCCATGGTCTCTGAGGAGGAGCCAGCCGGGCTCGAGGGGTAGAGAAACAGCATATCGCCATGCCTATAGGTGTGGAAAAACAACACAGGGGTATCAGCTGAGCATGAGCTTTGCTTCCAGGTACGCCGGGGTGGGAACCCAGGCAATAAGACACACACCAAGAAGACAAGACCGAGGGGAAAAGATGAAGAAAAAGGTGAAAGGAGCCTATGGAGAGAAGCAACAGCTCCAGCAGGGAAAAGTGCGGATCCCGTGCACATCAAGTCACAGCCTTCCCAAGGCCGCTGCCAGCGCTGACACATTCAAGTGAAGTCGCACGTGGTGGCAACAGCTCTTGCATTTTTAACCAGTTTAACATTATCCTTGACATGAACAGAACGAAGACATTCCCAACCAAACACGAAGCGATTGCACCATTTGGCACCTCTGACCTCCCTAGGAGCCTGGCTACAGCAGGCAGGAACCCTGGCTTCCGCACAGGGGACCATCAGACGCTGGCAGTGATGCAGAAAAAAAGGATAGCGTGAGTGAAAGCAGGGATGAGGGAGCTTGCTGCAGGCTGTAAAAGAGCAAACAGGAGGCCTGTTGCTGCCTCCCCGCCACAAGCAAACACAACGCAAGAAGTGACCTAAGAAACGGCTGCCACAGCCTCGCACGTAGTCAACTTGATCACACCAATTTCGGCACGTCAATCACGCTTGCCCCTTCAAGGAGTTGGTGAGTGACAGCTGAAAGCTTAGGGCTGCTGTAACATGATGTTGCCTGCTGCTGCCTGGTTCGGAGGGAAGAGTTCAGGCAAGCTCAGAGAAGAGGCAGCCTGTTGTACAAAGCCCCCCCTCCACCCACAGCTCGCGCTCTGTCAGGACTCACTTGATTTTCAGTAAGTTGAGGGATTTGTTTTGTGATGCTGTGATCTCTCCTGTCCTGTTTCTATTGGTGTAGACAGAAAACCCATTATTCCTGAAACCAAATTCTTTTGCAACCTGAAAGAAAGAGAAGAATGACAAGGTTTAAGATACCTCACACCCCCAGTCAGATGCTGAAAGCTGCTCAGAGCAAGCACTAAGTCCCGGGAACTTCTATTGCAAAACTTTAGCTGAATTCATCCATATTTCTGAAGAGCGTAGGATAACTGAGAAAAATAGAAACGCTTAGTAACACAAGCAATCTATTAAAAAAAGCAACTTAAACAGAACGTGTCTCTCACACAACACAAATGCATTATTTTATCTAAATCCAGGCAAGCACTGTCATGACTAGAGGGGGGAAACTATCTTCTCCGTTACCCCAGTTCTCTCGCTCCAGCCTTGCCAGCTCCGCCCCAGCCAAGTCATTCCCACCTTCCTAGGACCAGAATCCCTCCATCCAGATCTTCACCTCTGAGGATCTTTTGCCTTCAGCTCCGCTCTCACCTACCAGTTGCTACACGAGGTTCACTCAAGCTCTTCCTGCTGTTCTCCTTTCTGTTTTTCTCCATTTGCCTCCTTTCTCCTGATGGAATTTACCCTCTCAATAACCACCTCTCGGTCCCCAGGCAGGTCTTTTCCCTGCTCATCCTCTCACCAGTTCAGTTTAAGGCTGCTTCACTCTTAATCAGTCCAATACCTCTTCACAGCAATAGCAATTTTCACATTTGGCCACTTAAAAACATAATCAGTCTAAAAGTGGTGTTAAAAATTTCTCTAGATGACAAGTTTCTCCCTAAATTCTTAACTTAATAGCCTTCATTTTTATTAAGTACATCTCGCGGTGGCTTTGGCAGGGCTCAGAGACAGTGACTGCACACAGAACAAAGCTAACAAGCCACAGAGAGAACTGTCACGAGTGAAGTCATAGAAAGCAGTTTCTCTACTGTCAGCTTCGCCACGATACGTGGCAGCAAGCGATCTGCCGTTTGAATGGAAGCACAACTTTCAAACGCTTCGTCTCCTGTGTTACAGAGTTAAACGTTAACTCATCAGGCCCCAGACTTCAACAATTTTTTTGGGGGGGGGGGAGACAAATTCCACAATACGTTAACAAAAGGCTCGAGTTAGTTCCTAACTCGATTCTAACCTGAACGCACCCCAGAGTTTACTTTTTTGCTCCTCTTACCTAGGATGTGCTGCAAAAGACAGAGGAAGATTAGCGAGGCCCTTATTGCTCTGAAATGCGCTTTCTGGCACACTTCTTTTGCAGCTTCTCCGGAGTCGTCAAGGAGGAGATCTAAGTTAATTGCTAGCATAGAAGCAGCAATCTGATGCCTCTTTAATTACAGCTATCTAGCTAAATACGAAATCCACCATATGGATTAACATGTCAGTGTTAAAATCCACAGCTATTAATACGCACAGATCTTAGGTGGTAAAATTTGCAGCTTTTCTCTTTCAAGTAAACCCTATATCAGGAAAGAAACCCAAACATTTCCTGTATTCGGCTCAGCAAGAGGATATAGTTCTCCCCAGATCAACAGGCAATTTTAGTGAGTGCCAATGCTTTTGTTCCGATGGCAAGTGGTTGCAAGCACGATTGTTCCACACTGCCTCGGGTAACATGAACCCTTGAAACCGAGCAGCTTGTTTTGCACAGGTTCCAGAGATTTTGAAAGCGCCGCTTTTTTCCTTGGGTGAGACTGTTCAGAGACTGCAGCGGGTGTCTCTGATCCAGCCCTGAAATCCATCAGGATTTTTGCTTGGTCAGGTGGAGATCGCTGTCGTGGTCTGGGCCCAAGCTTTGAACAAAGCAAATGACTCACAAACAGCAGCAGGTTTCAGTCTGCTCCCCTTCCCCCTTGCAGGGGGAAAGGAAATATAGCTGACTAAAAGAATGGCCCTTCAGGCACTGGAACACAAAGTACTTCTTTTATGAAACAAAGAAATCCTAATCTGAGGGTTCCAGGTTACAGTGGAGTTCCAGGAGGGAAGGAAATGGAGAACTGCTCACTCTTAAATAGCAAACTTTAAACATTGAGCAGTTGCATCAGACCAAAGAACATGCTACAGCCAACTCCAGGTTTGACAACTCCAACACTCAGTGTCTTCTCCTCATCCCCGGGTGGAAATCTTTCCCAGGAGACCCCGGAGGCTCTCACATCGCCTTAAGATCTCGCCTTAATTCCTTCCTTGCTCTCTCCAAAACCATATTGGAAAACCAGCGGCACACAAAGCACATTCAAATAATATTCAAAGCGCAAATCAAGCAGCTGAGTTTCAACTGGACCACGCCTGAAGAGGCCAGTCCCTCGCAGCAGGCTTTGACTATCAAACAGCTTTCCTGTGTCACTGTCAGCCTCTGCTTCCCTGGCTGCCATTTCTTTGGGAGAACACTAAAAACCTGTCCTCCCCCCGGAAAGCTCCCACCCCAGGAAACTCCAACTGACAAGCTGAGTAAATTTTCTTCTTTAATTTTGTTATTTTCCCTCTGGAACAGCAATGAGAAAACTGGTTTTGGCTACACCAATAAAAAGGCACGCCGATCCTTGCTGCCATCAGCACATTTGCCCAGCAAGGTGAAGCACGTCTCTCCCGAGAGAGAGAGAAAGCCGCTGCAGGCTGAGCCGCAGGAGCCCTGCCTCGTCCTGCCGGCGAGCAGGAAAGGCGCGGAGCAGCTCGGGGTACCTTCTTGAGGAACGTCGCCACCGTTTCTCGCTTCGTGGCCGTGATGCGCTTCACTCCTTCCGGCGACTGCACGCGGATTATCTGCGGGGTTAAGAGGACAGCCCGAGTTAGCGACGGGGGGACAGAGCGCTCGCAGCCTGCTGAAGCCACGCTGAAGTTCCGCACACCCAACGCAGACCATCCCCCCTGCTTTTAACGCTGCTCTTCGTAAGGGAGCGCAAACGCACAGGGAAGTAATTTGCTCGCGGCAGGGCGGCACGGACCGATGTTTGTGTGTGCAGGATGAATTACCCTAACGCACGAGGCACGGCCAGAAGCCGGCGCCGAGAAAAACGCTAACGCTGCTTTTTTTGTCAAAGCTGTGAGTTCAGACGTGGAATGAAACTTTCAGAAGGAGGGTGAATCAGAGCTTCCACGGGAGCAATTTATTCGGTGCCTACACACAAACACTGGCCTAACTGGTGCTAATGGGCACCCGCGCCGTCGTTATGTTTCAACCCACGTTGCTGACGTGCAACTTCCATCGCTAATGAAAAGATGAGGAGAAGAGCCGCAAGGCTCAGGCTACTCCCGTCCAATGCCGAACAGCAGTTTTGCTGCAACCTTAAGTCCGAGATGGGAAGAACTGGCAGCTTTCGGGGGAAAAGGCCGGGGACGATTCCTCACGTACGGGCAGGGAAGTGGCAAACGTAAATGTCGGAGCCGTCCTGCCGCCGGGGGCCAGAGAGGCGACTCACGAGGTGCTCTAAAGAGCACGTTCACCTGCTGCTGCGTAACGCCGGGCCACGATCAGGGTGGCAACGTGTGTGCTAAGGAGGGACACGGGGGGACACGGGAGGACACGGGGGGACACGGGGGGCTGCCGGTGGCCCGGCGTCACCTCGCAGGAGCCCCTTTACGCTCTCCCAGCTTCCAGCACGGGAGCAAGCCCGGCCTGACGGGAGCGGGACACCTTGCCGGTACCGACGAGCCCCTTCTCCGGCGATATCGGCACCTTCCCCCGAGACATCCCCGCCCGGGGCTGAGCGGGACCCCGCGGCCACGGTCCCAAACCCCACACGCTCCGAGGGGACAAAAACACGGGGAATCCGTCCACGGCACCGCTCCGGGGGGCTGCCCGGCTCCGACACCGCCGGCCCCGGCCCCGGCCCCGGGGGTGCTGCGCTCCCGGCCGGCTCCCGGCGGGATGCCCCGTCCCTAGACGCCGGCGCGGCCCCGGGGCGGCCCGGTGCGGTCCCGCCGGGCGGGGTGAGCGCGGCCCGGCCCCGCCGCCCCACAGGAATCTGCTGCCTCATCGCCCCTCCCCCCGGCCGCCGCCGCCCGGCCCCACTCACGATCGTCTCCGCCATGGCGCTGCCCGCCGGGGACCGGGGCTCGCCACGCCGCCCAGCTACCGGCCCGGCCCGCTGCGGCCCAGCCCGCTCCGCTCCGCTCCGCGCCGCCTTAGCCCGGCCCGGCCCGCTCCGGCCCGCCGCCTCCCGGGCCCGGCCCGCCGCCTGCACCGCCGCCGCCCGGGCCCCGCGCCCCGGCGCCCGCGTTCCGCCGCGCGAGGGTTCCTAGGCCGGGCGGGGCGGGGCGGGGCGCCCTCCACAGCCGCCCCCCGCGCTGCCTCGGTGCCACCGCCACAGTTGTCCCCCACGCTGCCTCGGTGCCACCGCCACAGCAGTCCCTCCCCACCACCGCCGAGCCCGTCCCTTCGTTCCGCCCACAACCCGCCCCCCCCACCCCCGGGGTGTCCCCGTTGCGGGCCCCGGCCCGGGCGTGGGGTCCCTCGGTGGCCCCTCGCTTCCTTCACGGAGCTCGGGGGGGCTCCCACCGGCCGGGCAGCGGGATGTGGGCTGGGCTCTGCTGCGGCCTGTCCCCCCACTCACCCCAGACCCCCACGCGTCCCGCTGTGCCCTCGTTACCCACCCCGCTAACGGGGCGTCGGGCGTGGGTGCTGCAGCGGGGCTGGGCCGGAGCGGGCCCAGCTGCGGGGCCGGCAGCCGCAGCCCTATTTAAGCACCGGCCACAGCCCCCTCACATGATGGGAGCGTGACCGCCTGGGCCCGAGCACCGGGCTGCGAGCAGGATGGCGCTGAGCAGAGCGTGGCTCTCCCGGCCCCACGGGGCGGCCGGCGGCGGGGAGAGCACCCGGCTGCTGCCCCAGGTAACGCCGGGGCCCTGCGGGACCCCCGGTCCCCTCCTTTGGGGTCCTCAGCCTGCGCTCCCACGCCAGGTGCCCTGTGCCCCCCGACTGCGGGGTGCCGGCTCCGTGCTGGAGGCTGCAGCACCCGCATCCCTGGGGGTCTCCGTAGGGATGAATCTGAATCTGGGGGGGGGGGTGTCTCTGTTAGGGGCAGGGTCTCCGGGAGAGCACCCCCATGCTCCCCAGACCCCAAGGGTCTCTGTGACGGGCAGGGTTACAGCGTGGGGGGGGATGTGGGGTGCCCTGCACAGGGGCTTCTTGCAAAGGGGGTGCGTGGTGGCTCCGGGAGCCCGTGACCGCCTCGGGGTGGGGGGTACGTAGGCTAAGGGGGGCTGTTTCTGGGGGTCTGCTGGGGCCGCCCCGCCGGCTGTGAGCGGCTCGTCTGTCCGCGCAGGTGTCCAGGCTGGTGGAGCTGCCCTACTCCTCCTCCGATGACGATGACAGCTCGCTGGCTGGGGACACGGACCTTCCCGCGGCCGAGCAGGACCCCGGGGCGTGGTGCCCCGTCCCCCCCAAGCCGGGCACGTTCAGCCAGTGCGTGCGGTACCTGGCCTTCCTCTGGAACCTCCTCTTCCTCCTGCTGGGCCTGCTGGCCCTGGCCGTGGGGGTGTGGGGGCTGCTGGCCAAGGGCTCGCTGCGGGGGGAGCGGCTGGCCCCGCTGGGCTCCGACCCCATGCTGCTCTTCGTGCTGGCGGGGCTGGGGGCCAGCACCGTCTCCCTGGCCGGCTGCCTGGGCGCCCTCCGCTCCAGCCCCTGCCTGCTGCGCTTCTTCGTGGGGGCCGTGCTCACCTTCGGGGGGCTGGAGGTGCTGGGGGGGCTGCTGCTGCTGGCGGCACGACACCGGCTGCGGGACGCCCTGCGGGACGCCCTGCTCCTCTGCCTCCTGCGCTACCAGGAGGAGCCCGACCTGCGGTTCCTGGTGGACGAGGTGCAGCGGAGCCTGCGGTGCTGCGGCCTCGGCTCCTACCGCGACTGGGAGACCAACCCGTGAGTCGGGGTGCCGGGGGGGTGTAATGGGGGGGGGGGGGGAGAAGGTGCGTGGATCCAGCAGCTCTCTTTGTCTGTCCCCACAGGTATTTCAACTGCAGTGCCCCGGGAGCGCAGGCGTGCAGCGTCCCCGCCTCCTGCTGCCTGGACCCCTGGCAGAACGGCACCGTCGCCAACACCCAGTGCGCCTTTGGGGTCCTGCGCCTGGGGGACGTGGCGGCCGGCGCCGTCGTGCACTTGGGGGGTTGCGTGGCACAGCTCGGCGCCTGGCTCCGCGGCCAGGCGGGCGGCATCGTGGCCGGCGCGGCCGTGCTGGTGCTGGTTGAGGCCGCCGGCGTGCTCATGGCGTTGAAGATGCTCGGAGACATCGCGCCCGTCGGGGCACGGGATTGAGGGTGTGCCGGCTGCTACCGGGGTGGGGGACGCCGTGGGGTTGGGGATGTGTGGGGGGCTGATCCAGCCCAAAATAAACCTCGCCGGAAGCCCGAACCCCATCCACGTCCTGTCTGTCCCACCCTGCGGCTCGGGGAGACGCTTTCCATCCGCATCCCTGCCAACCCCAGACCACGACACCAGGCTCCCGCGCTCGTTTTGGGTTTTAATGAGCATTTCTCCAGGCTGAGCCCTGCCGCACGGACAGGGCGGCTTCTACCTACGCAGTGCTACGGGGTGGGCAGGCGGCGGTGGCCGTGGCCGGCCTAGATGATGCCGTACTGAGCCAGCTCGTGCAGCTCCAGGTGGCTGAAGGCTTCCCAGGGACAGATGACGGTGATGTCTGGGGAGAGGAGAGGCTGTGTCAGGGCGAGCCCCCCAGCCCGGCCGCAGGCGGCTGTGCCTGCAGCAAGCCCCTCTCCCCACCCGCTGCACAGGGGGGACGGGGACCCCCGTACCTGTTCCCAGCCCCTCCATGCCCGGGATGTCGTCGCCGAACCTGCAAGGAGAGAGAGCGTCTGCGCTGACCCCCGGCCAGCCCCCACCCGCCCCAGGCTGGCATGTACGGCCGTGGGTCCCCCCCCCACTGGGGCCCTGCCGTGGGTCCCGGGGCTCTGCCCCACTCACCCCTGCACCCCCTTTTTGGGGGGCTTGCTTTTGAACTGCCTCGTTTGCCTCTGCTTGAATTTGGGTGGTCCCTTCCGGGGGGTGGCGGGTCCCCCGGTCACCCTCGTGGCTGATTTGATCTCCGGCTTGGGGGGCTCCAGGCTCATGGCTGTGCCGGGGCCGGTGGCCTGCCCTGGGTCGCGGTTGTCCCTGTGGGTCCGGCGCTGGCACGGGATGGCTCCTCACACCTGATGGAGGGGAGATGTGGGGGGAGCGGGGGGGGGGGACACACACACACCAGCTTCTCCTACCACCCACGGGCACCCTGTGCCCCCACTCCCACCCTGTCCTGCCCCGGGGCCCCTCGGCCGTCACCGATCGGCTTTCCGGGCCGCTATGGAGGAGAACCCCGTCCCCGCAACCTTGACTTAGCCCAGCTCGGAGCCCGCTAATCCCCTTACCCCGAAGGCAGGGAAGGGCGTCCCCGGGGCCAGCAGAGCTGCTGCCTCCCCTTGGGGCTGTTCCTCCAGCCCTCGCCCCCCGCCCCAGCGTGGATGTGACACCCGGGGAGCCCCTCGCCGGCACCGCCGGGAGCCCCCACCGCGGCTCGCCCCGGGGTCTGTGCCGCAGCGGGTCGGCATCGGTGCGGCCGCAGGCATGGGAGCGAGGCGTCCCTCAGGGCTGGTTTGCCGCGGGATGGGTTTCGGGGACGGTGGGCACCCTGGGCTGCGGACCCCTCGGGACCCGTGCTGGGATGTGGGGGGGAGCGGAGGGTGGCAGCTGAGGCGGACGTGGCACATGGGCTCCGTCCCGCCGCAGTTGTGCCTCCTCCGGGCACGAGTGCAGGAGTTTTGTGGCACAAGAGACGGCTCCAGCATCGGTGCGAGGGGGTTCGGCCCTGCTGCGGAGCCCGGGACCCTGGCAAGAAGGGACCTGGCCCGGGGAGATGCCGGAGACGCCGCTCCCGGCTGCAGATTGCAGGAGCGGGAGGCGAGAGCAGGCTCCTGCCCGGAGCGAAGCAACACCCTGCCCTGGGAGCCCCGGTGCCGCCGGGACCGGGTCCCATCCCACGCTCGGAGCAGAGCCCCCGACTTACGCAGCCGCCGCGGTCCCCGAGACCAGCGCTGCTCCACCGGAGACCCTCCGTCCCGCTCCTGCTCCCGCCGGCGCACGTCCTATAGACGCTCTGGGTGGCTTTTAGGGGAGGGCAGATTTATCCTGCTCTGGGGTAATAGGATTATTTATGTCCCTTCTTTTCAAAGGGGTAATCTGATGTCCTTCCCCCCGCTCCACCCCAGGGGGACGGGGACGGGGGGGGGGATGCGGAGGGGGTGTCTGGATTAGTGCCGCTGGGACCGACGGTGTCAGGACGGGCAGCAAATCACCCGTGGGGGATCCTGCCTCCTCTCCCCAAACCACCAAGGCACCTCTCCCGCGGGACCCCCCACTCCCCCAGAGCTTGCCCGGTGCCCCTCGATCCCAGGGGCAGGGACGGGACCCCCAGCCTGCCCGGGACCGTGGACCGGCTCTCCGTGAGGAGCTGCCAGCCGGGAACCAAACACCCTTTGGGGTGGGTTGACCCCAAAAGGGCACCAATGCAGGCAGCCGCAGGCAGGCTGTGCCGGGAAATACCGGCAGCAGAGCCCACACGGCTGAAATCACCGGGACGTGCCGGGGTTTCAAGCCTGCGCCCTGCGCTCGGTGCCGAGCACGGCGTGGCCCCGAAAGCGAGGGCTGCGGGGTGTCGCTGCCGGGGTTCCTGCCTGCAGGCGCTGCCAGACTCTGCCCTGGCCTGGCCTGGGTGGGGGTCCTGGCACAAGGGCTGCCCTCCGAGCCCCGTCCCTGCCGGTGCCACCGCGGACGCCTTCACCGGGGGGGACAGCCCGAGCGCTGCCTGGCTGAGGGCGTCTCGGGCCAAAATCTGGCGGAAGAGGGGCCGGGCAGCCCCTGCCCAGCAGCCCCGCTGTCCCCAGGACGGTATCGCTCCAAAGCTTCCCTTAATCCCAGCACTAAAGCAATTACAAAAAAGGAATAATCTCAGTCCACTTTAACTGAACTTCAGCCCCTGCCACTAATTGCAATTAGTTGGACTCCAACAAATAGGATTACCGGGATCCGGGAGTGTTTTCTACGAAGCCGGCAGAACCAGCTACTTCTCCAGCAAAGAGCAGGGCCCTGGTGTTAATTGCTGCTTCCAGGTTGAGTTTCGTTAGCGAGCGCTGCTCAAGGGCTTCGTGGCTCCTTGGGGAGCTCATCCCGAGAGGACGGGGGGGTCTGCAGGGGTCCCGATGGCCAGGAGCCTGCGAGCCCCCCAGCCCAGCCGGGCAGGATGGAGGTGAGGTTGTGCTGGGCCAAATTTATGGGGTTTTAAGACGGAGGCAAAAGCAATCAAGGAAGAAAAGGCACCATGAAGGGCAGCCGGGCAGGCTGTGACCTCGGTGCCGGAGCTGGGGACGGTGCCCTTGCCGGGAGGCTGCCGGGCCCCATGTGCTCGGGGCCGCACGCTGCCCGCACCTCCTGCCCGGGGAAGGGGCCGGCAGCGCCGGGTGCCTCCCCTGCAAGCCCTTCACGCGGAGGAGCCCCTAAGAGGCTTACGGTGCCGGTAGGGAGGGGGGTCCGGCACGGCGGCAGGGTGGGGGGGCCCGGCACGCGCCCCAGCCCTCCCCAGTCACCAGGTCACGGCCAAGCTGCTGAAGACGCTTAAAATCCAAGCTGGAACTGCAAGGACGAGGCAAGAACAGTGGCGTGGGGAGGGCTGGGCGTGGGGGGGGACGCGCCAGCCTGCCCTTGGCGGGGATTTTCTGTCCCGGGAAATCCGGGGCTCAGGGCACGCGCGAGCCGCTGCCCGTCCCCAAGGACAGGGTCCCCCAGAGATGAGAAGCCAGACGCGACCTCGGCGCTGCCTGTATTGAAACACACGTGGGATCCCGTGCACGATGCCACGCGGGTCCCCGGGGGTGCTCAGACCGTCCCCAGCCCACCGCCCCCGGGGATCAACACGCACAAATAAATACTTTAAATAAGCCGAGCCTGGAGCCCACCATCCAGCCTGGAGCGGAGGCTGCCGGGGGGTGTCACCCGCCGGTTTTGGGGGGCTGGGGGAGGATCAGTCCTTCTCCATGCGCAGCCTGATCTCCATCTTGAGGAACATTTTAATGTTCTCGTCCTCCACGTGCTCCTCCACGGCCGCCAAGGCCCGCTCGCCGCCGTCCCGGTACCGCTCCAGCAGCTCCTCCACGTACCCGACCCAGACGCAGCTGGGGCAGCCGGTCCCGCAGCAGTGGGTGGGCGGTGGGGGGACGGGGGGGGTGGCAGGAGGGACCCCCCCCTCACCCTGGGGGGTGCCTGTCCCGCCGCCGCTCCCCGGGGTGTCCGAGGTGCCGCCAGCCTTTGCCGGGGTGTCCGAAAGTTCCCGAAGGCCAGAGATGTTGGCGGGGTGGGGGTGTGGGACCCCTCCCCTGAGCACCCCTCCGCGGCTGCGGGTGCCGTCCGGGGGCTCCTGAGAACCACGACCCCGCGTTGCCGCCAGCCCAGGGGGGAGACGCGGGGGCAGCCCCGCCCGCTGCGTCCCCCTCCCCAGCCAGAGGACCCCCACCCGCCCCACAGCACCCCGCTCCCTGTGTACCCCCTCCATCACCCCCCCACCAGCTCACACGGCCCCAGCAGCACCCCCTGCCCCCCATCCCAGCACCCCCTGCCTCCCTCAGCCCCCCCGTCCCCAGCACCCCCATCCCCCATCTCATCCCCATCCCCCTTTGACCCCCCCATCCCCAGCTCCCCCCATGCCCCCTTGACCCCCCCAGCTCCCCCCCCATCCCCGGCACCCCCTTGACCCCCAGGTCCCCCCATGACCCCCTTCTCCCCTGGGGTCCTCTCTGTCCCCCCAATACCCCGCCCCCCCCCCCGCTCACCCCCCGGCGCGCCCCCGCCAGCCCGCGCGCCCCCCGCAGCAACATCCGGCCGCAGCGCCCTGGCCACAGCCCCGCCCCGGTCCCGCCCGAGCGACAGCTCTTCCGACCAATGGCAGCCCGGCGCGGCCAGCTAATGAGGGTGTGGCGGTGGGGCGAAGCCAATAGGGAGCAGGGGGCGGGGTCAGCGCAGTGCGGGGCGGAGGGAAGCCGGAAGTGGCGGCGGGACGGTGGCGTGGGGAGCGGCGGAGGCATGGGCCGGCGGCCGGGGCCGGGCCGGGGCCGCGGCCAAGGACAGGGACAGCGACAGGGACCGGGACCGGCACCAGGGCGGAGCCTGATCCCCCCGCGCCCCGGCAGGTCAGTGCCCGGGGAATCCGGTCGGGATCGGGCCTGGCTGGGTCCCGCTTTGGGGCCCGGTCCCACGCCGGATCAAGGGGTCCCCGGGGCCGGCCGGGCCCTGGCCGGGTCCCGCTTCCGGGGGCTGGGTCCCACTGTCCCCCTGTGCGCAGATCCCGGTGTCCCACCGTGCCCCCTGGTCCAGGTGCTCCGCTATCCCGCCATGCCCGGGTCTCGGTGCGCGGGTCGCGGTGTCCCACCGCTCCGGTGTCCCGCCATGCCCGGGTCCCGCTGCTTCAGGGCGGGCCTCACACCATGTTCGTTCTCTCCCAGGAAGGAGAAGAAGGTGGACAACATGAAGCCCAAGCACCCCGACGAGCAGGAGATCCCCTTCCGCCTGCGGGAGCTCATCAGGAGCCGCGAGGCCATGAAGCGCCCCGACCCCGGGAAGAGGCGGGTGGCAGGTGGGGTGCGGAGCTGGCCCCAGCAGGGGTGCCCGGGGCCTGGCCGAGGAGCCCGCGGAGCCCCGGTGCAGCTGGAGGCGGCCGGATCCTGCCGTGGGACGTCCTCGTCCCCCCGGTGATGTCCCACCCCTGCCCTGCCGGGGAGAGGGAGCCCCCAGGTTGTCACTGCTGCAGCGATGTCACCCGTCTCTCCTAGAGAAGAAGCGGCAGCCCAAGTCAAAGGGCCCCGAGGCCCAGGGAGACATCCCCGTGCCCAAGTTCAGGAGGGGGAAGGGGGAGTCGGAGCGCTCCTACGTCTGCCGCATGGAGCAGGAGGTGCAGCGCGTCCTGTTCCTCACCAAGAACCAGCTGCAACGGGAGCCTGAGAAGGAGGTGACGGCACCAGAGAAGTCCAAGAGAAAGAAAGAGTGAGAGCAGGGCCACCGCGGCTGCCGGGGCTGGACTGGGCTGCCAGGCCTGTGCCCCAGACCGGTTCTGGGTGCGTGGTGGGTCCTTCGCCGGTGCTGCAGCGCAGGTCCAGCATCCGGCAGCGACTCGGGGTGCGGGTGGAGGGCTGTGGGCCTCATCTCCACGGGGCCGAAGCTCTGGGACCGGAGCCACAGACTTGCTTCACCCTCCTGCTACTGGGCTGGAGCTGGGGGGGAGAGGTGGAGGGCCCCAGGTTTTGGGGGGATCCCATGGGGTGGCAACTCACTTGCTCCCTGTCTGGTCTCGAGCCCTGGCCGTAACGCAGCTCTTCAGGTTTCAGAATAAGAAGCTGGAAAAAGCGCGGAAGAAGAAGGAGGAGAAGAAAGAGGCCATGCTGGAGAAGAGCCTGTTCCAGGGTGGGTCTGGCGCAGCGGGGTGGCTGGAGTGACCCCCTGCCCCGGCAGCGTGGGGAGAGGTGGGGCTGAGAGGGAGCGGTGTGTCCCGGGGAGCTCCTGCCTGACGCCGGCGCCTGCTTCTCTCTCTTAGACGCGGTGCCGTTCGGTGAAGTGGTTACGCAGCCGCCCACCATCACCTCGCGGCCCAGGGGCCGGGGCCCGGCGGAGCAGGTGAGCTGCCGGGGGGGCGATGCCTCCCGCCCCTCGGCCGTGCCCTCGGGTACCCGCAGGTCTGGGCTGGACCCGGGTCGTCTCCCCTCCCTTGGGCTGGAAATCAGGGCCGGAAGGGCAGCGGTGGCCTCAGCCTCCTGGTGACAGTTCCTCAGAGCTTGGTCCTGGCTTTTTCATCCTTCGTCCTCCCTGACCTGTCCCGTCTCTGCCCGCAGGCTGGACGGAAGCGGCTCCTCCTGACGTCTCGCCTGGGCCAGAGCCAGGCGTCCCCAGCGTCCCCGGCAGCGCCGGTGTCGATGGCTCGCCGGCGCATCGTGGAGGAGGAGAGAGCGCGCGTCATCCAGGCCTACAGGGACATCCAGAGGCGCAAACAGCAGCAGCGGGAGGCGGCGCGGGGCAGCGCCCGGGCTGGACGCAGGGTCCCCCGCTGAGCCCAGCCTGGAGGAGCTGGGCCTCCCTGGTCCCAACGAGGGTGCGCAGGCAGCGCGCAGGCAGCACGGGACCCCGGGACTCGAGGGGGACGGTTGTCCTGACCCTGCTCTCCTGTTGCCGTTGCCGAGCCCTGGGGCTCCCCGCAGCCCCGCACCTCGGCTCGGGGCGCCCCGTGGGCTCGGCGCCGGAGCTGGGACCCCTGCGGTGCCACGGACCTGCTTGTAGTAAAAGTGCCGTTGAGTGCTGATGGCGTGAGCGCGTCTGTGCCTCCCCGGCCTGCCCGGCCGCCTTCCTGCGCCGCAGCTGGGAAGGGGACATCCCTGTGCCGGTGCGTGCGTGGCCGTGCCGGGTGCTGTGCCGGCAGGCGTGCCGGCAGATGGCAGTCCTGGCGTGCAGCGGGCATGTCACCGTCACTCGCTGCGGGCTGGCCCTGGCAGGGCTCTGGCTGGGGGCTGGACCCTCGTTGCTGAGCCTCGAGGGAGACCCCAGTGCTGGCCGTGACCCCTCCGGCTCCCACCCCGGCTGCCGGTTGGAGGGGGGCGAGCCGAACCCCCGGGGATGTGGCGCGTCCCACAGGACTCACCCGCACGGCGTCACTTTCCTCCGTCGTCACCACACGGTGACGCTGCGTGAGCCCTTAGGCCGCAGCCACGCTCACCCTGCCCTCAGCATGGCCACCCAGCCCCGCACTGCCCGCGTCCCTGCCTGTCCCCGGCAGACACCCCGGGTCACGGTGACCGCGGTGCCCTCCCCGCTGCCAGGGACGCTGCCACGGCCCCATCGCTGCACCCGCACCAACCCCGCGCCATCTGGCACGGCCGCGAGGCCCCCGCAATCCAGACCCGGTGGACGCCCCGCCGGGGCTGACAGCCCCCCAGCTCCCGGCGCTGGGGGCGGGGGGGGCACGGGGGGCTGCTCCCGGCACAGCACAGCCCCTGTCTGCCCGCGGGGCCGGCGCGGCGGCTTCACCTGCGTGGGACAAAGGCGGTGCTGTTCGGCGGCCCCGTGCCACGGTGCCTGCACAAAGCGTTGCCTGTTGGAGCGGGACCGGCCCCGGCTCTGCGGCCGGTGCTGACGGCAGCCGGTGGGATCCCGGGCTTCCGGAGGGGCTGGGGCCGGATGCGGGGAGCGGAGCCACCGGCAGCTCTGGTGTCCCCTGCCAAAGCTGAATGGGGACAGAGTCTTTGCTCCTCATTTTTTGGGTGACTCTGCTGTCCCTGCGGTTGTCACCTCCTTCCTCGCACCCCGGCGCAGCCCCTGCACCAGCCCGGTTCAGGGCTGGGCTTGCAGGTGGACGTACCTGAGGTGGGGCGCACGCCGTGCCGTGCCGCGCCGTGCCGTATGGTGCCAGCGGTCAGGAGGAGGGTGCGTTGCGGTGGCAGCAGCCCCAGGGGCCTCAAGTGCCTGGTGCTGCCTGGAGACGTCCCTGCTGCCAGCCGGCACCAGGTAAACACGGGTGACGCAGCGCAGCCCCGGGGGGGCACAGCCGGTTCCTGCTGCAAACAGCCGCTCCCGCGGCCGTCCCGGCCTTCGGGGCTGCGCCTACCGTGCCACGTCCCTGCAGCCGGGAGCGTGGGCACGTGCCGGCTGGCAAGGACACGGCCGGGACGCCGCACGTGCCAAACTCCTGCTCGTGCATCCCTCGTGCGGGCACCACGGCCGTGTACGGCGCTCGTGCCTGCAGCCGTGGGCAGCCCCGCCGCCGCCAGCCCGGCTCCGGCTCAAGGAGACCGGGTCACCCGCCTGCCCCCACGGAGCCATTTCAGCCCCTGAATAATTCACGGCACTGCCGGCCGTGGCCGCAGGCTTCCTGCCCGGCAGGAGAAATCGCTGCAGAGGGGAAAGGCAATCTGAGCAGGAGAAACCGCCCCCGACCTTGGCACGTCCTCCATGCCGTGCCACTTCCCGCCAGGCAGCCCATCTGCCCGCCGGCTGCCGGTCCCGCGCTGCCTGCCCTGCCAAGGCTGCCGGCTCCCGGCGCAGCGGCCCCATCTGTGCGCCTGGCCCCGGTGCACGCTGCCACGGGGGGACGGGGAGCAGGGGACGTGGCTGGGGGACGCCGAGGGCCCTGCCCTGAGCCCCCCCTTGCTCCCTGCTGTCCCCCAGGAACGGGATGCGGGGCTGAGCCTGCCGGCACCGTGGCAGAAGCCCTTGGCCGTGGTGGGGCCAGGGATGGAGGAGCAGCCGGCGGCACGGTTGGGTACCCCCTTCCCATCAGAGGCTGCCTGCTACGGCACCGCGTAGGAAAAGCCACCTTTATTGGGGCTGACCTGAAAAAAAAGGGGAAGAGGAAGAACGACAGAGAAAGCCATGAGGGGGACGAGGGGCCCAGCTCCCTCCCTGCTCCCCGGGAGGGATCCCCGAGCCCCGGGGCGGGAAGGCACCGAGAAGGCTGCTGGAGCCACGGGGGGCCAGGTCCCCAGCCCCAGCAAGGCACTGATCCCCCGCACCCTGAGCGGCCCCCCCTTCTCCGGCAATGGGGAAACTGAGGCACAGCAGAAGTCAGGGCTGGGGAGAGCTTTGTGTCACCTTGTGCCCTGCAGCGGGACGGTGCCGGCTCAGCTCAGGGCCTGTGACGTCCCTGGGGCTGACGAGGGTCAGCGTGGAACCGGGGGCTCAGCGCCGGGGGGAGCCCCGGGCAGGAGTCCCACCGGCTCCTCGGCTTCTCGGCAGCGGATGGTCCCTGGCCCGGAGGGGACGGGGTGTCCGTGTGTCACGATGGCAGTGAGGGGATGACTCGGGGTGGCCCCGCGGGAGCTGGTCCTTGCGGCGGGGACAGCAGCAGGGATGCGGGGGTCCAGGCGGAGCTGGTGGCTTGCGGGTGCCGCGGCCAGGCGGGACGGGTGGCTCTGGGACCGCGTCCGGGCATCCCTTACACAGGAACCGGCTCCGGCTGCCGGACAGGGCGGGATGTACGTGGCGGGGCGGGATGAGGCTCGGCGAGACCTCAGGAGCGGGACGGCGGGGCCGTGGCTGTGCCGGCACTGCGGGACCCATGCCGTGGGGGCTTCACCACCGGTTCCTGCTGTACGGGGACTGCACCTGCAGGCAGAGCGGGACGGCGCTGGGGTGGCGTGGCGGCGGCAGGGCTGTGGCACAGGCCAGCAGACCCGGCTCTGGCACCGGTGGGGAGGTGCAGCCACGCTCGCCCCCACGCTGGCTTGCCCTGGGGCACCGGGCAGAGTCATCCCTGTCCCTGCCCTCCCACGGGAGACGACGCCGTGGTGGGGACAGACTTTGCACCCGGTCGCGGGCTGGACCTTGTTGCCCGCTCTCCCGCCCACCGCGTTGCACATTAACCCACCTGGCAGCTCCTGCCGTCCCGCTGGGCGGTGGCGTGCCGGGCCTGCGCCGCGAAGGCGTCCTCAGCTCGCAGCGTGGAGCTGGCGCTGCCGGCCACCGGGCTGGCGGTGGAGGCGCGGGGCAGGATCACGTCATAGGGACCTTCGGTCTGCGGGGCAGGGGAGGGAGGGCTGCAGAGGCACCGGGAGCACCCCCAGCCCCGCGGGGTCCCAAGGGAGGAAGGCGAGGGGTGACCCCCCCCCCCCCCCCAGCACCCTGTTACAGCAGTCCTTGGGACAGGGGGGCCAGGGGAGCCGCCCCCCCAGAGCCCTCCCCACACCCTGGCCCCCGTCCCAGCCGCTCCGGTTGAAAGCCCGTCCATCGGGCAGGATGCGGCCGCCGCGGAGAGGCCGGTGGCGCCGTGCGGCGTCGCACTTACCGGCCCCTTGTGCATCAGAGCCATCTCGGTGGGCTGGTAGACGCTGGTCAGCAGCTGCCCGTTGTAGCCGCTGTACGGGGACACCGGCTTCTTGGCTGCAAAGAGACGGGGACGGTGAAGGTGTGGGGGGGGGCTCACCCAGCCACCCCCACCCCACCGGGGAGCCGCTCCTCGTTAGCAGGTTTAATGAGCTGACTCAGCAACCGGCTGCTCTGTGCCTGTCCCGGGGGACAGGAGGGACGTCCCAAGGGTTTGCATCACCGCGCTCCTGGCACAGCCCCTGCCCGGCCGGGGTTTGTTATTGTAGGGTCTCTCGGGAGGCGGGGTGGCACGGGTGCTGCTCGGGAGGGCCCACGCTGCCCCGTGGGCTGCAGACGCCTTTGGTGGGGCAGGGCTGGCGCTCGCCCACCGGTCCCCATTGGGGCAGCGGACACCGCCCCGTGTTATTGTAGGGTCTCGCGAGCAGAGCGGCTGCCTGGGGCGGAGGGCCGGGAGCCGCAGGCACCCCGCGCCGGGGAGGGAGCACCCCTGCAGCCGCTGAGCTCAGCCCAAACTGGTAGACCCAGCCCAGCGAGTTTTCGGGAGCCACAACAACGGCAGGCGTCAATCCCGGGCGGGTCACGGCCAGACGTCTCGCCGCCCGCCCACCGCTGCCGGCCCCGGTGCCGGTGCCCGCTGCCAGCCCCGCCGTGGGGCAAGAGGGTCCCCGGTGAGCCCCGGCACCTACCGAAGGAGGGCTCGTCCATGGAGAAGGCTTTGTTCTCCACAAACATGCTCTGCGACTTCTGCTCCTTGAGGATGGTCTCGTAGCCCACCCCGCGTGTGGGGTAGACGTCGTCCTCAAAGGCCTGCTCGGGGCCCTGCCGCGTCACGTGCGTCACCTCGGGGATGACGTAGAGGAGGAGGAAGGCGCAGGCGTTGGAGACCAGCGCGATGGCCAGCGTGGGGTCATCCCAGGTGGGCTTCTCGCCGGCGCGCTGGTTCCCGTAGAGGTACATGGCTATCCACACCACCCAGATGGCCAGGGAGAGGCTGGTGGTGGCCAGGATGAAGGCGCCGTGCTTGCGCCAGCGGCTGTAGCGGCCGCAGAGGGCCGGCCAGGAGGTGCCGAAGGCGGCCACCAGCAGGAACATGACATAGATGAGCGCCATGACGAAGTCAGCATCCGCCAGCTGGCAAGGGTCTGGGGAGCCGCCCTCCTGCCGCGCCACCGTGATGATGAGCCACTCGGCGTTGATGATGACCTCCACCAAAGCGAGGAGCAGGGCCACCGCTAGCGTCACCCAGCCCCGTGGGCCCCGGTTCCTCCGCGCCAAGAAGTTGAGGGCCACGGCGTGCGCCAGCAGGCAGGAGAAGCAGATGCCGAAGAGGACGCCAAAGAGGAAGCGGCGGGAGGTGCAAGTGGAGAAATCTGGCCCCACGATGAAGTCAAACGTCAGGCAGAATAGCCCGAAGGTGCCCAGAAGAAAGAAGACCTGCGTGGCCACCAGGCTCTTCTTCTGGGGGTCCTGTACGAAGGGCAGGCTGGCCACCAGGACGATGGTGAGCACGAAGCTGGTCACCACGCCGAGGCTGGCCACGGCCTCCAGCACGACGCCCCAGGCTGCCGAGAGGTCGCAGAGGTTGTAGTAGAGGGAGGAGAGGTCCTTGCCGCAGCCCGAGGGAGGGGTGGTCTGGCCGCTGGCCGCGGGGAGCAGGGCCAGCAGCACGCAGGAGGCCGCCGGCGGCACCGCCGCAGCACCCATCCTGCACCGTGGTGCGGGTGCCGAGCGGGGCGTCCAGGGACCCTGCGGGACAGAGGGGGGATTAGGAATCGGGGACCGGGGCCGCGGCTCAGCTCCCGGCGCTGCCTGCGCTGTCTCCAGGGCTCAGAGCGTCCCTGCCCGCAGTCCCCGGCTGGCATCCCTCCCGCTGCACCACGGCGAGCAGTCGGGTCCCGGGGAGCCCTCTCTGTGCCGGCACAGCCGAGCCCACCCCAGCGCGGCCCAAAGCAGCCGCAGCCGGGACCGGGCAGACACGCGTCCCCCGTGGGCTCCTTGCCTGGAGGCTGGAGGCAGCCGGGGGGGGCTCAGCCTCCCCTGCACCCCACACGCTCCCTCCTGACATGGGATTTCTCTGAGCGCGGCCGGCTCTGGGGCTCTGCCGATCCCTTCCTCCAGTGCCGGGAGCAGGCAGCACCGTGCCCGCTGGCTTCCCCGAGAACACCGAACAGGGGCCCAGGCCGGACGGCAGAGGTAACACCTGGGGACGGGGCTGTCCCCTCAGCTCGTCCCTGCGTGCCAGCGCGTTCTCCTTTCCACTTCTCCTGTCCCACTTCCCTCCTCTGGCTCTGGGCACTGACCCAGGGCAGGTCCCGTGTCCGGCGCTGCCGGCCGCTGGCACGCAGGCAGCCGCAGCCTGGCATGGCACGGGCATGGCACGGCACGGCACGGCACCGGGATCCCTGTCCCTGCTCCTGCGGCCCTGGGGAGCGCGGGGTGGGCATGGGGAAGAGGAGGCAGCGAGGAAGCTGCAGCCCCACTGCTGGGGGGGGGGGGGAACCCGGCGGGAGACCCCCGGCAAGGTGACCCCGGGCTGGAGCGGGAGCAGTACCCGGGGCCGGGACCCCCGCTCCCCCCCCCCGCCAGCGGCACCCGGAGCCCGGGCAGCCCCCGCCCCGCACCCGGGGCTGCCGGCCCGGGATGGGGCCAGGGACCCCCGGCACCGCGCTGGGGCCGAGCCCCCCCGCCCGCGGGTCCTACCGGCTCCACCGCGCCCGGCCCGGCCCGGCCGGCCCCCCCGCCTCTCCCCGGCGGCTCCGGCCCGCTCCCCCGCACCCCCGGCCCGGTTCCCACGCACCTCCCGACCAGTACCGGCCGATTCCCCGACGCTCCCGACCGGTACCGGATCCCAAACTTGGCCAGAGCCGCCCGCAACTCTCCGGCCAGCCGAGCCCGCGGGGGCGGACGGCTCCGGGTCCCGGTCCCGGCTCCCGACCCGCTCCCGTTACGGCTCCCGGTCCCCCCCAGCCCCGCAGGGCTCGGTCCCCGTGTCCCCCCCCCCCCCCCCCCCCGGCCCCGCTCACCGGCTCCAGCGCCCGGAGCCCGGCCGCTCCGCTCGCTCCGCCGTGCCGTGCCGTGCCGTGCCGTGCCGGCGGGCGAGCGAGCCCCGGTCCCGCGGCACCGTGCGCGCCTGCCCGGCCCGGCCCCTCCCCGAGGTGCGGCTCTGCCCGGGGAGCGCGCCCGGGGCCGGCCGGGACCTGCCCCGCCGCGGGCGGGGGGCACCGAGCGGGGCCGGGGTCCCGCACCGGGTGGGGGTACCTGCCCCGGGGGCACGGCGGGGGCCGGCGGGGGCCGTGCGGGGTGGCCGGGAGCGGGGCCGGAGCCCGGGCTGGGGGGGGTGGTGGGGTGGGTGTGGAGCGGGGGCGATCAGCACGGGAGCCCACCTGGCCATCGGTGGAACGAGTCTGCGGGGTCTCAGCCCGGAGGAGCCGGGTCAGCCCGGCCCTGCTGAGCCTGGGGGGACCGCAGGGGCCGGGGCGGGGGGGCTGTCCCGGGGCAGCATCACCCACACGGGGCCTTGCACCGACCTCCTCTGGGTGCTGGGCCGGCGGCACCCGGCTGGTGGGTGGGCTCCCGGGTGGGAGCCGGGAGCGGGACTCCACAGGCAGCCCCACGGTGTAAGGGTACACCGGGTCCCGCCGGGAAGGCCCGAGGCGCAGGCCCGGAGGGGCCTCCCGGAGGAATGTCAGCTGACGGCTAAAGCCGGAGCCCTTGGCAGGGCAGCGGGGCCCCAGAAAAGCCCTTCCTGCGAGGGGCCGGGGGCCCAGGGCAGCCCCGGCCCGGGGGCAGCGCGGGGGGCTCGGCGATGCCTGTCCCGGCGGGGGTGGCTGTGCACCCCAGGGCTGGGCACGGGCACCCCGCGGTCACCCCATCCCTGGGGCTCGGGGATGGGGAAAAGCCCCAGGAGGCTCGGGGTGCCCTGGGGGAGGTTTCCAGGCAGGCGCTGCTATTTTGGGAGGGTGAAGCAAGAGGGTGAAGGATGCAGACGAAAGTTCAACGTGCCTCTGGCAGGTCCTCCCCCAGCCCGGGCCGGGGTGAAAACAATCCGAGGAGCAAGGGAGGCAGAGCCGGAGCCGGCAGCACCCACGGCACGAGGACCGGCACCCGCCGGAGCCTGCGGGGAGAAGACGGCGTGTCTGGGCTGGGTGCTGCACCCGCTGCCGCCGTCCCTCCGGCACTGGGGCCGCCTGCCCTCCTGCCCTTCTTCTTCCTAAAGAGCGTTTGGCTTCGGGACGGCGTTTGGGGGAGGATCGCCCCTCCCTGCCGGGGCACGTGCACACGCGTGTGCTCTCACTGCGGTGCCGGAGAAGGGCGGCGTGGACGGAGGGGCTCTGCAGTGGCCTCTTGTGCCTCAGTTTCCCCAGGGAGTCGGGGTTCAGACTCGCAGGGCCTGGCAGTAGCCCCCGCTCACCGGCAAAGGCTCAGCCTTGGATAACCAGCGCTGGGAGCGTGGGCTGGCTGCCCTGCTGCCCCTGCGCCGGCGCTGACCCGGGCCCAAGCCGCCGAGAGGCCACGCTGCATGCGGCTTCCTGCCGGCTGCTTCCTTCCGCTGCGTGGGGCCGGCGGGTTTCCCAGCTGCTGACTCAGCACAAGCCCCCTCCCCGTGACCCCCGCACCCGCCATGGGGCCGCTGGCAGGGGTCCGTCCCGCCGAGGCTGCCTCGCAGCCGCGCGGCTTTCGTCCTTGCGTCCCCCCCACGGTGGATGATGTCCTCCCCCCTTCCTGTGGGGACCCTCCCGGCTTTCCAGCCTTGCTGCACACCCCTGGGGTTTTTGTAGGTCCTACAGAAACACCTCACCAGGGAGGCGGCTGCGGGGTAGGTCGGGTATGATCCCACCATGTGCTGGCTGCCTTACAGGGACCAACCGTGGGCTGCGAGGGACCGGCTGCCCTCGGTCCCCTCCTGCGGCCGCATGCCAGGGCGGTTGGTGCCTGGCACAGCCCTTTCGGCGAGGGCAGAGCCCAATCCCGGTTCCCTGGTGTCCCGGGTGGGCTGGGGACCGCGGTCCCCATGGTGGGACCGGGCAGAGCCGGTCCCTCCAGCACAGCAGCCGCGGTGAGGGGCTGGGACTCAGCTCAGCACAGCACCGGGACGTGGGCCAGGCTTCCCCGCCGGCTCACTCCGACAACATCAGCATGCTGGGCGCATTTTTTCCAGGCTTACCTTTTCTACGGAGCCGCAGGGCCGGGCGGCTGGCGTGGCTGGCACGGTGGCACGGCTGGCACGGTGGCACGGCTGATTGAGGCCCAGCTCCACCGCGGCTCCCGCTCGGCCGTGGCTCAGCTCGGGAAGGCGAGAGCCGTACCTGGGACCGGGGGGGGCCCCGCTCACCCACCCAGCTGCCTCCCCGCTGCCGCCGCTGCCCGGGCCGGGGCTGGGGAGCTGTTTTCCACCCAAGCCGGTTCTGTCCAGACCGGAGCCCCTCGCCGCCGGCGGACGCGGTCAGCACATTTCCACCTCCCTCTCCAAGTAAATAAACGCCGGTTGGCGAGGGGGGGCCGGCGGTGGTCCCGGCCTGCCGCAAGCGGGGCTGCACCTCCTGCCAAACGCCGTCCTTGCCGGCAGAGCCCCCCTGCCCCGCGGCCCCTCCTGCCCCGGCGAAGGGCCCCGGGGTGGGCTCCAGCCCTGGAAGCCCCCAGGGATGGGTGCTCGCCAGGCGGGAGGCGCTGGCCGGGTTAATATCTAATCTCTTCCCCGTCCTGCTCTCCTCACATGCCAGAATTAATGGAGCGAACACCTCCCAGGTACCACCCGCGCCACCAGGTCGGGGTTTAACCCTGTCACCGGGAGTACGGCCGGGGCTGGATCCCGCCTGGCGTAAGGCAGCACCACCGGCGGGGTCTGCCCGTGCGGGGGACGGATCCGGCTGCGGGGCCCCGGGTGCACCGCGGGCAGGCGGGTGCGTGCCGGTGCCGCTGTGGGTCTGCCCCACGTCCCGGGGGTTTTGGCTCATCCCATGAGCACCGGGGGGGGCAAACGCTGCGCCCCATCCCACCCCGGTGCTGGGCACAGGCCGGACTCGGTGGGACGGGCAGGGGGGAAGCCCGGTGGGCGGGGGGGGGGGGGGTGTGTGTCTCCATGGCCAGCCCAAATCCCCCGGGGGGGCCGGCTGAGCCCCTGCCCCCCGGGGCAGCCCCCCTGGGTGCTGTCCTGCCCGGACTCCGGGGAATTGGAGGGGCAAGGCTGGTCTGTTTGGGGGGGATTACGCTAAGGACCTTGCAGGGGAATTAGGGTGGGGAGCGGGACGGGCAGGGCTGGTGCGGGGGGCCGGGGGTGCGGGGGTGCCGGCTCCCTGCCCCCGGGCTGTGCCAGCTCCTCAGGGCGTCCCGTCCCTGCCCTCTGGTGGCAGCTGGGGACAGCCGGGCTGGCACGGCACAGCCGCTCGCCCAGCGTCGCACCAGCTCGGTACTGGTGTAACTGGGAGGGCGGCACTGGTTCCGGGTGCAGCCGGCGCAGGGGGGTATCGTGAGCCCCCTCCCTTGCAGCCGGTGGGAGACGCTGCACCCTTGGGCTGGGGTGCACCCAGGGTGCCCGGGGGGCTGCAGCCTTGCAGGGCGGCTGTCCCGGGTGGAATAATGGGTGGGGGCCGGCTCGGGCAGAGCCCGGAGCTGGGGTCTTACCGTGTGCCCAGGCCCCGCAGCTGGGGACGCTGGAGCCCGTGGACGCCCCCTCCCAGCACCCCCCCGGGCACCGTGGCACTGGGAGCACTGGGGTGGGCAGGGCCGAGAGCTCAGGGCTGGGCAGCGGGACCCCGTGCCCAGGGGTGCAGGGTGCCCCCATCCCAGCCGCTCGCAGGGAGCCGGACCCAGGCAGAGTTTTGGTCTCAGCACGGCAGTTTATGGAGGAAGGACCGTCCCGCCGGCGCCCAGCGGGCACCGCGTCCTCGCCAGGGCCCGCAGGAGCTCACCTGCACCCGTCACCCCTCACCACGGGGCAGCCGTGCCCGCCGGGCTCCCCCGGACCTCGGGTGCGTCGGTTCAGCACAGGCTGGAGCTGATGCAGGAGAGCAGCACGGTCACACTCCCTGGCCGTGGCCAGCCGCGGAAGCCCCATGAGCCCCACGGCCGCAGGGCTGGAGAGGAGCCCAGCCGGGGGGGCACACGTGGAGCAGGCAGCAGCTCCTGCCGCCGAGCTGGGGCACGTCCTTGCTGCCGAGTTTCCCGGGGGGGCCGAACACCGTGCGTCCCGAGGGGCTGAGCACGGGCAGGGCTGAGCTGCCCGTCCCGGTGCGGCTCAGGGAGCGGGCGGGGGTCCCTGGGCTGCAGCGGGTGCTGCCCGCAGGCAGGGCAACCCGATGGCCCCAAACGAGTGGAACCAGCTGGCTGGGCACAACCGCCGCCTCTTGCCACCGCCACCGGCACCCGCGTTAACCCCCAGCTCTGCGGAGGGCAGGCGTCGCGGGGGCAGTGTCCCCGGGGCAGGGTCTCGCCGGGTCCCGGGGCGATGCCTGGGGCTGGGTGAGCACCGGGCCCCCTGGCCGAGTGCTGCTCTGGCTGGCAGCAGCCCCGGCTCAGAGGGCCGTCCTGGCCAGCAGCTCCAGTGGTTTCAGGGCTGGGAAGCGGCCGCTGCCGTGCCGGGGGCCGTGCCGGAGGTGGGCCCGGACCACTTCGCCCACTGTGCGGCGGAAGGTCTGGCTGACGAAGCAGTAGAGGAAGAAGTTGAGGGTGGTGTTGAGCATGGCCACCATGTTGGCAATGTCCAAGGCCAGGTGCATGCGCCAGTCCCTCTTGACCGAGGCCACGTAGAGGTGGCAGATCATGACGATGGTCCGGGGAGCCCAGAGCACGATGAAGACAGTGGTGACGGCCAGGAGGAGAGCCGTGGTCTTGCTCAGGCGGGGTCGGCCGCCCCCCGAGCGCCTCTGCCGCTTCAGCTTGCAGATGATGATGGAGTTGGTGGCCAGGAAGATGCTGCAGGGCAAGAAGTAGATGGTGATGCAGTGCACCCACTTGAGCACCATGTCCAGGGCGGTGGGGGGGTCGGCATCGCGCCACACGTCCAGCCACCAGTAGAAAGGGATGCCCGTGGCCAGAGCCACGGCGAAGACGGCTGCGATGATCTTGCGGGTACGCCGTGGGTAGGAGACAGCGCGGTACCGCAGTGGGTGGCAGAGGGCCACGTAGCGGTCCATGGTCAGCAGGACGGTGACCCAGATGGAGGCATGGTTGGCTGTGAACTCCAGCACATTGACAGTGTGGATGAAGGCGCTGGGCACCGCCCGGGCCAGGATGGCTGTCTGCAGGATGAAGCCCACAAAGATGATGAAGACCTGGGTGAGGATGTCGGAGGTGGTCAGGGCCAGCAGGTACCAGTACGATGACTTCTTGGTCCTCGTGGCCAGGCGGGACAGGGCCACGGCGGTCAGGACGTTCACTGGAGGGAGGGGAGCGATGTGCGGTGGTGAGACCCTGGGGCTCACAGCCCCCCCACACCCTGCAGCACCCGGGACCCCGGCGGTGCCCGGGCTCTCCCCGGGCCGCAGGTGAGCGGCCCCAGGCCCCAGCTGCGGGGGGGAGCTATAAATATCACGGTGCCCTGGGGATTTGCTGAGCTGATTAATCTGTTCCGTGTGTCAGTCCAAGCAACGCAAATACCATCTGTCCCTGCTGCTGCGGCACCTGCCACGTGGGGCTGGGCTTTTCAGCCGGGAACCGCAGCTGGGGCCGGCCCCGAGGCCGTGGGGGCCGTGGGAGCAGGCTGGTTTCCCCCACCCCTGAGGACTCTTCTCCCCATCACCAAAAGCCCTGGGGCTGGGATGGGAGCTGAGGCTCTGCTGGCAGCAGGGGGCACAGGCTGAGCTGAGGGTGCACGGCTCAGATGAGGCAGGATGGGTGCTGGCCCCTTGTCCTGGTTTCAGCTGGGATAGAGTTGATTTTCTTTAGAGTGGCTGGTATGGGGCTGTGTTTTGGATTTGTGCTGAGAACAGTGCTGATAACACAGGGATGTTTTAGTTGTTCTGCACCGGTCAAGGACTTTTCAGCTTCCCCTGCTCTGCCGGGTGCAGAAGAAGCTGGGAGGGGGCACAGCCAGGACAGCTGACCCACACTGCCCCAAGGGCTATTCCATACCATACGGCATCATGCCCAGTATATAAAGCTGGGGGAAGGAGGAGGAAGGGGGACGTTGGGAGTGACGGCGTTTGTCTTCCCAAGTCACCGTTACGCGTGATGGGGCCCTGCTGTCCTGGAGATGGCTGAACACCCGCCTGCCCATGGGAAGGAGCGAATGAATTCCTTGCTTTGCTTTGCTTGCGTGAGCGGCTTTTGCTTTCCCCATTAACCTGTCTTTAGCTCAACCCACGAGTTTTGTCACTTTTCCTCTTCCGATTCTCTCCCCCATCCCACCGGGGGGGAGTGAGCGAGCGGCTGGGGGGGCTCAGTTGCTGGCTGGGGTTAAACCACGACACCCCTGCGCTCCCGGGCAGCCCCCCGCCCCAGCCCCCTCACCTGGCAGCCCCAGCCCCAGCAGGACGCTGTAGTACACGATGGGGAAGATGCCGACCATGCAGGGTGACCGCTCCGGCTCCGGCCGCGCCGCCTCACCGGCCCACGCCACCGCCGTGCTGTTGGGCACCGAGACCATCGCCTTCCACCACGGACCAGCTGCGAAGGGAGACAGGGAGCGTCAGGGGGCCGAGGGCCCTGGTGGCACCCGGGCGGGGGCTCAGCCAGGACGTGGCACAGGGGGCTCGGGGCGGGTTGGCTCCCACGGGTGCAGTTGCCCCAGGCCTGCCGCCATGTCTGCCTGCGATGGCACATTTTGGAGCTGCCCGCTATCCATGGATGCTGCAGGACGAGGGACCATGATCCAGCCCCTGCGGGGACGCCAGGGTGACAGTCCCCATCCCCACAGCAGAGGGTGGCCCCGCTACCGGAGATGCTCCTTGTTTATCCCCCCGGCTCCGTTTATCACCTTGAAGAAAACCGGATTAAAACACCATGTTCTTGGGTGGCTGCCAGCGGGGTGAGGCCCTGGCTCCTGGCCTGGGCTGGGCTGGGTGCCACCCGCCGGGACCCAGCGGTGGCAGGGAGGACCCAGAGGTGCCGGAGGGGGGGTCCCAGCGGTGCCAGGGCGGGGTGGCCCCCTCCAGGCTGCCAGCCGGGTCCTTTGCCAGCTCCTCGGGCAGGCCCGCATGAGGCAGCGGGGCCGGAGGGGTCTGGCAGCGGCCCTGCCCGCAACCCTGCCCGCGGCCCTGCCCGCGCCCCGCGCCCGGATCGGGCCCACCATTCATAAACGCGGGCGGCACCACCCCCTTTCCGAGCTCTGCGCTCCTATTGGCTAGAGGGGACCAGCCTTCACCCAATCAGAGAGGCGTGCTCAAGGAATGGGGAGGCCAAACCTGAGCTCTGCGTTCTGATTGGTCAGAATTCCCCCTCCCGTCCCCAAATTAGCATCTCCCGAGGGGGACCGCGACCCCCGGGGCCCTGGAGCTGGACGAGGGTGCGGGGGGGGGTCCTGAGCCCCGGGGGGGTGCGGGGGGGGTCTTCAGCCCGAGGGGGGTGCGAGGTGCAGGGGGGGTCCTGAGCTCCGGGGGGGTTTGTGGGGTGCAGGGGGATCCTGAGTCCGGGGGGGTTTGTGGGGTGCAGGGGGGGTCCTGAGTCCGGGGGGGGGGGGGGTGCGGGGTGCAGGGGGGGTCCTGAGCACGGTGGGGGGGGGTGTATGGGGGTCTTCAGCCCCAGGGGGGTGCGGGGTGCAGCGAGGGTCCTGAGCGCGGGGGTACGCAGGGAGGGTCCTGAGCCCCGGGGGGGTTTGCGGGGTGCAGGGGGGGTCCTGACCCCTGGGGGGGTGCGGGGGGCAGGGGGGGTCTTGAGCCCCGGGGGGGTTTCCGGGGTGCAGGGGGGGTCCTGAGCCCCGGGGGGGGGGTACTGGGCACCGCTCTGGTCTCAGTCCAGCCCTGGCCCCGCAGAGACCCCAAACTGGCCCCAGTCACTGCAGCCCCCCGACGGCTCCGGGGCCGGGGGGGGGGGGGGGGGGGCACGTCTCCCCCCGCCGCTGCTCCCGTTCCGGGCCCCCAGCGATGGATCTGCCCCCGGCCCGGCAGCGCCCGCGGTGGGGGGCTCTGGGAGCCCGGGGGGGCTTTGGCCTCTGCGCCCCGCCGGGCTGGGAGCGGAGCCCCGGGCTGGGTGCGAGCGGGGAGGGGGGGGGGCACACAAACACATGCGCAGGGGGATGCCAATTAACTGCAAATTAGATCTGGCTAATGAGCAGGGGCAAGTCCCGTCCCTTCACGTCCCCCAGGGAACTGGGGCATCGATCGCTGCCTGCGGGGGGAACGCGTTAACCCCTTCGCGGCCCTGATCCCGTTTGCTCTGCGGGGGGGTCCGGGTGTGGGCTGGTGCCCCCCTTGTCCCCCCCTGCCCGGGGTCCCGCTCCCCAAGCCCTGCCGGCGATGGGCTCTCACCTCGGTGGCCCCCGTGCCACCCACTGGGCGTGCGGTGCCACCTTCCCTGGGCCCGGAGAGCCACCGGTGTCCGTGTCCTTGCGGGTGGCCGTGTCCCCACCGGTGGCCGTGTCCCCGTCGGTGGCCGTGTCCCCTCCGGCACCCGCAGCATCGCACGGCCTCCCGGGGCGCGAGGGACGCGGGGCGGAGGGAGAGCGGCGTGGGCAGAGCCGCGGGCTGGGCTAGCGGGGCAGGAGGACGTCCCCGGGCCTTGCTGCTGCCGTGGGGGCCAGGGATGGGGTCACCTGGGAAGGCTGTGCCAGCCCCGAGTGACCGTGACAGAGCTGGTCCCCACCCCGGAGCAACAGGGATGGTGGTCCGGGGGCTTGGGGACAGCTTGGGCCCCCCGTTATACCCACAGGCCTGTGTCACCAAGCTGGGGTGCATCGTTCCTGCGCCCGGACCCCCAGCTCCCCGCCTTTGGGTGCTGGACCCCCCGATTTCTGCTGGGTTCGCTGCACAGCCCAGGTGGGCCGGGGCCGGGCAGGGGTGGGTGCGGGCAGGCGGGGCTGCCCAAGCCTGGCGAGGTGCCGGGGGCCGGCGCAGGTTCCCCAAACAGGCAACCGGGGTCCACGGCCGCCTCCGGGGACCCAGAGGAGTGGGTCTGTGAGTGTGCACACGAGCGTGCACCCGTGTGTCCCTGCCTGCGTGTCCCTGCTGGGCTGTGCTCTGCGCGTGCCTGGGTGCCCACCGGCACGGCCCCGGCGTCCAAACCTGAGCCCGTGCCTCAGTTTCCCCAGCCGCACAGGTAGGGGTGGGAAGGCTGATGTCCCCTGCCCGCCCCTGGGGCCACCAAGCTCCCTGACTCCCCCCCCCCCCCCCCCCCCCGCCCCGTGTCCCCCAGCCCGCAGGGGCGATGCCGCGCCCACAGCCACGGGGCCAGTGGGAGCCACCTGGCACGGGTCGCTATGGTGAGCCAACCCTCCACCGCCTCAGCCGCAATTACCGGAGCCGGCACAGCTGCTCTCTCCATCCCACCAGGGGCTGGGGGATGGATGCCCTGTCCCCGCTGACCCCCAGCACCACGGTCCCCCATGTTCCCCCATGGCCCACAGCCCGTGCCACCCTGCCCTGTGGCCAGCCGATGTCCCCACGGGGGACACAAGGGTCCCTGGGCTGTAGGGTGCAGCCTGGGCTGGCACCGTGCCGGCGGCTCACCAGGCGCACGCTCCCGGCAAGCTGTTGTTTTGCAGGCGGGTGATTAAATGAGGCATCGATGGATGTGGTGAGCCATTAACCGGCTGTGCCGTGCTGGGGGCCCCTTGTCCCCCGGCCGGCCCGCGCCTCGCCGCGATGCAGGAATGCCCGCCCGGGCTGCGCGCTCTGCTTGCACCGCGCTCTTGGGGGTCCCCTGCCCCACGGGGCCACAGAGCTTGAGCCCCGGCCCCACACCTCGCCTGCCCCCCTGCCCGTCCCTGCGAGGGGCCGGGGAGCCCCAGGAGCGGGCACAGTGATGGCTGGGCGGCTTGTCCCCAGCCCCCCACCCGCAGGTCAGGGCCAGACGGGTAATCCCCACCCCACCGGGAGCCGTGGCAACATCTGCCCACGCTCAACATCTGGAGACCCCGTCTAAGCCCGGGCCCCTCGCCCACCCTCCCGCGCCATGGCCGTGCTCGGGGACAGGGCTCCTCGGCCCCGCGTCACCATCTCTGCTCCCACGTGAGCCCAAAGCAAACCTGTCCTCAGAAGCCCTCGCCGGCACGAAAGCACCCCGGGCCACGGCGGCAGCACCGCAAAGGGGCAGATGGGCTGAGCACCCCCCCTCAGCTGGAGCCCCCCTGCCCGGCACGGAGCCTGGGCCGCCACCGTCCTACCCCACGGCGAGCACTTTGCCCCACGAACCGCTCGCTCCCTGTCCCACCGGCCGCGGCATGGTGTCCCTCCCGCTGCGGGGTGCTGGTGCTGGCAGTGCCGGCCACGGCACGGCATCCCCCCGTGGGTCCTGGGGAGGGAGCGGGGTGTGAAACGGGTGCCGTCACCTCGCTCGGCAGCCGAACACCAAGCTGCGATACCGCGGGTGCCAGCGCCGATCCCATCAGCCCCGACAGATATGTGATAACCGGGACCAGTTAACATCCCCCCGCGCGGCCCCGGCGCTGCCACGTGCTGAAGGTCACAGCATCTCCCCAGCGGTGTCCCCAGGAGCAGGGGGCCCGGGTGCTGTCCCCCGCGACACGCAGGGTCCTCCTGCCCCCCGAGGTGACCTTGCGCAGGGGTCCCGGGGCTCAGCACGGGGCCCGGCAGCTCCTGCCCAGGGACCACCAAGCTGCGGGGCAGGGGGGTTCCTGCCCGGCATGGCAGCCCCCCGCAGCCTTCACGGGGAGCCCCGGTGGTGGGTAAGGGGCTGCCGTGCCCGTGCGAGCCGGGCTGCTGCCGTCTGTGGGGTCTGTGCCCCCCGGCTGCGCCCCGACTGGGGCTCCCCACCCCGTGATGCCACTGGGGCCACAGCCAAAAGTGGGGTGCAGACACCCCCCGCTCCCACCCCGCTTGTTTGGGCTGTGCCAGAGGGGTGCCCATCTCCTGCAGCAGCGTGGGGGCACCCAGCACCACCCCCAGCCCCATGCTTGAGCCGTACCGGCCCCGGCGTGTGGCACCGGGGCTGCGGGGGGGGGACGATGACGACAAATGCCACCCCGGCCTCGTTGCGAAGCCCCTCAAGAGCCGTCGGGGTGGGCGAGGTGCCAGCGGAGGCCGGCACAGGGCACCCGCACCGCGCAGGCGGCCTCTTGGCTGCAAAGGCTGGGAAAAGGGCAGGCAGTTCCTGCCGGCAGCCCGGATGCCATGGTGATGGGCTGCTGCCGGCATGAATACCCATGAGCCGGGGGGAGCGGGGAGGCCACGCCGAGCTGTGCCCTGAATGCAAAGACCCCGCTGCCGCGGCCCAGCGGCACAAAGGGCTGCGGCCACGCACGGGGCTCCGGCACGGCGTAGGGCTGTGGCACGGCACGGCAGTGCCCGGCGGCGGCAGGAACAGGCGGCAAATGGAGATGGCCCCATGCCACGCCGGGGCTCGCCGGAGCACCCTGTCACGCCACCCCCGGGTGCGGGGCTGGGGTCCGGGGTCAGGGTGGGATGCACAGGGGCTGGAAGCGGTTCCCTTGGTAACGGCCGGTCCCAGTTTCCACCAATCGATGTGGCGGCGCGGGCTGGGAGGGCTCGTGGCCTACATAAGCGCCAAGCAGGCACCGCACACCCGTGCCGCGACGAGAGCCGGCAGATGTGCTTGCGAAGCCATGGCCAGGCTGACGGGGGCCCGGCCCGTGGCCACCCGCCGCTGGGGCTGCGCCGCCGCTGCCTTCCTCCTCCTCCTCCTCACCGTGCAAGCCGGTAAGGGTGGCCATGGCGGGGGGAGGCGTGGAGGGGTCCCCGTGCCGTGGGTCCCGCTGCCCTCGCCGGGCGCCGGGGTGAGGCTCGGACGCGGCGCGGATGTCCGGTGATGCCCGTGGGGGGCTGAGCACAGCTCTCCAGCAGCCGTAGCGGCTCCTGGGGCGGGATGGATGCGGCTCCTGGACCACGCGGTGCCCCACGGCCGTGCCCCACGGCACCTGGGAGGTGCCGGCAGCCAGAGCTGGGCTGCGCTCGCCGCTGCCCAGGGAAGGCTTGGTGCCGCGGGCAGCGATGTCCGGCACCGCAGGGCGAGGGGCTCCCGACCCCCTTCCCCGTCCCTGCTCAGCGGGGCTTAAGCCGGTGCCGGGAATGGTAATCCGCCGGATCGCTGGCTGGTAAGACGGGGATTTGAGAGAGACGGGGCCAAATTCACCCCGGGGGAAGGATGTTCCGGGGAGGAGGTGGGAGTTGTGCCAGGCACGAGGGAGAGGAGGAGAGGGAGGAAGGCTCCCCATGCCCGCAGGAGCACGGAGACCCCTGTCTCGGTCCCTATCCCCACTGGGAGCCTGGCACCGTGGGGACACAGACACAGGGGGATGCTCGTGCCCGCTGCGTGCCCAAGCGGGGACCAGGCTGGGCTGCCGGCACACACGGCCCGAGGAGGGGAGCAAAACGCGGCCGGGCCGGCGGTGCCAGTTCACGGCGTCGGTGAGGACGCAGGGATCACACCGGGAGCAGGCACGGCGCAGCAGCTGCCTGCTCGGCGGCACCGACCCGCAGCGACGCTGGGGCAGCTGGTGTCCCCAGGCTGCTCGGACCGTGGGGACCCCGTCCCCGGGTGTGGGAGCGGAGCGTTCCTGGCCCCCTGCACCCACCGGCTCTCGCGTGCCCTGCGTGTCGGTCTGGGACGCAGGGGGTCCGGGGCAATGCCCAGGGCTCGCTCTGCCCGCACCGGGGCTGGCAGACCGGGCTGTGAGCCAGCGCTGCCCGGCACAGGGCCATTTCCCAGCACGTCCCAGCCTGGGACACGGTGGTCTCACCCCTTCTGCTGCAGAAAAGCAGTTTTTTGGCTCCCAAGGACACAAATGACCCCACATCCCCTCGTCCTCCCCACACCCCCTTGGCACCAGCCAGCCCTTCGGCACTGGGGGGAGCGGAGGGAGGATGTGCACAAAGCCAGGCTTCCCCAGCCCCCCATTAACCACCCATCGCCCCACAGCTGGGCCCCACTCTGCTGTGCCCCCGCACCCCATGCCCGGTGCCGGGGGTGCAGCACTGGGATGGTCCCATCTCCCCGCAGCCCAGAAAGCCGACCTTAGCGGTGACGCCACGGCGGCCACCATCAACCACTCGCTGACGCTGCTGCAGCGGCTGCAGGAGCTGCTGCAGAATGGCAACGGCAGCGACTCGGTGCTGCGGGTGCGCACGGCCGCCTCCGACGAGGCCAAGGTCTTCCACACCCACCAGCTGCTGCTCAGCCTCCAGAGTGAGGTCTTCGAGAGCCTCCTGCGCAACCAGAGCATTGTCACCCTGCACGAGCCGCCTGAGACTGCTGCGCTCTTTGAGAAGTTTATCAGGCACGTGGGGACCCCTTGGGATGGGGACATCAGGAGGGACACAGCTCCTCTGGGGACCACGGGGACCCCACGGGATGGAGATGCTGGGAGGGATGCAGCCAAGGAGGGAGGATGCTCGCTTGGGGACCACGGGGACCCCACGGGGTGGAGGTGCTGGGAGGGATGCAGCCAAGGAGGGAGGATGCTCACTTGGGGACCACGGGGACCCCATGGGATGGGATGCCTGGAGGGATGCAGCCAAGGAGGGAGGATGCTCCCCTGGGGAGCTGCCGGAGCAAGGGGCTGGGTGGCAGATTGGGGGACGCCAGCGTCACCGCCCTGCCCTCTGCCCCAGGTACCTGTACTGCGGGGGGGTCTCCATCCTGCTGCACCAAGCCATCCCCATGCACCAGCTGGCCAGCAAGTACCGGGTGTGGGGGCTGCAGCGCGGCGTGGCCGACTACATGAAGACCCACCTGGCCAGCGAGTCGAGCCAAGGCCACGTGGTGGGCTGGTACCACTACGCCGTGCGCATCGGGGACGCGGCGCTGCAGGAGAGCTGCCTCCAGTTCCTGGCCTGGAACCTCTCGGCCGTGCTGGGCAGCGCCGAGTGGGGCTCGGTGAGCGTGGAGCTGCTGCTGCTGCTGCTGGAGCGCTCCGACCTGGTGCTGCACAGCGAGCTGGAGCTCTACACTGCCGTGGAGGGCTGGCTGAGCCGCCGGCAGCCCGAGGATCCCGTGGCCGAACGGGTGCTGCGTGCCATCCGCTACCCCATGATCGCGCCCAGCCAGCTCTTCCGGCTGCAGGTGCAGTCGGCGGTGCTGGCACGGCACTACAGCGCGGTGCAGGATCTGCTCTTCCAGGCTTTCCAGTTCCATGCCGCCTCCCCCCTCCACTTTGCCAAGTATTTCGATGTCAACTGCAGCATGTTCCTGCCCCGCAACTACCTCGCACCCAGCTGGGGCTCCCAGTGGGTCATCAACAACCCGGCGCGGGACGACCGCAGCACCAGCTTCCAGACCCAGCTGGGTCCCAGCAGCCACGATGCCGGTAAGCGGGTGACCTGGAACGTCCTCTTCTCGCCGCGCTGGCTGCCCGTCAGCCTGCGCCCCGTCTACTCGGACTCGGTCTCGGGCGCCGTCCAACCGGTGCGCATCGAGGACGGTCGCCCCCGGCTCGTCATCACCCCAGCCATGAGCAGCCCCGACTTTGCCGGCGTCAGCTTCCAGAAGACGGTGCTGGTGGGCGTGCGGCAGCAGGGCCGCGTCTTGGTGAAGCACGCCTACAGCTTCCACCAGAGCTCGGACGAGGCGGCCGACTTCCTCGCCCACGCCGACCTGCAGAAGCGTGCCTCCGAGTACCTCATCGACAACTCCCTGCACCTCCACATCATCATCAAGCCCATCTACCACTCCCTCATCAAGGTGAAGAAGTAACGAGGCAGAGCCGGGCCCCGTAGCTGGACTGGCCCCAGCCCTGGGGGGGGCTCGTGCTTGGTCCTCCTGCTCATAGGTAGATGGAGGTCTCCATGCTGGGGGACCCCGGGCCTGTCTCCGCTGCCCACCCCTCCCTGATTGTCCCCCTGCCACGTCCCATCCCCATCGCTGTCCCTGGGCGCCTGTGGGGACGTGGGGATGGGGGACACCGGGACCCCCCCAGCCCCGTGCGGGTGGTGCAGGAGGCAAAATGTGCAGCCGCCAGCCGCGGGTGCAGCCCCGTCCCGGGCTCACAAACCCCAACGGGCAAGAAG
Organism: Mycteria americana; assembly: GCF_035582795.1. Lineage (NCBI taxonomy): Eukaryota > Metazoa > Chordata > Aves > Ciconiiformes > Ciconiidae > Mycteria > Mycteria americana. The sequence continues at coordinate 13,186,859 of NC_134380.1, read as the reverse complement.
ATGGGGACAGGGACAGCCCGGCCCTCCCGTGATGCCACCCCTGCGGCACTGGGGTCCCTCTGTGCCGGGCAGCGAGGCGGCGACACTGGGTCCGGCTGCTGGCACGGGTGCCCCGGCAGCAGCACCCCGGGGCTCGGCGGCGAGCTGGGCGCGTGCCCAGGCTGGGGCGGGTGGTCCGGCTCCCTCCCGCAGCGGAGGAGGCTTGGGGGGCACCGTCCCCGCTCACGGCCGGCAGCTGCCCCATCCCTGCCCGGGCACCCCCCACCCTTCCTAATAAAAGCAGAAAACGAGCGTGGGGCGTGCGGGGGCGTCTTTGGGGGGGTCCCCGTCCCCGGGGACGGGCAGGGACGCGTCGGGCTGCGCGCAGCAGTCGCACCACTCCCCGGCTCAGCACTTCTCCTTTTAATGTAACCCCTCGGAAGGACAAACGCCCGTCCAGACGCCCTGCACCCAGGTGGCCCCATCGGTACCCGGACGGCTGCGTCCGCCGGGTGCTGAGCACCCACAGAGGCCCTTCCCGGAGCAGCCGAGTGGCTCTGGCTGGGGTCACTGCCTGGCACGGCTGCGTCCTTCCCCGGGGACTTGGGTTGCTGCCTCGGGGTGGGTTTGGCACGGGGAGGGCTGGCCCGGCCACGGGGTGCCACGGCCATGGCCATGGGGTGCCACGGGCAGCCCTTGGCACAGGGTGTGCCGTGCGGTGCTGGGGCTGGCAGGACGGGCGCTCAGCCCACTGCCTTGGCACAGAATCCGGTCCCCCTCCGGCAAGGCGCTCGGCTCAGTATTGGTAATTCCCTCCATCCTTGCCGGAGGCCCTGGCGCCGTTCCCGGTGACACAGCCGAGCCGCGAGCGCTGGCCCTTCCTGGGGCTGGCGGGGAGCTGGAGGGGCAGAGGCAGAGCCGGGACCCCAGCACCTGGGGAAGGGGCACTTCAGCAGCAGCCCCGGTGCTGGGCTGGGGCACGGGGAGGGGGCGATGGCCCCTGCACCCCATCCCCAGCCGGGGGCTTACCTGACAGCTAGCCGTACAGGGGCTTTGGTCCCGGCAGGGCTTTGGGGGGTCCCTGGGTGCCGGCTGCCTGCACCCCCGCCGGCACGGCGTGCTCGGCGCAGCTCTGTAGCACGTTGGGTGATGGCGGGGGGCCCCTGGGGGCCACCAGCTGCTGGAGAGAGGGTCCACAGGCACGGCGCTTCGGGGAGGAACCGTGCTGCGTGGCGGGGGGGGGGGAACACGCGTGCCGTAGGGTGCTGACACCCTGACGGTGGGCAAAGGGATGCCAAGGGGAGCTGGGGGTGGCCTTCCCACCCTGCCCTCCCCCCCAGGGCACGGCACTGCTGCCGGCGGAGCTCCACCACCTCCCTGGGCAAGTCAGTGCCGCCTCGCCGGGGCACGGCCCCCGCCGTGCCTGCACCTACCCCACGGCCGGTGACCTCGAAGGACGGTGACCGCCTTGATCGCCTTCTGCCATCCAGCGACTCCTCGCTCCGCCCCAGCTCCTTGCTGCCCTTCTTGCGCGCCCGCAGCCGGGCGCCTGGGGAGCGGGCGGCCATCCCTGCCGGGCTGTCCTCGCTGGCCGCGTGCCACTGCCCGGGGCCACCCCGCTCCTCTGCGGACCCCGGCGAGTGCAGGCAGGCAGGCCGGCAGGCAGGAGTGCTCTCCGGGATGCGGGACCGGTGCCAGGCGGCCTTAGCCACGATGCTCTTGGTGCTGCTCGACATCTCCCGGTGCTCTGCGGCACAGCGGAACCGTCAGCGGGGCACGGCCGCCCACCCAGCCCTGCCGGCTGCTCGGCTCACCCCTGCCTGTTGCCACCGCTGCCTCCGAGCTGGTCCCGCTGCCCGGGCAGGAGCCACGCCGGGTGCTCAGGCTGGCCCATGACGTGTGCTGCTGGGACACACAGCACCCATAAGCACCCCCACCTGGGGGATTCGGTGCCGGGGGCACAGCTGTGCTCACCTGGACCACCGTGCCCCGGCCGGGAGGTGGGGTGGGCACCGCCGCGCTCCCCGGCTGCTGTGCCCGTGGGGTCTTCTTGAACACGGGGGTCAGGGCGCTGCCGGAGAGGGGACACCCCTTACCCGCTGCCACGGGGGCTGTGGGGCGTGTGCAGCCCCGTGTGCCCAGGGGGTGGTGGGTGCCCACCCGTACCTGTCCCCCGTGGGGCGCAGGGGTGGGAGGGCATCACGCCGCGGGGCTGTGGGGTGCTCGCAGCTCTGTGCCCACACGCTGTCCCGCTCCGCCTGCGGCCGGCTCTCTGTGCCGGTCACCTGCGGGATCTGGGGCAGGGACGTGCCCTGGGCAGGGCAGAGCGGGTGAGTGCCCTGCCTGGGGGGTCTGGGGGTGCCCTGCCTCCCTGCCATACCTTGAGGGTGCCGGTGTCCCCGGGGCCCCCCGCCAGCTCCCGCAGGTAGGTCTCATACAGCTCCTCCAGCGGCCGCGGCACCGACAGCCGGTGGTCTGCCAGCGAGAGGGCCGGGTGGCGAGCATCAGCTGGGCTGCGCGCCCTGCCACGCCGGGCTCTGGCGGCAGCGTCGTGGCCGTGTCACGACACCGGGGGGGACTTTGCACTGCGGCACGTCCCGTTGCAATAACCCGGTGACACTGCAGGACTCCCGGTGCGACACCACACGAGAGGCCACTTTGTCATGGCAGAAGTCACGGGAGGGACGCACCAGCGATGAGCTGCCGCTGCTGGTGGATGATGCGGGCGCAGAGGGCCCGGTGCCGGTCGAAGCGTTGCGCGGCGGTGGCCGGCAGGTGCCGGAGGCCACCCTCAAGTAGAGCGCGGGAGCGCGTCTCTGCCGTCTCCAGCTCCAGCTGGTGCAGATGGCACAGCAAGGCCAGCACCTCCCGCGGCTCCTCTGAGCTGCTCCGGTGCCGCAGGGCTTCCTCCAGCCACCGTGCACGCTGCTGGCTCTGCCGGAAGCGCCGCGCCAGCTCTGCCTGCAGGCACGCAGCAGGGTCAGGGTCCTTGCCCACAGCCAGTACCCCTGCCACGGGACCAGCATCCCTGCCACGGGACCAGCATCCCTGCCCGTGGTGCCAGCACCCCTGCCAGCGCCCGGGCCCCTTGCCCCTGACCCACACCCCGGTCCATGAGTATCCATGTCCCCCCAGGGCTGCTGGGTGACCCGTGCTGCTGGGCTGAGACTTGTCAAACTCAGCTCCCCGGTGATGGGGTTTCAGCTGCTGGTGGTGGGGAAGGGGCTCCCAAACCTTCCGCTGCTGGAGCCTGCCCTGCTCCTCCACCAGAGCCGTGATGCCCTCGTGGACAGCGGCCACGTCAGGTGGCTCTGGCACATCCAACCGCTTGTCCCCTGTGTCCGAGTCCCTCTCGCTGTCGCCGGGGCCGTCCGGCTCCCCCAGCCCCTCCTTGCTCCACTGCCAGCTCTGCCGCGTCCTGTTGCCGGGAGGAGGAGGAGGAGGAGGAGGAGGAGGAGGAGGTGGTCTCACCCCCAGCCTGGCTCACTGGGGAACCCCGTACCTGGGGGGGCTTTGCCCCCACGTACCGGGCAAGGGTGAGGAGGTGCTGGGCGTGCAGCTCGGTGTCCTCCAGCTGGAGGAGGTGGTGCAGGGCTGCCGGCTCGTGGCAGGCACCGAGCAGCTCCTCCCGCATGCGGCCCGGCTCCGGGTGGGTGCGGCGGGCACCGCGCAGCGGAACCCGGGCTGGAGGCACGGGGCGTCAGCGCCGAGCCCCACGGGGCTGAGGGAGGGCGGGGGGGACGGGCTGTACCCTGGATATAGGGGGTGTCCCGGCACTCGCCCTGCCCTGGCTGCCCTGGCTCCGTGTTCCCCCGGCCCTTGAGGCGCTGGATCTCCCTGCGCGGGTCAGCCACGACGCTGCCGTACTGTGCCACGTGGTACGAGATGCTGAGCAGGTTGTGCCTCACCTGGGACGCAGCCGGTGCGAGCGTCCCACGGCCCCGGCACAGCTGGGCCCCAAGCAGGGTCCTAAGTGGGGCCCCTGAACAGGACAGAGCTGGTGGAGCAGGTCCCCACAGGGTCCCCAGGCTATGACCCCAAGCAGTGCACGGCTGAGGAGCATGTCCCCATAGGGTTCCCATAGGGTCCCCAAGCAGTGCACGGCTGTGGAGCATGTCCCCATAGGGTCCCCGTAGGGTCCCCAAGCAGTGCACGGCTGTGGAGCATGTCCCCATAGGGTCCCCGTAGGGTCCCCAGGCAGTGCACGGCTGAGGAGCATGTCCCCACAGGGTCCCCAAGCCACGTCCCCAAGCAGTGCACGGCTGAGGAGCATGTCCCCATAGGGTCCCCGTAGGGTCCCCAGGCAGTGCACGGCTGTGGAGCATGTCCCCATAGGGTCCCCGTAGGGTCCCCAGCAGTGCGTGGCCGCGGAGCAGGTCCTGAGCATCCCACAGCAGCAGAGCAGTGTCCCCTGCTCCAGGCACCCGTGGGGCAGCGTAAGGACGAACGCCTCGTGCCCTCCCTGTTGGGGAGCGGCGGGGCCGGGGCTGCTCGGGGAGGGGGCCAGGGGAGGGCTGGCACCCAGGGAGCGGGGTGCCCGCTCTCCGGGCCCTACCGTGGTGCGGATGCTCTTGGCACGGCGGGCGTAGGCGAGGGTGCTGCGGGACTCCTCGAAGGCGGTGCTGGCCGGGCTGATGTGGGCGATCATCACCGTGCGGCTGTTGCCCCCGAGCGAGTCCTGGCCACGGAGAGCAGGGCTGAGAGGGACCGGGGCGGGGGCAGCCTGTGCCCCCTCCCCAGCTCGGACGCCAGCGGGGGGAGCCGGGACCCCCAGCCGCACCTTGAGCAGGCGGGTCAGCTTGCTGTCGCGGTAGTTGATGTACTTGGTGCTCGCCTGGTCGCTCAGGGCCTTGATGCAGTTGCCCAGGGCCAGCAGCGAGCGGTTGATGTGGGCTCCCTCCTTCATCCGCTGCCCGCGGTTCTGCGTCTGGGCAGGGGAGGGGAAGGCAGAGGGAAAAACCCGGCAGAAGAGAGGCCGGGGGGGTCCCCAGCCTCGCAGCCCCCCCGGCGGGTGCCGTACCTGCGCCGCCCGCTCAGAGCCTGCCAGGTCGACCATGAAGAGGCGGCCGCGGTGCAACCCCCCGCCCCGGCGCCGCTGGCGCACGGTGACCTGCAGCACCGCGTGGGAGCGCGACGAGGTGCGGTTGGCGGCCGTGGGCTCCTGCGTCCGCTGCCTGTTCCCCCGCGCCAGCAGCTGCATGACCTGGGGCGGAAGGGCAGCGGCGGGCAGGGGGGGACTCGCCGCATCCCCCCCACGCCCCACGGGCGTCCGCTGGCTCACCTCTTCGGCGTCGATGGCGGAGACCTCGGTGATGCCGGCCACCCGGACGGTGCCGCTGGCGTCCTCCCGCAGCTGCAGGCAGCCCAGTGAGGGGTTCAGCAGGTCCCGGACCATCTCGTTGTAGATCTGGGCGGAGGGAAGGAGCTGGGCACGTCCCCCCCGGCGTGGGGACCCGTGGGGACACAGCGTCCCACGCTGGGTGCAAAGATGCCCGGCTTGGGGCCGCGTGCCACTTGCTGTCCCCTGCCCTCCCCGGGGAGGTGGACCTGCCTGTGCCCCCCCGCCGCACCTCGAGGTAGGACATGGAGACCTTGTACTCCGTGTCACCGCTGGCGTCCTCGATGGCCTGGAAGAGGTCGCCCAGGGTGCGGGTGCAGATGCCGGGCTCGCCGTTGGTGCCCAGCATGGTGTAGGTCTTCCCACAGCCTGAGGGAGAGGAGGGGGCTCACTTGGGGCTGGGACCCCCGCCATGGCCACGGAGCTGGCCCCCTCCCTGGCCCCACACCCCTCACCGGTGGGGCCGTAGGCGAAGACGGTGGCGTTGTAGCCGGAGATGACGCCCGCGATGAGGCCCCGGGTGGTGGCACGGTACACAGTCTCCTGCAGGAGGGAGAGAGGCCCCGGGGTGCGTCCTGCTGCCCCCCACCTCCACCCGCTGCCCTGGGCATCCCAGCCTGCCTGCCCCGGCCCCACATCCCCCCCGTGCCCCGAGGGGCCACCTGGGTGGCCGTGGAATCGAAGGCCACGTCGAAGACGTAGGATTTCTCCCGGGAGCGGCTGGCACGCAGGACATCGTCAGGGTCTTCCATGGGGTCTCGCAGCAGCACGACCTGCCGGGGGACGCGAGCGGGGCTGGCCGGGGGCACGCACCGGCCCCGGGCACCCACCACCGCTCTGCTCCGGGGTCACCTCCAGCCTCCCGTGGAGGCACAGCACACGCTGGGTGTTGCGCCGCTGCTAAAGGTGCTAATTAGCACCCGGTCGGGCCCCAAGGTGTAACGAGGTGCTGGGAGCCCCGTGGGCTGGCGGCATTGTGAGCAGAGATCCCCCGGGATGTGCACGGACCGGGGGATGCACCGGGACGCTCTCCCCAGCCCCGGCACCGGGGGGGCCCTGCAGCACGGCTCCCCAGGAGCACCGGGATGGCCCGGGTCTGCCGAGCAGCTCCACGCCGGCCGGTGGGTGAGGGACCCCGCGGGAGAGCACGTCACCCCACCGGTGACCGGATTCCCGGAGCCCCGAGGGGACGCGAGCGGGACTTGGGTCTCAGATCCCAGGCGTCAGCACCCCGGCGCTGGTTAACGCCATCGCTCGCCCCTGCCGGCCCCAGGAGCTGGTGGGGACCGGGCACCCTGCCCAGGCATCGCCGGCATGTCCCACGGGGGAACGGCTCGCTCGGGGCTGCATCTTCCCCCCACGCTCCTGTCCGGGTACCCCGCATCGCCCACACCAAAGACAACGGTGCCCGAGCCAAGGGGGGCACCCTGGCATGGGGGGGCGGGGGCACTGGGATGTGCTCCCCAGTGGGTCTGAGCCCTCGTGGGGCCCCACGGGCATCTCTCCACTGCTTTGCCGGGGCCGGCGTCCCTTCCGTGCCGGGGCGCAGGAGGGGCCTGGGCCGGTGCCGGTGCCGGCGGCGTGGGGCCCTTTGTGCTCCTGAATCGTCCCATTGTCCCCAGGCCGGGCTGGGGCTCAAAGCCAGCTCTGTGCGCGGTGCCAGGGGACCTGCCGGGCCGGCCGCCCCGCTGCACCCACCTGGGCACGGCAGCACAAAGGCAGCTCTGTGAGCGCGGCCCGCCAAGGTGCCCGCTGCCCGGGTACCGCGAGGCGGCTGGGGATGCCGGCGCCCCGCAGGGACCCTGCGTGTCCCCGTCCCTGCGTGGAATGGCCCCTCGCAGGGTCCCCTGCTCCCGGCGTCCCTGCCGGCTCCCGTCGCGATGCGGATTTGGACCTTTCCCGTAATCAGTAATGCAAGCTGCTCCCGCGCTGCTGCCCTACTGCCACCTCCGTCCCCCCCCGCTTGGCCCCCCGCTCCGCCCAGGATTGGGGACAGGGACAGGCAGCGCTGTCCCACAGTGCTGTCCCACTGGTGTCCCACAGCGCTGCAGGAAGGGGGGGGCTCCTGCCCCAGAGCCCCCAGAGTTTCCCACCCTCCCGCTTTGTTATTGTAGGGTCTCCCGCAGGGGCTGCGAGGTGGCACGCGCGGGCATCGCACAGAGCGCCGGGGGCCGCCAGGGACGTCCCAGGGCGCGCACCGTGCCGAGGGCCACGTCCCGCCCCGGGGTACCCGGCCCCGTTGACCCCGCGGGACGGGCACGGGGCAAGCGGGGGGGGGCGAAGCACCAGGAGCAGGCGGGGCCCAGCCAACCCGCGGGTGCCCGTCCCGTGGTCGTACCTGCTCGTCCACGCGGTGGGCGACGGGCCTGGCCCCCTCTGCCAGCTCGGCCGTGCTCATCGGACGGATGCGAAGAGCCACCTGCAAGACACGGGGGGGTCAGCGTGGGGTGGCGGGGCCGGGGACGCGGGGACGGGGACACGGACCTGCACGCGAGCCATGGCAGCGGGGTCTGGCAGCCGAGGCTTCGGTGGTGCGGTGTCGGCGCAGCCCCCAGGACCCCCCTGTGCCGGGCGCCGCAATTAAAGGTTCATTTTCCTGGGAAGAAAGCGAACACCGCTGGGACCGGCCCGAAAGGGGCAGCCGGGCAGCGTGCCCTCCTGCTGGCACCCGGCCCCGCGCCGACGTGGCTCGGGGATGGGTGAGCCTGCGGTGGCACAGCAGGAGCGGGGGGACCACGGGGGGGGCCGGTGCCATGCCTCTGTGCCCCCGAACCCCCCAGGGTGCCCCATCGGCATCCGCCAAACCAGCCCTGTGGTGCCAAGGCGCGGGAGGGACGGCTGCTCCGTGGGGTGGCAGGACAGGCAAGCCACGCCAGCCACCCTGTCCCCCGCACGTCCCCCCCTTCCTGCCGTGTCCCTGTGGGGCGCAGCCGTGGGGTGCCCGGGCCCCGGGTGTGCCCGCTGCCCTCGGCAGTGGTGCTGCTCCCCGCGGGGACAGCGTGCCGCCGGCCGGGACTCACCGCCAGCTGCTGGTCCTTGCCGTCCCCCGGAGCCTTCGCGTCCTTGCGAGGGCACGGGGGCCGCGGGGAGCCTGTGAGCGGAGGTGCCCATGCGGGGTGCACGGGGTGTGCTGATCCCCGCTCTGTCCCCTCGCTGCAGCCCTGTCCTTAAGTGTCCCCGCTGCCCGTGGCAGGGCTCAGCGGGGCACCTCCAGCCCAGCCTGCTTCTCCCCACTTCCTTCCGCGGGCACTGGCGCAGCCCCTCTGTGCTCCTGGGCCGGGCTGTGGGCCTGGCCCCACGGGTGCCCCCCAGCCTGGGCTGGGAGGTGCTCCAGAGGCTGCGTCTCCCCACCCCACTCGTCCGCTCCGGTCCCCTGGAGATGTCGAGCCGTACCCGACACCGGCAGCGTGGCCGGCTCCCGTTGACGCAGCGGCTGGCGGCGCGTGCGACTCTGCCCACGCTCCGCGCCCTCCCCCGGCTGCACCCGCGGCCCCGTGGCGCGGTCAGGGTGCGGTGAGCGGGGTGGAAGCGCGCCCGTCCCGCACGGGGCGCAGCCAGCGCACGGCTTGGGGAAATGCCCTTCCACCTCTGGCTGCTGGTGCAATTAGGGCTGGCCCGTAACGAGGCTCTTGGCCGAGCTGCAAGGCTGGTGCCTGGCTCCCTTCCCACAGCCGGGGAAGAACCTGTCCCTTGGGCAGCGCTTCCCAGCCCGGGAGCCGGCTGTGCTGGGACACGGCAGCGTCCGATCAGGGCTGGGGGACAGCGAGCCCTGTCCCCCCCCCCAGTCCCACGGCAGCGGGTGACCTGCTCTCCCCCTCCGTCCGCGCTGCCAGGATGAGACCCGCACCCAGCCGCTCCGCCGTGCGCCCACCCCACGCACGCAGGATGGCTTCAAGAGCTCCTGCCCACCCTCCGCCGCCCGAGCAGAGCCTGGGGCAGGGTCCTGCCGGGAGGGCTCACCCCCAGCCCCGGCACACGGGATGCCGCCTGCACGCCGGCCCCGTCCCTCTGCCGACAGCTGCGCCGTGGGTCCAGCGCAACCAGCAGCTCGTTAATAATTGACGGATGGGTGAGCAGGCAGGGCGGCCGCTCGGCGATACCGGCCGGGCTGTGTTTAACCGGCGCCGATAACCCTGGCCCAAGCGCTGCGGGCTGCTCTCGCAGGGATATCAGCAGGTTGGGGGCACGGGGCTTTGCTCGGCATCACTCTCCAGCTGGGAAGGGGCACGGTGCTGCGCCGGGACCCCGCCGCCGCCACGAGCTGCCCTGCTCTGCCCTGCTCCTTGGGCTGGGGACGTACCCAGGGACACCCCGCTGCCGCGGGCGCTCCGCCGTGGTCAGCAGCCGGCTTTGATCCGTGGCCTGGCCCGAGGCGGGGAGATGAAGAGCGAGAGGACGCGACTTTCCCACCCTCTGCTCAACCCTGCTGTGACAAAACAGGAAACGTGACGTGGAAAGCTCCTGTTTATTCACCCCGAAGAAAAAAAAAATCAGGAGGGCAAAGGGCCAGGGAGCATCTGTGACCAAGGTGAGGGTTTCTGTGTGACCCACCGGTCCAGTCTCGGCTACGGCTCCTGCAGAGGGAGCAGGCGGGGGGTCAGGGAGCTGTGCAGGGCCCTCTGCTCGCCACCCCACGGAGGCAGAGACCCCACGGAGGCAGAGACCCCACGAGCTCTGCCCGGCTCAGGGACGGCAGCCTCCTTCCCCCGTGAGCCACGGAGCAGCGACCCTGGCACGGAGGGGGAAAGCAACGCAGAACTGGAGTGCACTGACCTTGGCAGCATCCTTCTCCTCCTCCTCCTCCTCTTCCTTGTCCTTGGGCAGCTGGCTCTCTTCCCCCTGCGCAGCCGCCTCCTCTCCCGCACGGTCTTTAAACTGAAAGGCAGAGGCTGACCCACGTCCCCTGCCCCACGGCAGGGAGTCCCTGCTGCGGTTGTCGGTTCGTCCCGTCCCCAGTACCTTGCCACGCAGGCGCGGGGTCTCTGCCTGCGCCCTCCTCTGCAGCTCCGCTTCGATAACCTCGAAGAACTCCCTGCGGGCACGGTCGAGCACCTCGTGGGGACTCTCCGCCGGCTCCTCCTCCACCTCCGTCTCCTGGCACTCCGACCTGGCACGCTCCTTCAACCGCAGCTCCCGGTGCCGAGCCTCCAGGATCTTCTCCCGCTTCGTCTCCCGCTCGAACATCTAGGGTGGGGGGGCGGGGGCTGAGGGGTGCAGGGTCGAGCAGGGGACCCCACGGGACAGCGTGCTCTGCACAGGGGCGGCGCAGGGCTCGCTGGCAGTGCTGGCGGAGCTGCTGTGCATGGGGTCAGCGACGTGCCGAGGGCTTCGCCGTGACCTGGCGCAGCAGCTCCGCGGCCCAAAGCACACGTACAGCAGTGGCCAGGGTCTTCTCGTTCTTCTGGAGGGTGCAGAGCCCGGAGGAGATTTCCAGCAGGGTGACGGTGCCCAGCTTGGAGCCGCAGCCAACAACGCACCCGTTGTCCTGCAGGCGCAGGCTGGAGAGGGGCTCGTCGCAGACCTGGGGAGGGAGGACAGGCGGGTGGTGGCACTTAGCCCCGACGCGATGCCCCACGGGGGAAGTCAGGCAGGACGAGCTGACGGAGGCAAATCCACACGCTTGCCAACACCAGGAGCCCACGTGCAAATTTTTGGGCACTCTGGGCTCTAGGCACAGCCCAGGGCCGAGGGGACGGCTGCTGCTCGGTGGAGCTTGTCCCGAGCTCCGCGCGGGCAGGACGGGACCCTGTCCCCTGGCTCTGCCTGCTCTGTGCGGGGCAGGGCAGGTCTGCCAAGCACCCCGCTGCCGGCGCTGGCCGGGGGCAGCCCCCGCTCCCCTCCCGGGGCGAGGGACCCAGAGCCGCTGGGGACCCAACCTTCAGGCTGAGGGAGGGGTCGTTCTGCTTGAAGAGGAAGTCCCAGACGTCCAGGGTCCCGTCCGATCGGGTGGTGAAGAAGACGGCCGGCCTCACGGTGCTCCAGCACCCGTCCGTCAGGTAGGAGAGGTGGTACCTGCCGGCAGACCCGACGCAGCGGGGATGGGCTTGTGGCCTCCGTCCCCCTGGCCCCGTGGCTGCTGCCTGCGCAGCGCCTTCAGCCAAGAGCCCAGGCCTGGGCACTCTCCATTCCAGTGCCCTCGGCCACGCTGGCACCGCTCTGCCTTGGTGACGGTCCCACCGCCTCCTGCCTGACCCGAGCAGACCAGACCCTGCTGGTCAGCTGCCCTGAACATGCTCTTCCACAAAAAAGAAGATGTTTTTTGCAGGGCAAACACACACTGACACCTACTTGGTCCACATAATTGATGATTCCTTGGTCTCCTCCGACCAGATTCGAGCAGTCCAGTCGCCGACCGTCAGGAAGATTTTGGGGTAGAAAGGGTTCCTGGCCAGCGCGTAGACAGGTCCGTGGTGGCCGCTGTAGGTGCCGGTGATTTTTTCAGGGGGTGTCTTGGCCTTGCGGTTGCAGGCGATGACGATACCCTGCTCTGTGCCCACCATGAACTTGGTGGGCTGAGGGTGGGAGCAGGAGAGAGCAGCCGTCAGCAGGCCGGGGACCCCTCGGTGCCGGGAGCAGTGGGGCAGAAAAGGGCTTTGCTGTCTGAGCAGGGGGGAGCCTGCTGTGGCTGGCGCCTGGGGAGAAGGGAGCCCCGGGACCCGCCGTGATCTGGGGGATTTAGAGACCCTGTGTTTTGGGAGAACATCAACTCCTAATTCTTAAAGATGGGTGAGAACGTGCTGCAAGCTGCAGCACGGTGCTCCGGGTCACTCTGGGCATCAGACGCTTGTGCCGTGCCCCTGGAGCCCTGCCCGTGGGGGTTTGTCTCGGTTCGGCTCGGCTCACACTCCTGCCCAGGTGAGGACACTGGTTGTGTGCAGGCAGGGTGATCCTGACGGCAGGGCGGGGAGACTCACCATGGTGGGCTCAAACTCCAGCGTGACGGCACCCAGAGCGTTCTCCAGGAGCCCTTTCCGGGTGATGTCCAAGACCAGCGTCTCGGTGGGCTCGGACAGCTTGCGGATGTCCCACCACAGGACCTGCACGGGACAAGCAGCGGGAGGGGGCTGCAGGGCAGGGACCGCTCCCGGCTCAGCCGCGCGTGCTGGGGAGCCGAGCGCCCTGTGCCAGCCCGTGCTGCCAGCCTGGGAGCCTGGCTCCCGTGCTGCCGTGGCTGGCGAGGGGCAGAGCCGGCAGGGGAAGCTCTTCTGGGCTGTCGGCGCCTGCCAGCGCGGCCCCTGTGTGAGTGCCTGGCACCTTTCCCTGCCCCTGCCCTTTACCTGCCCGTCGGTGGAGGCTGAGAAGCACTCGGTGCCCGTTTTGGACTGCAGCCAGATGGCTCCGTACACGGGGTCCCTGTGGCTGACCTCCACGGTGGACACCTCCACGGGCAGCCCCCCTTTCCTGGTGTCCCAGTAAGCTGGGAAGGAAAAGGAACTGTCAAGATCTGCACCAGCTCCTGTGCCTGGCTCCTTTGCTTGCCACGTGTTTCCCGAGGAGATGCCGCCCCACTGCCCGAGCCGCAACGGGGAGCAAACCTCACCGGCTGCTCCCCCCACACTTCCCAGCCCCAGAAGAGCCCTACACGTGCCCCGCAGGCTGGGAGCCTGCTGCTGTGATCGCTCGCAGGGATGCCCGCTCTGAGCGGTAACGCAATTTGCACCTTCTGCAAACGCCGAGCTAGATGGTGGCAACACACTAAATAGCCGCAGCATTTCTTCAGCGATCATCTCTCTCTGGCAGATGCACTACAATCCCCAGAGACAATAAATCCCCCCAGCTCCCCCCTCCTCTGCACAAGAGGCTGCAGCAGGACCAGACATGGTCTAAGCAGCCCCCAGCCCCCTGTCAACTCCAAACAGCGGCTCTTACGCTCAACGCTGCTAAAAACCAGCCTGTGTGACCTGGCCCCGGCTGTGCTCCCCTCCTACGTGCCCGAAGGGCGCTGGCTAACGAAGGCAGGTCCCCCGCAGCCAGCAGCAGCCGTCCTTCCCTATCTCTGCCTCTGACACACGGCGGAGGGCAAGCCACGGCGCAGGACCGGCTGCAGTTCAGCAAAGGTTAGGCAGCTGGGCCGCGGTGGCACCGAGCCGCACGCACTCCCTCTTGCTCACTTCTAATTAGGCAATTGGATGTGACGGAGTGCGCTTCGCTGGGCCCGTGCCACGCGCCTGGGGAGCGCCGCGAAGGACGGGGTGAGATCCCTCCCGTCCATCACCTGCGGAGCGTGCAGTAACAGCCCCGTAATGCATGCCCTGTCAGGTCTGATCGCTGCTGCAAATGGCAAGGAAAACATCAAAATGAGTGCAATTAAATCAAAGGGCTCGCGTGGCCAAGTAAGTGAGAGAGCCGTAAATGAAGCTGGCAAAGAGGGGCCCTTTTCCGAGCACTTGAAACAACAGCACAAGAACAATTCAGAGCACGAAACGACGGCAACTCTCCTGGGCTTTTGCCATGCGAAGACACGGGGCCGCGGGCAAGGCGGGAGGCCAGCACGCGTGCTGTTCGGCCATCTGACCCAGCAGTCCCTGCCGGGCTCTCGCCGTGGCCACAGCCGCCTCACTGCCCCGAGTGCCTGCAAAGGGCTCCCAGTCACGGCGTCCTCCCCTCCCCTGGTACCCGCTAAGGTGAGCACACGCCTGTCCTCCCCACGCCAAGCCCCAGGGCTTCGGGCCGTGCTCAGGATGTTCCCAGCCACAGCACTGGGGACATTACGTCCTTTGTGAGTGTAGCAGTGCTGGAACCAGGCTCTCGCTGAATTGAAATGAAGCCAGGCCCTCGTTAGCACGGCCTCACGCCTAATCCATCTTCCTTACCCATCTGCCCGTTGTAGCATCCTCCCACCAGGACGTGCGAGTCTTTGGGGTTGTATTCCAGGCTCACGAGAGGGGATGACGGCTTGAGAACGAGCTCCGGCTTGTTGGGGTTTTCTGCCAAGAAGGGATGAGAAAAGAGCAAAGAGCAAAGGCGGTCCGGAGGGTGAGCACCCCCGCCTCTAAACCAGCCTCCCGATGCCGCACCCCGCTCCTCCACGCCTGGCTCCCTGCCACGCCGGTGCTTGCCCGGCCATGCTGGATGAGGTGGCCATGGCACCAGGATGCCTCGCCTTAGCCAGGGAAGGGAGCTGACCTGTCCTCACCTGCCAGCCTGGGGACAGACCCCCGGTATCCCAACCCCCGGTACCCCGACCCCTCCTCTTTGTGTTTTTCACTCCAAAATACAACAGGTCTTAGAGAGTCTTTGACAGAAGAGGGCAATTCTCAGCCTGGGCTCGTGCTGCCTTTCTTTCTTAACCAAGCACAAGTGAACCACATAAAGACAAGAACCACATGAGAGGAGTGCGGCTCAGCTGCCTGTTGTGGTCACAGGCGCTCCAGCTCATCAAGTCATGTAGTGGGATTTTAGTGGTTATTTTCCACCTGTTGGCCAGCTTTCAGGCCCCATTTCTCCCTTTCTCTGCATTGATCTGTGGGCAAAGCAGAAACCGAAGCCCTGTTCACCCCCTCCAGAGCACTGTGAGGCTTCTTTACACTCTTTTGAAGACACAAAGTGCTTCCGCAGCGGCAGCATTACTGACTGGTGAGCTTTCCCTTCCCCTTACCGAGATCCCAGATGTATGAGTCGAAGCTCATGTCTTTCACGTTTTGCTGGAACTCCAGGCTGGAATAAGCCACTGCCAGTTTTTTGCATGTGTCGGGGTGCCAGGAGAGATGCGTGGCCGTCCTCTTGGTTACGTTTGGATCCCTTTTTGATGACAGGACATCAAAGAAAGATGTTAGGTTGCTCACAGCTCTGTCACGCCCGGGGATGACTGTCTCCCAAAGGAAACTGTGGGAGTTGCAATTAAAACAAGCTGCAGCCGCGGAGCACTGAGTGCAGGAAATGATTCTCTTGGGGGTTGGGCGGGGGGAGAAGAGTTGATGATTTAATAAAGTCTTTCCAGTTATACGTTTCTAAGAATCCAATTAGGTTACTGGATCTGACTTCTAGAAATGACCTACCGGCCTCTGACATTTGAAAATAATCTTTGAGGCACCAACAAAAAAATAAAATAAATCCCGTCTAAAGCACTGTTAGAAGATGCTCAGAGCTGCGTCCGCCCTTGGACCGTGGTACCTATCTCCAAAGTGCCTGGGCAGGGCGGAGGGCAGGGAGGGGAGGAACAGACGGAGTTATGGAGCAGGGGGGCTGCAGCAGGTCTCTCCATCCATGAACTGATCCAGCGCTACCCTAAAGCCGCGGGGTTTTCCACCTCCTTTGTCTCCAAAGGCGGTTTAATACGCAGTAGCCCGCTGTGGATCTGGAGAGCCTGCTGAGCCCGGCTGGTTGTGCTACCTGATGACATTGATGGTTTTTGCGGAGGGGGGCTCATCTTCCACCTCTGCCATCTCCTCCTCGCCAAAGTACTCCTCGTAGATGTTGATGGCATTGTTCTGCTTGACGCAGTGCTCCATCAGCTGCGGGGAGAGCGCAGGCAGAGGCCGTGCCTCTGGGGAGCTGCCTGGGCGAGGGAACCGGCAGCGGGCGGGCAAGGGGGCTCTGGGAGCGGGAGGCGAGGAGGGGACACGGGCAGGGCCTTACGGTGCCGAGGTGCGTGATGGTGTTGACATAGTTTTCATCTTTCTCCACTTTCTTCCTGAAGCGGATGGTTTGTTCCACCTCCTGCGGGTTGATGTCTTTGGGCCAGCCGCCCTCTACGTGGTTGACACCCCGGGATTCCACCTCCACCCGCTCGGTGTTGACCTGGGGGGGGTGGCACGGAGAAAACGGAGCAAGAGATGGAGCCCAACGGTTACAAAACACAACCTTCCCCCTTCGTACGGCGCTGCCCTGCAGAGCGGCAGCCTGGGAGGCCCTGGAGGGCCGGCGGGCAGCCCTCACCTCGTGCTCCGACATGTCGCTGGTGTGCTGGACGTAGCTGTCCACGGGGTTCCTCAGGATGAAGCCGCTGGCCATGCTGGGGTCGGGGGGGATGTCCGCGTTGACCTTGGCCGGCTGGTCGGAGAAGCTGCAGGGCCGGCCGAACTCGCTGCGCTTCCGCGTGTACACGTAGATGATCTCCATGGCGGCTCCGCAAGGGGGTGGTGGGCGCCCCTACGGACCCCAGCCCTAGGGGGGGGCCCCGAAAGGGATCGGGGGGCTCGGAGAGGGCCCGCCGCGGCAGGGGACACCCCCGCCCTGCTCCCGAGGACCCCGGCCTCCGGTGGGGCCTGGCCTCCCCCAGCGCGGCCTCACCGGGAGGCGCTCGGCGGGCCGCGTCTGCCGTTGCCCGGCAACGCCGGCGGGCGATCACGTGACGACACCCGCCATCTTGGGGAGGGCACGGCGGTGGTGTCACGTGACGGTCGCTGCTCGCCGCCATGTTGGGAGGGCACAACCCGGCTAACGAGGGCGGTGCAATTAGCGCAGGGCGCGGCGGGCGGCTGCGGCTCCCTGAAGCGGGGCGGCTCCAGCCCCCGGCCCGACCGTGGCGGGTGGAAGGCAGGCCGGGCCCCAGCTCTGTGCGCGGGGAGCGGGCCGCGGCCTGGGCCCTCCGGGCCCTCCAGCCCACGGCGGGGCCGCCCTCCCTGCTGCCCCCGGCCCCTCCTGCCGCAGCCCTCGGCCGGGGGGAAGGCTGCGGTCTCTGCGGCAGCAGGCCAGGTTCCTGGGGGAGCTGCCTGTGGGTGCCGCAAGGTCCCTGCAGCCAGCAGGCGTTGTCCCCCGGGGCCGCAGCCCCCCGCCATTGCTGCAGGGCCCCAGAGGCCTGGGGCCGCCCCGGCTCGGTGCCCGCCGGCAGCCCGGGGGCTGGCACCGGGCGACGGCACGGCTCCCCACGCACCCACGCTCGCTCCAACGTGAGGACGGCTGGGAAAGGAGCACGAGGCGCAGCTCTTGACACCCTTCCCCGGGGCCCTGCGGTCGCCTTCCAGCCCCAGCAGCGGCCGGTTCTCCCTTCGCCCCAAGAACACGCTTCTGCGCGTGCTGCGCCTCCAAAGCCCGTGTCCCCCCCCGGCTCCCCAGCACTGACGCACCCGAAACCGCTCCAGCCGCCCCCCGCCACTGCCAAAACCAGCCCGAGCTGCAGGCACAGGATTTAAGCCCAATTAAAAACAGCTTTAACGGCAAAGAAATGCTGGGATCGGCGTTTGCAGCGAGGCCTTTGCGCTGGCCACGAAGAGTCCCGGCGCGGCAGAGCCGGCGCAGCGGGATGGGCAGAGCAACCTGCGCGGGGGTGGCAGGGAAAGCGGTGGCAGATGCAGGGCAGCCCGGAGAAACCCGCAAGGAAGAGGTAAGTTTAGTACAAGTGTTTATTGTCTTTTCCCCAAAGGGCACATACAAATCAGGCCGGACTCCAGGTCCTAGACGGAGTCCTAATGAGGTTAGTTCACATGCGTTTAAAAACAGCTCTTCTATCAGTACCGTTACATCGAAACATTAAAAGCCTCCCCCAAAAAAATAAAAATCCCCTGGAAGTTTCCAACAGCAAGTAATGCTAGTCACACGTAACACAGACGGACAGCGTTAGGGGACCAAAGGGTACGTACAAGTTATCTTTAAAAGACACAGTGAGTCACTGCTATCAAGTAAGACCCCCCGGCTCGCCCGAGGGGGACAGCCCGGCCCCCCCGGGGGTCTGCCCGGCTGCAGCACTGTTAGCCAAAGCAGGGAGGAAGGAAGGGATGGATAACCACCACCAGCAGCACAGGAGGCGGCTGCTAATTGCGATGAGCCAGGGAAAGCCTTTGCCGTCCCACGGCACGGGTACAGCCTTCGCAGTGAGGAAGAGCCCTGGAGCAAACCCAGCCCCGGCTAAGCCACCGCCGCGGTGCTGAACGCGGTTACGGGCAGGAAAACGGCCATCACCCTGTCCGCACCCTTTGGGCTGGGGGATCGGGGTCCGTCCCCAGTCGGTGGGACGGAGCAGGGGCTCTCCCTGCCCATGGTGAGCGAGGGGCTGCCGTGGGCAAGGGGCCTTTGCTCGCGTCCTCCCGAGGTTCCTGGGGCAGCCCATGCCAAAATGGGCAGCCACAAAGGATCCGGTTCAGCTCATGCTGGTTCCCCCGACTCCTCGGCCCCCAGAGCTGCACCCTCGCTTAGCCTGAAGCCCTGGCAATTGCAGGCAAGCCAGGCAGGGCGGCAGGAACATGCCCTCCCCTCCCCGTGACCGCATCCTGCCCCAGAGACGCCTGAGTAGCCCCTAACCCTTTTCCAGGGGATTCGTGGTTACCCCAGGGCTGTCCTGCAGAAGGAGGGGAGCCTGCCCCAGCCACGCTGCCGGCCTGCCTGCCCCGGGGAGCCGAATCGCCAAAAAGAGCCTACAAACCAGCCAAAAACCTGCTACCAACATGCACTGCAGTAAATCCACGCTGGGACAGAGGCAGCGAGTCGAACCGCACCTCTGCCCTGCGGAGAACTCCTAAAACCCAGAAGCAAAGCAAAGGAAAACCAGCAAGGCCAAAACATCCCTAATTCTACAGCCCTTGAACCTGGGGAGGGCAGCGATGGGGGGGCACGGGGAGCTGGCTCTGCCCCTGCGAGCAGGAACGTGGCAGAGGGGAGCAGCCGGTGTCACCGTTGGGGGGTGGCACAGCCGCCGTGGGCACCAGGAAGGGGCCGGGATCACTAGTGGTTGGTACTGCATTGCTACAGGAGCGAAGGAGCCGCTGTCCCCGACCCCTCCCCGAGGGGCTGGTGCTGGGGGCAGCCCGTGGTCCCAGGCTGCGCGCTCCAGGCACAGGGAGCTGGAGAAGGCTCCCTTCCGTGGCATAAAACGTCCCCGAGCTGGTGCAGACGGGAAGGGAAAGGAGAAGCTGACCCAGGGGCGTGAAGCACCTCCGGTCTTCCCGGCGCACCAGGAGCCCGGCCATGGTGGCTGGTGTCCGGCCCCGGAGTCGCTGTCAGCCGTAAGGCAGGAAGACTTGAGAGGGAGCAGACGCTGCTGAGGGGGAGAGGAGGGTGCGCAGAGCACGCAGGGGGCGGGGGGCTCCCCACCGCCGGGGCTCGTCCTCCGGCTGCCGCCGGCGGGCTTCCCACCGCGTCTTTTCCAGGTGTCTTTGGTTTCCGTTACAGAAACGCCGGTGGCGTTTTCTCCTCCCGCGAGCTGCTCGGGGCGAGGGCGTTAGGCTGGGAAGTCGGTGCTGTGGTGCCGGACGTGCTCATCGGTGACGGACAGGTAGGTGGCTCGCATGCTCGGGGAGTACTGTGGGGAGAGGACATGGGGGTCAGCGCGCCCCCCAACCCACGGCGCGCCCCGCTGAGCCCCCGCCAGCCACGTCCAACCCAACCCTGCGCTGCCACGTGCGGCTGAGCCGCCAGAGAAAGCCTGAGGATGGAGAGGGAAGATTGCTTCCCATTTGCATTAATCCCCAATTAATCTGCCAGGCTGCCGTGGGTAAGGGGGCCAGGCCCTGGTCCCAGCCTCTTCGAGGGCTGGAAGAGAAGAGACCCCCCCCAGCCAAAACGCTTCAAGTGCCTCAGGCTCTGCTTTGCCCCTTCCCGTGCTGCCGGGACATCGGCCAGGTTCGTCCTCCACCTTCCCGACTCCAGCCTGGCAGCAAATTCAGCCCCAACCACTGAGTCTGGATGCATCCGATCCCGAGGGGCTCACACCGGGATGCCAGCCACAGGCTTGAGCTCCCCTCCCTGTGCCGGCATGGGGACAGCGGCACCGGCTTTGGCTGGCACGGCGGTGGAGCAGGATGGGTTTAGCATTGACACATGGGAGCATCCAGACTCGGGGCCGGGTCTCTGCGGCAGCTGAGCTGGGTTTTGCCCCCTGATCTTCCCTGTCCGCGCACCAACCTTACCCCGGTGTGCCGGGACTCACCGGGTGCCGGTTGCAAGGACCGGCCAGGGCAAGGTCCCCCCGCCGCACCGGGAAGGGGGTAGCAGCGAGCCCAGGGCAGAGGCCAAAACCTCCAGCCCCCCTCGCCCCACCAACGCTGCAGAATTAAATTTCTCCAGCATTTTGCAGGAGGGAGGGACACCCTGGCCAGGCATTAAGAAAGATTATTCCGAGTTTGTTATTTTGGACCGTGAAAGTCCTTCCTCGGGGATCTGAATCCTGGTTAAATTAGTCCATTCAGGGCGAGGAGAAGTGCTCAAATTAATCCCCCCCCGTTCATCCCCCCCGGGGAAGAGGCTCGCCAGCTGCCAGGTCTGTGCAATCGGATTACAGCCTCCTGCACTGACGTGGCTCCACGCTTTCACCTGATGGCAAAAATCTTCCCTGGAAGAAGCGAGCGCGGTGTCCCTGCCACGGCAGCGTGCCCGGAGCCGTGTCCCCGGCCCTGCCGCGGTGCCACTGCCGTGCCCGCGAGGAGCGAGCCGGGGGGCGGGGGGGGGGCATTGCTGCTTCGGATGGAGGCATCGAAGCAGCTTAAATGCTGTCAGAAAAGGAGGGGGAAAAACTGCGCCGAGAAGGGGACGGAGATGGGGACCATTTCCACTCCCAACGCACGGCAGCTGCAAATCCTCTTGTACCTGGGCTGGGGACAAAATGCGGCCCCGTCCCTCCCGAGCCCTCCGTGCTCCTCCCGAAAGCAAACCAGTCCCACGGGAAAGGGGATGGAGGGAGGCACCGAGGAGGGGAAGGAGGATGGGAACCCAGCTGCTGCCCCAGGACGAGGAGGGAGAAGGAAGCGGCTGAACTTACTCTTGTTGGGTAACTTAGCTCCAAAATAATTGATGCAAAAAAAAAAAAAAACCAAACCAAACAAAAAAAAAAAAAAAAAGAAAAAAGCAGGCGTTAACAGACAGGGTGGGTTTAAACAAACAGCGGGGAAATGTAAACGTGCACTGGTGACTGTGGGAAGCGTCCTTTGAAAGTCAGAATAAATAAGAAATAAAGCAGACAGAGAAGAGCAGCTGAAGGGAAGACTATTTTGGTCTCCTCCGAGCATGTGGTTGGTGACCTCTCCCCGCAGCCTCCACGGGCCGGCCGGGAACTGGGTTAGCGAGACGGGCAGGAGGGACGCGCTCGCAGATAGGGCACGTCCTCTGCAAGGGCAGGAGGAGGGGACCAAGCTCACCCGTCCCCGTCCCCACCCCGGCAGACCTCGTCGGTGCCCTGGGCGAGCGGCTTTCCAGCGAAGCAGAGGGGCTTCTCGCCACCCAGCTAACCCCCCCCCCCCCCCCCCCAGCCCGCGGGGCATCACAAGAAGGACTTGGCCTCGGCCGTCCACCGTACCGTGGGAGGAGGAGAGCCTCTGCCGATCAGGGGGACGTTCTCGTAGCGCGGGTTTCCACCGAAGAGCACGGCTTGGTTCCTGGAGCGGGGGAGCCCGTCAGAGCGGGGGCACGGCGAGACCCCCATCGTGGGGTGACGCTCCGTCCCCGAGGTGGGGGGACCCGAAGGGTCAGCGCCTCCGAGGAAGGGGGTCTCACATGTACTCGGAGACGGGGGCGTTGGAGATGGTCTGCGCCGGGGGGTGCAGGCTGCTCTGGCTGCCCAGGCTGCTGCTGTAGCTGCAGAAGCTGCGGAGCTGCCCCCGGGCTGGGTTGTGGGTGGCGATGCGACGCGCCTGCGGGTTGAAGGGGTCTTCCTCGTCCATGTCATCGTAGTCCCGGTCCCTGCGGGGACGAGGTGCCAGCGCTCACCCCCCCGGCCCCAAAGGCAGTTCCCCCCCCCCCCGCGCCCAGCTCGTGCCACGCGCGCAGCCCCGTGCCCCCCGGTGAAGGCAGGGCGGCCGCGTGGGCGGGGGCCGCGGGCGGACCCACCGGCCGGCGAAGTGCTTCCAGGCGCGCGGCGTGGCGCAGATGATGGTGGAGAAAGAGGCGGCCACCAGCAGGGAGAAGAGGACCAGGTAAAGCAAACCCTCCACCCCGTCGTAGCAGATGCCGATCAGGGCGTCCAGGTAGTCCTGCGGCAGGAGACGGGACGGGGCAGGGCTGGCGGCGGCGGGGGGGCGACCCCGGGAGCTGCACAGCCCTGTGCCGGCCCCTCCCTCACCTTGTGCAGCCCCCGGCAGTCCAGCATGGCCGTGAGCTGGTGCAGGCTGGTCTCTGAGGAGTTGAGGAGCTGCTGGACCCCCAGAAGGTCTTTCTGTGGGAGAAGGCGGGGGGCGTCAGGGCAGCGGCGGGCAGGACGGGGAGCAGAGGGGGGGCACGGGGCCCCGGCTCCCCCCACCCCATACCTCAGCCGTAGGGAAGAGGGGCAGCGCAAACTGTATCAGGCCCTGGATCTGGATCTGCATGGTGGTGAGCGAGCGCTGGAAGACGGTGAGAACCTGCGAGGGGGGGAGCGGGGAGCGGTCACGGAGCTGCCCGGGGCCACCCCCCCGCCGCAGGCGGCACAAAGTGGGGTGCCGGCTCCCCCGTACCTGCTGGAAGGGGTTGCTCAGGCTCTGGTCACAGTAGAGGTAATAGTGAACCACCTCTGCAAAGCAAACGGGAGACGTCGGTGTGAGCACCCCGGGGCGCGGAGAGCAGCGCAGGCGCAGAGCACGGACCCCCAGGTAGGTTTTGGGGAGCACCGGGGTCCTGTGCTCCGGCTCTCACCCGCGCGGATGTCGCTCTCCGTCTGGTTCATGATGAACTTGTCTGGGGCCACGCAGAAGTCGCTGGTACCCTGTGGGGACGAGAGGGACATCGTCGGGGCTGGGAAGGACAGGACGGGTGCCCGCAGCCCTCGGCTCTGCCCCGGCACAGCCGGTACCACCCCTCCCCTCACGGCCCCGCTCACCACCGCCGCCGCCGTGTCCACGGCCATGGAGGCCCAGCTGAGGATGAGCGTCAGCAGCCCGCAGCACAGCATCCTGCGGGGAGAGGGGTGAGCGTGCCGCGGGGTCCGGCTCTGCCCCACCGGCGGCTCTGGCGCCGCCGAGCCCGGCCACGGGGTACTCACGTGGTGAGGAGGCAGCGGGAGCGCTTGGCCAGCCCCAGGCAGGCCAGGAGGCAGACGGTGAGGACGAGGATGAAGAAGAGGAGATAAGCCAACCACCTGGGTGCAGAGAAAGGCTCCGTCACGCGCCCCCGCCTTCCCAGCCCCGCCGGGAGACGCTCCGGCAGCCCAGCGCCGTGGCCGCGCTCACCGGTAGTACTCGACGTAGGCGACGTGGCCGGCCAGCGCGGTGAGGTCGGCGCTGGCGCCCTGCCAGACGGGCAGCCGCGAGAGCTGCAGGACGATGCTGCCGGCCAACTGCTGCATGAACTTGAGGGTCTGCAGGTAGTCCCCCCGTGAGGCCAGGAGCTCGTTCAGCCGTGCCAGGTGCTGCTCCAGGCCCACCTGCATCTGCAGCGTGGTGCCCGCCACCTGGGGACGGCGGGACGGTCGGCCACACCGGGACGGCGCTGGGGGCTTCCCCGCCGTCAGCCCCGCGCCCGGAGGAGCCGTTCGCCCCGTCTGCGGGATGCCGACCCTCTGGGAGAGCAGCCCCACATCGACCCCCTGCGCTTGAGCCGGATCCATCCCCTGGGACGGCCGCGCCACGGCCCCCCCCCCACCCCTTCCCGGCCACAAAGGCCCCATTCTGGCGGGTGACGTCACCCTCCCACGCTCGGTGCGGCTCGGCCGCCCCGGGGGCTCGGCCGGAGCAGGCAGGGCTCGGCCAGCAGCGCAGGACGTCCGGGTCCCTTCAGCTGGATGCCTCCCTCCCCAGTGCTTTACCCAAACCCAGGACGGAGCATCCATGCGACCCTGGGGGACATGGAGGGGGTTGGATGGGGGGACCCTGCCCCGCGGCCCTACCAGCGAGTCGATGCCGGTCAGGGTGTGGTTGGCGTGGTCCAGGGCGTAGAGCAGCTGGTACACCCCGTCGTTGGTCTCGCTGTTCCCATAGAAGCCGATGCCGACGGCCGCGCTGTGGGCAGAGAGGGGACCCCCAATTAGAGGGGAGGGAAACACTCGCCCCGACTTGGGTGCCTTGCCTTGGGGACGGGGAGGATGTGGGGACATCAGCTGGACAGGGGACACTCCCCAGAGCATCCCGGTTTCGGGGGACTCCCCCCCACCCCCCCACGGCAGGGCAGATCCAAAGCAGATGGGACAGGGACAGCATCGAGATGGGGACCCGCTTCCTGCCAGCGCCCGCGGGGCCTGGGGGCACGCGAGCCCGGAGCTGCTCCACGGCCGGACGCGGCGGGTTTGAAGCTCCTCTTGCCGAACCCCAAGAGACTGAGGGCGGCGGGGCCGGGCCAAGCAGATGCGGGCAATCTGCTGGAAGCGACGCTGCTCCCGATTAAACCCGCTCCTGGGCTCAGCCCCAGGAGGGAAGGCGGGTGGCAGGCTGGGGACCGTGCCACGGCCGCTCCAGGCCCCGTGGCGAGCTCACCGCAGCTGCTTCGGCGCTCCCCGGCACCTGGTGTGCCAGAGGGCGAAGCCGGGCTGGCGGTCGGGGCCAGCTCCGAGGAGGGACGTGCCCCTGCCCTGGCCAGGCACGTGCCCGCAGGCAGCTGGTGCACGCGGTGCTCCCTCCCTCCCTCCCTCCCTCCCCGCGGCAAACACCGATAAAACCGACAGACGCCGGCCCGTTCGCCGTGATTAGGCTGCAAACAGGCTCGGCGCGGCTGTCGGGGGGGTTTCAAAGCCCCCGGGGAGCTGCAGAAGGATAGCCTGCCGGCGGGCGCCCCGAGGCTGGAGGAGAGGGGGGACCCGGGGGGTCCCGGGGGAGCACGCCAAGCTCGTTAGTGCCATTTCCCTGCTCCGTACAACGCTCGCAGGCAGCCATCTCGCTCCGCCCCGGCAAAACCAGCCCCTTTGTCTGGCGAGCGGGTCGTGGCTGGGCAGCGAAAGGGCCCCGTGTCCCATCCCGTCCCCCGCCAGGCCAGGCCTGCCGGGGGGCACGGGGGCCAGCTGGCGGGGGGTCCTCCCAGCCACGGGCTGCCAAAAACCGAGACGGGCTTGGAAAGCCACCAGAGCGCTGCCGGGTGAAGAAGCGTCCCCTCGCCAAATTGCTCCGGTCGCAATTAAGGCCGGGTGCGCACGGGACCTGCCAGCTGGGTCACGCTGCTGCCCGCCATCTGCTCCGGGCTGGGATTAGCGACCCGGCCCTGCTCCCGCCCGGGATTACCCAGGAAGGTGGCACGGCCGTGGCAGGGACAGGGACAGGGCTGGCCCGCGGCCGGTCCCCGGGGCTGCCCCGGTATCAGCGGCCGCACGGAAGGAGGCAGGGATGGACCATATTTAATTGCACACATCTAATTAACGCGTCTCATGGCCAGAGCCATGAGTCGGGGAGCCACGGGGACGGGTCCCCGTCCCTGTCCTCACCAGCAGATGAGCCCGGCGGTGACGGCCATCCAGGTGACACAGCAGGAGTGGGGCCGCTTGGTCTCGGGCTCCTGGTCCCTCTTGCAGCAGCACAGGCAGATCAGGTAGACGGTGAGGAAGAGGAGGTTGAGGCCGAGGCAGACGGCGGCCACCAAGCCCAGGAAAAGCAGCGACTGGGAAGGAGAGAGGAGACAGTCAGCGCCCGCACCAGCGGCCGTCACGTGCGGCAGAGCGCCCGGCGGCAGGCAGGATGCGGCCACGTCCAGCGCCCCACGGGACGGTCACACGGGGAAAGAGGAAGCATCCCCATCCCCATCCCCATCCGCATCCCCGCGCGGGGCCGTCGGGCTGCGGAGCCCGGGGTGCAGCGGCCCCTCCGAGGGGTGGTGGGGCACCGGCGCTGTCCCCCCCCTCATTTCGGGGTCACGGCGGTCCGTGCCCTGGGACGCCGGGGGGGGGGGGGGCGGGGGGGGGGGGCGCAGCGGGGGCCAGGAGCCGGGGGCGCGGCACCGCCGAGGGCCCGGCAGCGCCGAGGCGAGGGGTGACCCCCCCCCGCCTTTTTTTTTTGGCGCCCCCCGGGAGAGGGGGAGCGGCGGGGGGGGGCTCCGGCAGAGCCGGCGCTGCCCCGCGGCAGCGGGAGGCCGGGGGTGCCGGTGCCGGTGCGGGCTGGCCCGGCGGGGGGGGGCCCCGCGCCCCCGGCGCTGCCCGGGAAGAAGGGCGCTTTGTGCGGCCGTGAGATCAGAGCTGGCGCCGGGCGCCGCCGGATGGAAGGGGCCGTCGCGCCGCGGGCAAGGGGCGGGGAGCCGGGGAGCCCCGCCGGCAAGCGGGACCCCTGCCCGGGGAGGGCTCCGGGCCCCCCCCCCTGCCCCAACCCCACCCCGGGGGGCCGTGCGGGGAAGGGGCCGGGGCCGGTACCTGCTGGTAGTCGGGGTCCCGCGGTCGGAAGGCGGCGGGCACGGGCTGGAGGCGCAGGCCGCGGTGCGGCAGCCCGTGCAGCCAGGTGGCCCACCAGGGCGGCAGGTAGTCGGCCCGGGCGAGCGGCATGGCGGGGCCGGGCGGGCTGCGGCCGCCGATGGCGGGGGGCGCCGCGCCGCCACGCCGAGGGGCTCGGCCCGCCCCGCCCCCGGCCCCGCCCCCGGCCCCGCCCCCGCGACCGGGGACCGTGTCCTGGGTGCCCCGCACCCCACCGCAGCTCAGTGCTGCCCTATAGGGGGAACGCACCCCACCCTCCCTGCTATAGGGGCACCGCTGCCCATCCCCTCCCCGCTATAGGGGCACTGCACCCCATCCCCTCCCCGCTATAGGGGCACCGCTCCCCATCCCCTCCCCGCTATAGGGGCACCGCTCCCCATCCTCCCTGCTATAGGGGCACCGCTCCCCATCCCCGCCCCGCTATAGGGGCACCGCTCCCCATCCCCTTCCTGCTATAGGGGCACCGCTCCCCAACCCTGCCCTGTTATAGGGGCACTGCTCCCCAACCCTGCCCTGCTATAGGGGCACCGCTGCCCATCCCCTCCCTGCTATAGGGGCACCACTCCCCATCCCCGCCCCGCTATAGGGGCACTGCTCCCTAACCCTGCCCTGCTATAGGGGCACTGCTCCCCATC
Organism: Mycteria americana; assembly: GCF_035582795.1. Lineage (NCBI taxonomy): Eukaryota > Metazoa > Chordata > Aves > Ciconiiformes > Ciconiidae > Mycteria > Mycteria americana. Next base: position 13,159,750 of record NC_134380.1, on the reverse strand, counting down.
CTCACTGCTATAGGGGCACCACTCCCCATCCCCGCCCCGCTATAGGGGCACCGCTCCCCATCCCCTCCCCGCTATAGGGGCACTGCTCCCCAACCCTGCCCTGCTATAGGGGCACCACTCCCCATCCCCGCCCCGCTATAGGGGCACCGCTCCCCATCCCCGCCCTGCTATAGGGGCACCGCTGCCCATCCCCTCCCTGCTATAGGGGCACCGCTCCCCATCCCCTCCCCACTATAGGGGCACCGCTCCCCATCCCCTCCCCGCTATAGGGGCACTGCACCCCATCCCCTCCCCGCTATAGGGGCACCGCTCCCCAACCCTGCCCTGTTATAGGGGCACCGCTCCCCATCCTCACTGCTATAGGGGCACCGCTGCCCATCCCCTCCCCGCTATAGGGGCACTGCTCCCTAACCCTGCCCTGCTATAGGGCCACCGCTGCCCATCCCCGCCCTGCTATAGGGGCACCGCTCCCCGTCACCCCCTACACAGCCATGGCCGTGGGGAAGGGTCACCGCCACAGGGGCCGCGCTGGCGCAGTCGGGGCGCGGGTGCCACCGGCAGAGCCCCCCGGTTCCCCGTGGCGTGGCCGCGCTGGCCGTGCCCCCGGCCCTGGGGACGGGACGGCCGGAAGCTCTCCGGGGCCCAGGGCCACCGGGGCTTCGCGCCCCTCGTCCTCGCCAGGTCCCTCAGGCGGCGGCAGCGCCTCGCCCTGCCCGCGGGGAAGCCACCCCGCCTCCCCCCAGCGCTCTGGAAGCCTCATCCCAGTGCGCACCAGTCCCAACTGGGCACCAGATCTGCCCGCTCAGCCCCTCTGCCCACCCGGGGCAGCCCTCGCCCCCCTCACGCCCACGGCTAACGCCGCCGGGGACCTTCACCCGGGGCTGGGCCCCGCAGACGGGGACCACCAGTGACTCTAACTGGGACGCGGACCGAATCCGGCTCCTGAACCCCCAGAAGGGCGAGCTGGGCCCCCCGGGGGAGCCGCTCTGGGCCGGTCCCGGCAGGATCCGTCCCCCCGGAGCAGGGAGAACACGAAGGTCTCAGCCCGGTGCCGCTGGGAAAAGACAAACGCGACAGAGGGGGGGGGAACAGTTCAGGTTTTTATTTATTGTAACAAACGTGGAGAAACCCCCGGGGGAACGGCTCATTTCAGCTCCTTCACGGCCAAACCTGGGGAGGAGAAAGAGGAGATTTAACGGTTGGAGAGGTTCTGCTCCTTGCCGTGCCCACCCGGCTGGGGGATCGGCGTCTCCCAGGGGAGACGGGCAGCCGCGGCTCATCACGGCTCTGCAAGGGGCTGGGGCGGCTCCCCCCGCCTGCCTGGGGGGGCACGGCCACCGAGAGGGTGCTCGGGGCCTGCGGCTCCCCGTGAGCGCCGACACTGGGGAACTGGCGGGGCAACAGCAGCGTTTAGCCGGGCAAGGAACCGACTGCGGCGGCGGTTCCAGGCACGGGGACGGCAAAACCGCACGGCCCGAACACCTCAGTGACCCAGAACGGGGTGGGGGGGGGACGACACGGACATGCTGGGATGAGGCTGCGACAGCGGGAGCTCCGCAGGGGCCCCTCCGCGGGGAGGGGGCTCTCGCTGCCCGCCTCGACCCAGGCTGCCTTCTGCCCCCGGCCCAGCCCTGCCCCAGCACGGGACCCTTCCCTCCGCCACCGAGGGGTACCTGGGGGCAGGGACTGCTTCAGCTTCTCAGCCTTCTCCTTGTCCGTGATGACCAGGGTGTACAGGTACCGGCTGCAGCGCACCTTGAACTTCACATTGTCCTTGTTCTTCTTGATCTTGACCGCTGCAGGATTAAAGAAGGGGTCAGCAGGGCGGCAGCGACCCCACCCCAACTCCTCCCCTCCCACCCGAGCGGGGAGGACGATTACAGCCCTGCCTGGCCCACCGGCACTAAAGAAAATCCAAACTCAGTTATTTTTTCTACCCCCTTGTCACTAACAGCTACCGCCCCAGCCAGAGGGTTCACCCGTTGCCTCGCGGAGAGGCCGCGCGGGTTCCTCGAAGCCAACAGCTTTATTTTGGGAGGCCGTTTTGCTTCGCGGCAGCAGTTTACAACAAGCGACGTGAAAAATTTCTTGCACCGCAAATTTTCAACGGAGCGTGACGGCTCACACCGGCCTTGTTACTCACCCGTGTCACCTTCCGCAACCGAAGAGCTGCGCTGGAGCTCGTAATGCGGCTTCTGAACCCTGCGGCCAGCGCTTCCGTTCTCCTCTCTATCCCCCTAAGGCCATTTTATCTAAGCAGCTCGCTCGGAGCCGTGGCCGGTTCCTCCCCTTCCCCGCAGCTCAGCGTTACAGGAGCTGCTGCAAAACCCAGAGGAAGTGGAAAGGCACGGGGATGCTCCGTCAGGGGCTGTCATCAGCTACAACAGCGTTTCGGTGTTGAACTATCCCTTCTCGCCCACACTGGTGAGCTAACAAAACATTTCCAGAATGAAAGCGCCTCTTTCCCGTGACAGCCAGATCCAAATAAGCAAGAGAAGAGGGAAAACTCTTCAGGCGTCGTTAAACACCGAGACAAGGCATTTCTAGCGTTTCAATTATAACGGTCTTTGTATTTGCAACAAAAGAAAACTCAAGTTTGAGAATGATTCACTCGTCATTCTGACAGAACTCCCCAGCGTCTGACATCTTGTAGCTTTTCGAAGACTACAGCAAGTCAGAGACAGGGGGATATTTGCAAATAGTTTCCAGCGAGCGGCAGCTGGGGCTTGGCCAAAAGACTCTGGGGTGCTGAGCAGCGGGAGAAGTGCGGCTGAGCGGGTGTCAGAGCACCAGCCTCTGGAGAAGCCCGGTCCCACAGCCCCCGACCACAGCCCCCACCCGTCACAGCGTCCCTCTGCCCAGCCGGGCTTTGCTCAGAGGCAGCGACCTCAGGCAACGCTCAGCAAAAGCCGCTTCGAACGTCACCGCTGCTGTCACCAGACGAAACCTCAGCACCGTGTGTCCCTCAGCGCTTCCAAGCCAAGGAGCTCCTCAGCCTCCTTGGGGACCTGTGGCCCCCAGAGCCCTGCTCGGGCAGGGAAGAGCAGCTCCTGCACCGGAGCACCCCGCCTCGCTCCTCCCGCAGTCGCACACAGCAGCCTCGGCACTCACACTTTGCGTCCTTCCTCCTGGCTGTCAGCAGAAAGTCTTTAATCTCCTCGATCTTGCGAGGCTGAAAAGTAAAGCAGAGACTCAGCGTACAGAGAACAGCCGAAAGCTCCCTCCCCTCCTCACCCACTGGCTTCTGGGAGCGCCCCGGGATCGCTGTGAGCCCCCGCTCCCACGGCCGAGCCCCCCCGCAGCAGCTGCCCCAGGGCATGGGGCATCTCTCTTCCCCGCAGCCAGCTCAGGCAGAGCCTCTCCTCGGACAGCAGCACCGTGCCCCTGCCCTAAGCCAACGTGGGGGCCGGCACCGTCACCCCCCGCAGCGCGGGGCGCTGACAGCACCCTCACCCTGCCCGGGGACAGGGACCCCCCCCACCCCCGGGGGCGGACACCCCCCCACCCTGCCGGGCCGACAGGACAGCCCCCAGCCCCACGGGGCGAGCCCCACGCCAGGCCTGTGCGTCCCCGGCCCCCCCTCCTCACCATGGTTCCGGGCCGGGCTCAGAGCGCTCCAACCTGCGGCAGAAACAACCCAAGATGGCGTCAGCGCAGTCCCACCGCCCAACAACGGCCGCCCCACAACGGCCTCCCCGCGCTCGCCCCGCGCCCACCGCCCACCATCGGGTTGCCCCGCGTCCCCTCTGCTCCCCCGGCCCGCCCCGGGGCCGCCCAGCCCCGCACGGCCGCGGATGGCGGCGGATCCCGCAGGGACCCCCCCCTCCGCCGCCCCGTACTCACAGCAGCAGCCTCTGCGCAGAGACCAGAGGTGAGCGCGCACTTCCGCATCCGGGCCTTAACCCCGCCCCCGGCAGCGCCGCTACGGCTCGGGCGGAGGGACAAACGGCGCCGGGTCGCGATCGCGGTTCCCGCGATGAGTTGGCGGGGTCTCAGCCCCCGCCGCACGGGTAACGGGGGGCACGCAGGGAGCACCGGGCAATCCCGGCCTCCCCGATCCCTCCGTGCACCGCCGCGGAGGAGGAGTACGGCCGCCTGGGCGGGCTGTTGCAGCCTCCCGAGCCCGAGCACCACCTCCTGGCGCAGGGCCGGAGCCAGGGTCCCCCGAGAGATGCTGGGGCTCGGCGGTTCGGGTAGGGCTGTAATGGAGCAGCTTTGCCACAAGAGAGAGCTTCAGCCACGCTCAAAACCCCCAAACCACCCCAAACCTCTGCAGAGAATCCCTGGGGGCGAGGGACCCCGTCCTGTCCCTGTCCCCGCAGCTCCTCGGTCCCTCTCGCCCTGTCCCCATCCTGCTGAGCCCCACGCGGGGCAGGACCGGCATTTTGGGATGCTGGGGTGCTCAGCAGCGCTGGTTTGTGGATGCTTCAGTGCTTGGCTGGGGTCAGCGGGGACAGTGGGGTCAGCGGGTGCAATGGGGACAGCGGGGACAGGGGGGACAGGGGGCCGCATGCCCTCCCCTTGGCCGCAGTTTCCAGCTCTGCCCCGAAGTCTCATGCTGGAGGTGCTTTTGGGGGGTCACCCGCTTTTGGGGGGTCTCCCACCCCGCGCTGGCTCCAGGGTCATGACACCACGTGCCCCGTGCTGGCCATGAGCGCCGGAGCCCCTCGGTCCGTGCCAGGGACCCCCAACCATGCAGGGGCCCCCCATTTGGACGATCACCCGGAGGGGCCAGACCCCCCCCTGGGTGAGGAGGGGCTCAGGGCCAGCGGGGCGGCCTGTCTGGGTCCGGCGTCCCCAGGGCGGAGAGCGGGAACGGAGGGAGCTGGCGGGTCCCGTGCAGCCGGTGTGGCACCCTGACCCGGCACCCTGGTCCAGCACGGGCACCGCCTGACGGACGGTTCACATCAGAAGGGAATAAAGCATTGGGGAAGGCGAACGCCTGATGCGGCTGCGGGGATGGAAGTGAGAATCGGGGGAAATTCAAGCCCGCAAGTTCCCGTGCCCGCGAGGAGGGTCCCTGCCTCGGCCGGGGATGTCCCGAGGGTCCCTGGCACGGCACGGCCAAGGGCCCCGGCTCGCCCCTGCTCCCCTTTCCTGCCCAGCTGCCTGCGGGGTGCCGGGAGAGGCTTGTCACCCTCAGCCCCTGGGTCCGTGCCTCCCGCCGGCGGGGTGCAGAAGGACTTTTTCCGTCGGGAGAGAGCCGGGGGGAGCGGAACAGCCCCCGCAAGCGGCCCTGCGGGGACGGGGCTGGGGCCGGGGCCGGGGGGATGCGGGTGCCCCCGCTGCCCTGCGGCAGGACGGGCTCCGACGGGGTCCCTGGTGTCCGTGCACACGTGGTCCCCGTGGCCCCCCGACGAGCGCGTGCGAGCTCACGCGAGCGTGGGGAGCGTTGCGGCGGGGGAGCCGCCGGAACGGGGTAATCACCGCCACGCGCTGCGGGGAAATGGTTGTAAGTCACTAAAAAGCAGGATTTTTGTTCCAAGTCTATTAAACAACAACGTTTAATGGAGGGTGAGGAGTTACGGCCCCGCAGAGGCTCCTCCGCTCCGCGGCGGGAGGACGAGCTCCCATTCCTCGTCACCCGTGGCCCCGTCCGCGGACGTCCCCATCCGTTGGAGCAGGCGCGCCCACAGCCACGGGGGCTGCGGGTTTGGGTGGGCTGTGGCTGGGCGCGTGCATCACAGCTGCCTCGCAAAGCAAACCCTTCCCCGGGACCGTGCCCCGATGCCGTGGGTCCCCCCTCCATGGGGTGAACCCCCCGTGGGCACCCACTCCACGGTGGCCTGAGCCGGCGCTGGGTGCCAAAGCTGCCAAAGATTAATGACCTGCTGGTTCCTGATCTTGCAGCCATGGTGGCTTTGGAGATGGATAACGAATTCCCTTCTGCTTGTAACTGCTGCTGGCGGGGGGATGCTGTTGGCAGCACTCGTGTGCCCGCAAGGGAACCGGGGGGTTGTGGGGCCGTGTCTCGTGTCGGCAGCGTGGATACGTCCCGGCTCATCCCGGAGACTCAAAACCCCGGGACGTGGGTCCATTGGTGCCGGCAGCTCCCCTGAATGATGGAATTAAGTTCCAAGGAAGAAGAATGAGGAGGAAGAAAGGCAGTGGTAGGTGACACCGGGGAAGGGACAGCTCTCCCCAGGTCCTGCACCCGGGCTCGCCCCTCTCCGGCCCCGCTGCTCCTGGCCGAAGGGGGACTTGGGGCGTCCCGCTGCCATGGGAGAGTGGATTTTGCAGGGATGCTGCTCCTGGACTCTGGCGGTGTCCCCACCACGGCTCCTACGTGCCCATCCTGTGCCCGCCACCCCATGCCCACCGCCCCATGCCCATCACCCTGTGCCCATCACCCTGCACCCATCGCCCTGCGCCCATCACCCTGTGCCCATCGCCCTGCGCCCATCACCCTGCACCCATCACCCTGTGCCCATCACCCTGTGCCCATCGCCCATCACCCTGTGCCCATCACCCTGTCCCCATCACCCTGCACCCATCACCCTGCGCCCATCACCCTGTGCCCATCACCCTGTCCCCATCACCCTGCGCCCATCACCCTGCGCCCATCACCCTGTGCCCATTGCCCATCGCCCATCACCCTGCACCCATCACCCTGTACCCATCACCCTGCGCCCATCACCCTGTCCCCATCACCCTGCGCCCATCACCCTGTGCCCATCACCCTGTACCCATCACCCTGCGCCCATCACCCTGCGCCCATCGCCCTGTGCCCATCACCCTGTGCCCATCACCCTGTACCCATCACCCTGCGCCCATCACCCTGCGCCCATCGCCCTGTGCCCATCACCCTGTGCCCATCACCCTGTACCCATCACCCTGCGCCCATCGCCCATCGCCCATCGCCCTGTCCCCATCACCCTGCGCCCATCACCCTGCGCCCATCGCCCATCGCCCATCACCCTGCGCCCATCACCCTGTGCCCATTGCCCATCGCCCATCACCCTGTCCCCATCACCCTGCGCCCATCCACCCTGTCCCCATCACCCTGTACCCATCACCCTGTCCCCATCACCCTGTCCCCATCACTCCGCACTCCCACCCGGTGGCAGTCCCACCAGTTCCTCCCAGTATCACACTAAGACAAGATACTGGGACAAAACCTGCAGCCGGGGCGGGAGCTGTGGGGCTCCCACCGAGGGGAGGCTTGTTGGGAGGGATGATCCCCCCCCCCCCCCCAAATGAGTTTTTTAATTGTTTGATTTACTTATCTCATCTCTGATCGGCTGATCTACTCTGCTGCCTCTTAATTGCTTCAAAAGTTGAGCAGTTTTTCATGTTTTAAGGAGTGCTGAGTTGTATAATTAAAACACTAACAGTGTAAATCAGCAGTGCAGAAGAAAGACAGCAGAGAATTAAGCAAGCTTCTTGGCATAATAATAAAACCAAACCGGCATGAAAAGTGCCCATTACGGCACCCATGCTGAATACTAATGCTCGGCCGAGGGGAGCGAGGCACCGTCCGGCCCCGGTGAGGGGCTGCGAATGCCGGCACGCCACAGCGGCCTCCAAAATCGCCTGGTTTTGGCCCAAAGTGCAGCGCGGCTTCACCGCCAGCGCCCGAGGCGGGGGACGCGCGGGTCAGGCGGTGGCCGTCACCCCCGTCCCACGGCCCCTGCGCCCCCAGCAGCATCGCTCCCGCTCCTGCCTGGGAACGGAGTCACTTTTACTTTATTAATATTATTTAAAACCGAGTGGGTGTATAAATCAACAAAAATAATTCATGAGAGTCATTAGCTCCTCAAAGACGGGATCTTTTTACGACCGGCTTTAAATTAAAAAAAGAAAAAAAACCACCCCACCACATTCTGAAACTGCAGCTTTTAAAACACATCAAATAAATTTCCTCCCTGCCTCCCACCGGCCCAGCTCCTCTGCCTAATGAAATTCAATTAGCATCCTTAATTCACCCGCTGGCTACCAGTTTTATATTAAAAAATCTTTCTGGTTCTGCTCGGGAAGCGCCGTGCCAGGATCGCAGTTGTGTTTAACCCCGCGGCTCGGGGGCACCGCACGCCCCCCCCCGGTGCGGGGTTTGGTGAAGAGCTCGATGAGCTTCCTCCTCATCCTCCTCCTCCTCCTGCTCCTCATCCTCATCCTCATCCTCCTTCTCGTTCTCATCCTCCTCCTCTTCCTCCTGCTCTTCATCCTTCTCCTCCTCCTCCTCTGCCAGCAGCTCCGGGAGGCTCCGGCGAGGTGGATGTCGATGGAGCCACAGGCAGGAAACCCAGGATGCCAAATCTGGCTCCCGGCACCTTGCCGACATCCAACGCACCCCATCTCCCCCTCCCCGAACGCACCCCTCGCCGGGACCCGCGGGTGCTGCCCGCTGAGCCTGGCGGGGCGATGTCCCCCAGCACCCTTGGGGACAGCGGCGACGGTGCCGGCGCGGGTGGCAACCTCCCGGCAGCTCGCGCGGGAGTTTATTTGCAGCAGCGGGTTTAAGCGGCGCGTTGGCAGGCGGCGAGGTGCGCGTGTCGCCCGGCGATTAGATGGTATCGCCTTATCAGCGGCAGCAGCGCCGGGGGCTGCGGGGAGGGGGGTAACAACGAGAAATGAAAAAAAAAAAAAAAAAAAAAAAGAAGAAAAAGCCAATGTGATTTTTCTCTCTCTCCCTCTCAAAGCTCTGATTCAAAGTTAAACAGACGCCGAAGAGAATCTGCCGCGGGCTCCGTTCCTCGGCGCTGCTCGCCTTGACCTTGGGGGCCTTCGGCTGGCGGCGGCGGCAGCCCGAGCCCTGCTCTGTCCCCGGGAGCCGGCCCGCTCGCTTCGCGCGCTCGCCGGAGAGCCGAGCGAGCCAGAAAGGCTGGGTGCGGAAGGGTACTCCGTCAAAGCTGTGTTTACACACACAAGGGCAGCCCTATTTTTATTATGCATAATTACGCTGTCCTTAATGGAACTGCAAACCATTTTTCCTGGCGGAGGGAGAGAGCGGCCGCGTGGGAAGGGGAACCGCAGCTCGTCTGTGCGGCGGGGCGAGCTCCGAGCTACCGGACCGGTCCCGACTGCGCCGGTGCTTGCTGCGGCCGCGGGACAGCGAGCAGGGGGGTCTCTGCTGCAGCGTTTGGCGCCCACCGCCCGGCCCTGGGGCCTGACCCTGCACCCTTGGCTCCGGTGCATCCCGCTGGAAGCTGAGCACCTCCTCTTCTCCCCATCCCTGGCGTCCACCGGTGACCAGGGAGCACCCTGCCCACCCGAAGCGTGGGTGGTTTCCTTCTCCTCTTGCTCTTGCCAGGGACACACGACCGTCCCCTGCTCGCAGACGCCATGCAGCACCCGCAGGTGTTTGCTCGTATCCTCATGCTGCCGATGTCCCTCCCGCCCAGCGAGGACGCACGGGAGAGCCAGCCCTGGGCAGTCAGCAGGGAAAACCCACGGTTCCGGGGTCCCACGGGCGGTTAGGGCGTGGGAGCTTTGCTTGTCCTCGGGGACGCGACACGCTAGCTGCACGCCAGGAGACGCGCAGGAGATGTGTCCCCAGAGGTGCGTGGTCCCACCTCGGGCACCCCGGGGAGCTGCCTGCGGGAGCCCCGCTTCACGGCTGCACCCCACAGCTGCTGAGCCCCAGGTCAGGGCAAGATGTGCGTGCCCAAGATGTGCGTGCCCAAGATGTGCGTGCCCACGACGTGCATGGCTGAGACATGCAAGCTCGAGATGTGCATGGCTGACACATGCAAGCTCAAGACATGCGGGGCCAAGACGTGCATGGCTGCGACGTGCATGGCTGAGATGTGCATGGCCGAGATGTGCGTGGCTGAGATGTGCGTGGCTGAGATGTGCATGGCCGAGATGTGCATGGCCGAGATGTGCGTGGCTGAGATGTGCGTGGCTGAGATGTGCATGGCCGAGATGTGCATGGCCGAGATGTGCGTGGCTGAGATGTGCATGGCTGGGACGTGCGTGGCTGGGACGTGCATGGCTAAGATGTGCAAGCTCGAGATGTGCATGGCTGAGATGTGCATGGCTGAGACGTGCATGGCTGAGACGTGCATGGCCGAGATGTGCATGGCTGAGATGTGCAAGCTCGAGACGTGCATGGCTGAGATGTGCATGGCTGAGATGTGCATGGCCAAGATGCGCATGGCTGAGACGTGCATGGCCGAGATGTGCGTGGCTGGGACGTGCATGGCTGAGATGTGCAAGCTCGAGACGTGCGTGGCTGAGATGTGCATGGCTTAGATGTGTGTGGCTGAGATGTGTGTGGCTGAGACATGCATGGCTGAGACATGAAAGCTCGAGACGCGCATGGCTGAGACGTGCATGGCGGAGACATGACAGCTCGAGACGTGCATGGCGGAGACATGCAAGCTCGAGACGCGCGTGGCTGAGATGACTGTGGCTGAGATAAGCGTGGCTGACGTGCAAGATGGAGCCACGCATGCAGCTCGAGTGCTGCGTGCCCGAGCGGTACACGCCTCAGACGCGCCTGCCCGAGCCACGCACACCGGTGCCCGACGTGTGCTCCGGGCGTGCACAGCCAGCAGCGTGTCCCCGAGCCGCGTGCCCTCCCGTGCCCCCACGCAGCCCAGCGCCGCGGCACCAGTCCCGGCATGGGGGCACCGCACCGGCGCAGGCGTCCGCCACCCAGCCCTTGTTTTGTTCTCCCGAATCGCGGGTCCTTCTCCGCTGTGCAAAGGTGCTTGTGCGGGAAGGCGACGGGCGGCAGAGGTGGGGAGCTGGCACAGTTAATAGGAGACATGAAAGGACACGTTCGCCGGGAGATTCCCCTATTCAGGGAACAAACGGCAGCAGAAATTGATTTTTTCCCCCTGTTTACTCGAGTTTCTCCCCCCTGGTGCAGAGAAGAAAGGCCTTGCGTCGCGATTACCTGCTCTGGAGCGCGAGTGCAATTTGCCGGATGCGTTTATTATTAACAGGGACAGAAAAGTCTTTCCAATCACTCGGTATTTTCTCTCTTTCCCCCCCCTTCACTCTCATTCTTTCTTCCTTTCTTGGTTTTTAAAGCGAAGGGCCCTGGCAGCGCGCTGCAGAGAGCCGATCAATTCACTCCTAATGGCAGCTCCCATGCCCTCGCATTCATCAGCCGGGCTCTTAAAGAGCATCCGAGGCTTCATGGACGACTTGGGGGAAAAAAAAAAAGCCCATTTGGAGGCGAGATCATATTTTCTCCATCTCTTCCCCTTTTGTTCTTTATTTGTGGAGGACAAAGGCAGGCGCAGGCTCGAGGTGGGGAACAGGCAGCGGAGGCAGATGAAATCCGGAAGAAACAAAAGAGCCTGTTTTCATGGAAATGCCCTGAAAAGGGGGGAGCAAATTTGGGGAGGGAGGGGACGCAGGGCTGGGAAAAAAGCTGGGGGGGGGGATTCGTGTTCGGCGGCGGCATCGTGGTGTGGCCGGAGCAGGGAAAAGGAGAATAAAAGCGGCTGGAAGTTTTCCCGCAGGCATCGGGAGCCGTTTGAAGCTCTTGAATATCTGTTTTTTTTAAATTAGGGCTGGGCTGGGCCGGATCCTGCCCGGGCGAAGCAGCTGCACGGGAGCTGGGATCAGCATCTGGCCGGGGAGCGGCTCTGCTTTGCTGCTCTCAGCCGTTTTGGGGGCCGGGAGAGGCCGGAGCCGGGGAGGTTTAATGGGTTGTGGTGTGGCAGCGGCAAAGCCATTTAATCCCTGGGTCCCCCATCGCCGGCTCTGCTCAGGTCCCTCCCCGGGAGGCAGGGGAGCAAAAACTGAGGGGATAAAAAAAAAAAAAATCCAAGCGATGCAAAGCAGAAGGCACTGGGGTCCCCGTCCGCAGCCCATACTGCCCCTCCCACCAGCGCTGTGTCTGGCCACCCATGCCATGAGTTGCTCCGGACTCAGCAGGGCTGCGGGAGCACGTGGCCGTGCGGGACAGAGCCCCAGGGCCCAGGGGTCTGTGGGGTGAGGTCCCCTGGGGGGGATGGGGTGGGGGGCGAGGATGCTTCTCTGCCCAGGGTGGGCTTTGCCTGGGGTGGTGACGCGGGGAGCGGTCCCCGTGCAAGCCCACGGGAAGGTGGCATGACGGGGGGGGGAGCAATTGATGCCGGAGCGAGGGACTGGGTCTCCTGCCTTTAGATAATATTAATAAAGGAAAAATGAATCCGTTCCCAGGAGGCTGGCCGCCTAGGCCGGGCGAGGTAGCGGTGGGGAGGGAGGCGCAGCCCCCCTTTCCCATCCCGTGCTCCTGGAGTTCAGGCATTTGCCACGCAGAAAACCAGCCTGCGCCTGGGTGGACGCGAGCACGGTGGCTCGGCCGTGCCGTCGGACCCGCTGCTGCCGGCGGTGGCCGCGTCCGGCCGAACCCAGCCGAGCAGCACGCCCGGCAGCACGAGAGCGATGCAGGCAGCAAAGGCGGGAGCAGAGCCGGGCGTTCCCCGGGTGCATCGCCTGCGCCGGGGCAGGCAGCTCTGGGCTCCTGCCCGCAAATTACAGCCACCGAACAGCAGCGATAAAACGCCGGCCCCGAGCAGGACGCCAGCACTTGGCGGGGGAAACGTTGGGTCCAAGGGCTCGGCGTTTCGGAGGCTGCTCCCCTCCCTCCTCGCTTGCCAGTGCCCACCTGAGTACTGGGAGAAGCTGGTGGTGCTGGTATTGTTCCCGCTGCTGGGGTACCTGTGCAACGGCACCGTGTGCCATTTATCTGGCAGAGCGGGCACCAACGTGCTCCACGGCACGGCACGGCACGGCACGGCACGGTGCGAGCTCGTGGCCGGGGATGCTGGTGCGGGCAGAAGCAGGTGCTCTGCGGAGGAGCAGCGGCTGCCTCTCCAAAGGGGCTTTTCCACAGCTCAGGAGATGCGCAGAGAAAAAGGAGATGAGAGAACTCCATCTTAATTGCATTTCATTACGGCACGCTCCACTCGCCCAGCCCCGCTGGGGCTGGCCTCGCCACCCCCCAAGGGACCCTCTCGCAGCCCGGCTCCGGAATCCTCCTCTGAAGTCGGAGAGATAAAAAGGAGCCGAGCCCCACCGCTCCCCCGGGCGTCAGCTCCAGCGTGCGACGGGCTGGGGCACAGGGCAGGCTGTGGGGCAGGGACCCCTGGCCCCCAGACGGGTTTTGGGGCGGTGGGCCGTGCCCTGCAGGCTGGGACCCCCTGCTGCAGCAGTGGGCAACCCCCCTGCATGGGGCAGGACCTACCCAGCTCCTCGGGGACCTGCTGGCCGCAGGACGGGCCCCAGCAGGCAGCCGGGGAGCCCCGGGCGAGGACCCCGGTGCCTCATCCTGCTCGATCCCCGCGGGTCCTGGTGCCTCGTCCTGCACGGTACCTGAGCGGGGGGAGCTGAGGGTGATGCCCCGATGCTGCCCCCCGCTCGCCCCTCTCCACCTGCAAAGGGGATTTGCCCCGGTTAAGGGGCACAGGGCTGCGTCGTGTCCCCATATGTCACTAGCGCTGGCCTGCGTCCCCCCCCCATGTCCCCTGCACCTGCCTTCGTGGGGAGTCACCGTTAGTGACGCAGTGATGCAAATACCAGCCCGGCACGTCCAGGGACCGGTAGCGGTGCAGGCAGGACCCCCCACCCCACGGGCGCTACACGGAGGGAGGGTGCGGTGGGTGGGCAGCCCCAAAGGTCCCAGACCAGGACCCCGGAGGGTGCCGATGGCCACGGGACACAGACTTGGCAGGCGGGTGGCACCGACGGGTGGCATCAGCGGCGGCACCGTCGGGGTGAGGGCAGAGCAGCCGAGGTGCCCGCCTGGCTCCCCGCCACCCCCCGCGGCTCCAGCCGAATTTGGTGTCATCCTGCAGAGGAAGATTATGGTAATTTTTCTCCCCCCTTATGCATAATTTTCCGACTCGGCTGCAGCAGAGGCTGTGCGGAGAGGCTGGGTGATGGGAATGTCATCTGCGATTCGATTATCTCCTCCTGCCTTCCTTCTTTTTTTTCCTTGTGAAACCTTCATCAAAATATGTAGATCTAATTAGGACAATTACAGCGCGAGGACAGCTGAAACCCATCCAAAGCCGCACCGTGACCAGCCGCCTCGGCCGAGCCGCCGGCGAGAGAGGGGGCCGGGGGCTTTTGGGGGGTTTTGGGGTCTTGTTGGCTCTGCAGGGGGGATGGACGGGGTCGGCAGGTCCCAGCCCCAGGCGCTGGCCCAGGGCTCCTTCGTGGCACGGCTCGTGCCAGGGGGTGGCCGGCTGGCTTCGGGCTGCACAGCCCCAAGGGGATGGAAGTGGCCTCGGATGCGTCCCCGCGGGCACGCCACCCGCCACGGACGTGGCAGAGCACCGCTGGTGGGGTCCTGCCGCGGGACCCAGAGGCTGCATCTGCCGGTGACGGGTCTGCGTCCCACCTCGCTGGCCGTCACGAGCTGGAGGGGTCTCAGCACCTTGCTGGGGGCAGCTGCCACCCCTGCTCCCAGCACCCCTCGTCCCCCGTCCCCGGGGGTGCCCGCCGTGCCGCTCCACGAGGAGAGGCCACCCGTGAGCCTCCGGCTCCGTGAGCCTCATTGGTATTCAGTCCCCGCACGGTGGCAGCTGGCTGGATGGGAGCGGAGTGACAGCGGTGACAGGTAACGCCGGCTACGGGGATGGCGGCAGCTGGCGGGTCAGCAGCGAGGGCACGGCTCCGCCTACGTCCCCGTGCGGGGACACGCTACGGGAGGATGGGAAGAGTCCCCGGGGGTTAGACGCTCCGGGCCTCTGAGCTCTGCAGTGGGATGCGCCGATGCTCACACCGGGATGCTCCAACTGGGGGGTCGGGGCGCAGCGGGAGCCGCGGTGCCCCTCCAGCCCCGCGCGGTGCCCCCGGCCAGCCGCGCGCCCGCCTCCGGCCGCCCGCACCAGCCAAACGACGGCAAGCGTTGCGCCGGGAAGAAAAAGCCAAGCAGGGACGTGCCGGGACCCTGCACCCGTCCCCGGGGACGGCGGGGCGAGGGGTGGCGGCCAGGCAGAGCCGGCTGCACGGGCAATTAAGGGAAGTGCAAATTGTCAGACCCTGTGATTAACACTGCCTCCAAATCCGCATGAATATTAAAAGCCGACATTGCCCAGGCTCCCCGCACAATGAATTCTGTATGAATCTTAAGATAAATCGTTTGGATAACTTAGCGGCAGCTGTACTCCCTCGCCACCGACTGCCTCCAAAAATCATTTCACGTCAGGCGAGAGGAGCCGGAACAGAGAGCAGCCCAGCGCCGGGAATTGCCGTTCGGGGCTCAGCAGTGCGGGGATCAAGGCAGGGGAGCGCGGGGCACCCGGGGCTCCCCGGGAGGTGAAGGCAAAGGCTCCTCGGCTCCGGCTCGCTCCCAGGAACCGGTGACAAATCCTGTTACTTGCCACGGTTGCTGTCGTCTTTGGCCGGGGGGACATTTGCTTTGCCTCGGGGGTGGCTTCTTCCCGGCGGGATGGCATTTGTCGCTGCCCCGTTACGGTTACGCGTGGCTCCGTGCATCCCCCGAAGCTCTCCTGCCACCACGTCCCTGTTAGCAGAAGCGCATCCCGCTCCTCCAGCCCTGCCGTGAGCATCCCCGGGCACCGGCTCAGAGATCCATCTTCCCGGGTGGGGACCTGCCACGTCCCCGAGCGCTGCCGGGACTGGCTCCCATTGGCATGCAGCCGCCGCGCCTGCCGCGTGCTCCTGGTCAAAATGCAGCGGAGGAGCTGCCGCGGCATCCTCAGGGGCCGGGGCCTTGATTGCATCCTCGCGCCGCCATAAATCAGCCCTGGAGGTCTGGCAGCGAGCGGTGGGGAACGGCAATGTCACGGCGGGCGCCTCTCGGGCAGGCAGCAGGCGGGCAGGGGACGAGCATCGCCGTGCCAGGAGCTGCCCCTTCCCCGGGGGGTCTCGGCGGAAGCCCGGCGGCAGGAGAGCTTTCTGTACACCGGAGACACGTGCAGGCTGCCGGTGCCCCCGTCTCCTTCCCTCCCTCTGCAGGGGGGTCCCAGCCCCTCTCCTCCACCGCCGGCTCGCAGGAAGGCATCCGTCCCCCCCGAGACGTCAGGGGAATTGAAAACACTGCAAATATTTCCTCGGTCTAAATTACACCGACCCCGGCAGGCTGCACGCCACCGTAATCCAGGTTATGAATTGTAAATCAGGTGCGATGCAAACCGCCTCTGCCCAGGCGTGGGGGGGCTGCGGCTCCCTGCACCCCTCCGGGCCCTCGTTCCGGGGCACAGCCCCATCCGGCACCAGCGCCCGCGTGCACCTTTAGGTCCCCCGGTGCCCAGGGCTGGTGACGGAGCTGGGACCTGCCTGGGTGCTCCCTGCACCCCCAGCCCCTCTCCGGGTCCCCAGGCTGGGGGCAGCCCCAAGGAGTTTCCCCCAGGCAGGGACCGGCTGCACTCTGCCTCCTCCTCCTCCTCCTCCTCCTCCAGAGCCGCGGAGTGCCGGCATCCTGCCATCGCCCATCGGTGACCTGCCGCGGCGGTGTGCCGAGAGCCGCGAACCTGACCCCGAGCTGCCAAAAGGCAGTCAGATAAATCAGAAAATCAGGTGCAAATGGCAAAAGGCGATTAAAGCGGAGAAGAGCAGATTGAATCAGGGGCCATTAACAGATTAAATCATTACACAGAATCAGATCAGCGCACAAATAATGGGAATAATAAACGTGGTTAGAGGCACCAGCTCGTGCTTCCCATTTATTTCAACCTGAAGACAAGGGCTGGTGGCTGCCACCACCCACGTGGCCCAGGGACGGCAGTGGCAGCGGCCGGCTCGGCTCCCTGCAGGGCAGAGGACACGCGGAGGAGCTCCACGGCTGGGGACAGCGGCACCACTCGGGATGTCCCCGTGGGTCGCCAGCCTTCAGGGAGCCTGCCACATCCCCCATGTTTGGGGTCCAGGCCAGGCTCACTCTACCAGCATCCTGCTCACCCCAACGAGATCTCGCAGCCTCCAGAGCACCAGCACCAGCACGGCCCTCAGAGGTTTTATCCCTGAGCCACAGCACCTCGTCCAGCCTTTCTTAATTGGGAATTGTAATTAGCAGCAACGTTTTACCTGGGAGGAATTAGCAACCTGCAATGGCAGCACCTGAGCGTGACCCCGGCGCTCCGTGCCAATGGCCGGTGGCCCCGGCTCTGCCCCAGCGAGGGTCTCTGGGGACCGTGGCCGATCCTTCTCGTCTAAATCTCCTTTCCAGTTGTATTTTCTCCTTTGCTGACCCGTTTCCCCTCCAGAGAAGGGGAGCAGCCGCCACGTCCCCGCTCTGCCGGCTCCTGCTCTGAAGGGCTCCCGGGGCTGCGCGAGGCAGCGAAGACGCGACAATAAAAGGCTGCAAACAAAGGGAAAACGTCTTTTCTCCCCGGTTTGTTTTCATACCCTTCACCGAAAATCCCAAGGAACTGGGAACAGAGCCCAAGCAGCCCTGCGCATGATCGCGGCGAGGGGGTTCGAGTCCTCCCTCGGCCGTGGGAGGGTTAACTCGCACCTCGGCCACCGTCACCCGTGTTCTGCCGGCGAAGCCTTTCTTCCCTAAATTCCTGCCTGCCCAGGAAGGCAGGACAAAGTCTGAGCTGCTGCGACAACACCCGGGAACAAGTATTATTATGTGGTGTGACAATGTTTGATGAATTCATATGTGCCTAGGGGAAGGGACTAAGTAGGTGAATAAAGTGAGAATATTCTCTGTGACAATCAATACCCCTTCAATTGAACCGTCTCCGCAGATGTGACATTTTGATTTTTCTTCTTTGGATGTACTAACTGGATTTATGTCCTCTTAAAGTGGAAACACCAGGGAGCAAACTGCTGGCAGCGGGCTGGCATGGCGTGGGCACGGCTGTGGGGTGCGGAGGGCAGGGCAGGGCAGTGCGATGGGCTGGGGTGACCGAGCTGGAGTGGTGGAGCTGGGGTGATGGGTTGGGGTGACGGAACTGGAATGACAGAGCTGGGGTGATGGAGCTGGGGTGATGGGTTGGGGTGACGGAACTGGAGTGGTGGAGCTGGGGTGATGGGTTGGGGTGACGGATCTGGAGTGGTGGAGCTGGGGTGATGGGTTGGGGTGACGGATCTGGAGTGATGGAGCTGGGGTGATGGGTTGGGGTGATGGAACTGGAGTGATGGAGCTGGGGTGATGGGTTGGGGTGACGGAACTGGAATGACAGAGCTGGGGTGATGGAGCTGGGGTGATGGGTTGGGGTGATGGAGCTGGGGTGGTGGAGCTGGGGTGACCGAGCTGGGGTGATGGGTTGGGGTGACAGATCTGGAGTGGTGGAGCTGGGGTGATGGAGCTGGGGTGATGGGTTGGGGTGACGGAACTGGAGTGATGGAGCTGGGGTGATGGGTTGGGGTGACGGATCTGGAGTGATGGAGCTGGGGTGATGGAGCTGGTGTGATGGGTTGGGGTGATGGAGCTGGAGTGATGGGCTGGGGTGACGGAGCTGGAGTGGTGGAGCTGGGGTGATGGGGCGGGGTGATGGAGCCAGGGCAATGGGCTGGGGTGATGCATTGGGTTGATGGGTTGAAGTGCTGGGGCCCGGGTGATGGGTTGGATGGGCTGGGATTATAGAGCCAGGGCAATGGATTGGGATGATGGGTTGGCGTGATGGAGCCACGGCAATGGGCCGGGGCCAGGGAATGGGGTGGGGTGCCGCATTGTGTTAATGGGCTGGAGTGCTGGGGCCCGGGTGATGGGTTTGGATGGAGCCAGGGCAATGGCTCGGGGTGACGGCGATGGGGCAATGGACCTGGGGGCAATGGGGCTGGGCTGATGGGCGGGAGTGAGGGGTTGAGGTGGTGGAGCTGACGCAGGCTGGAGCACATACAGGCAAGTCTGTGCCAGGGCGAGTCGGTGCCTGGGCCACATCCTGGAGTTGCAGCTGGGGAAAGGGGAAGACAGAGCTGGGCGAGCTGAGCGCGGAGCAGGGGGAGCCCCGCGTCTGGGACCTGCGGGGACAGGAGCTATGTGCAGGCTCCTCCGACACCCATCCTGCGACCGCCCTTCCCATGGGTGCCTCCAGCCGCCGGCCGGGGACCCAGACAGCCCGGCACTCGCTCTGTCAGCTCTCACCCCGCCGGCGTTTGCGGCACCCTCGTTCCCAAGGTGCCACCACGGCACCCACCGGTTGCACCCCCCGTGTCTCCGGGATTCCCGTCACATCCCCCGGCCCCGGAGCTAATGACTCATCCCCAGCACGGCCATTTGTTTGTGCTGGTTTCAGACAGACTAATGTTTTTAATGGCACATAATCATTTTTCAGAAGTCATTTGATGCTACTAATCATCGCTGTGATATGCCACGACGGGATGTGTAATGACATGCTGAACAGGAAAAATGGCACTCGGATACTTGGTTCTTCCCGGTGTAATCTATATTTTACCACATCTCTCTGCCTAATGATACTTATAGCTGTTAATAAATGACTACTTAGGCATTTCCTTTTTTTTCTTCAGTGGGCGATAAAATAATTTTGAATTAAAATATAGGAATGCGAAAGGGAAGTGGCGGCTCAAGCGTTTCCCCGGCCGCTGGAAGGGAGCGTGCGGGAAGCGAGTGGCGCCGGGGCTCACGTGGTGGCAAGTTCATGGAAGACAGCTTTCCCTGCTCGTAACTTTTTACCCTCTTAAATTAACAAGAGTTTTTAAAAAAAAAAGTTAAAATAAAACATTTTTAAATGAAATTTTATCTCTGCAGTAAGAGGATCCTCCTGGCCCGGTGCCCAGTGTCTTCAGCATGAATTAGCGTGCAGTTCCTCCCGCTCTAACTCATTTTATTGCTTAATTAAAGGGATGCTGGCAATTTTTTTTTTTTTTTAAATATGCTTTTTCTTAAACAACGCTTTTCCTTCCCTGGGCTGCTAAAAGCCAGCGATCACGGAAAGGGGATGAACTTGGAGCATCGAGCGCGCCCTTTGCACCAGGGGCTCGCTCCCCTGGCTGCTTTTTGAAGCCTGCTAGATGCCACCAAGGAGGGAAGAGCCCAGGTTCAAGGAGGGTCCAGCGGCTCTGAGCTGTGGAGGAAGAGGAGGAGGATGGGGATGGAGGAGCGTGGCCAACTGGGACCCCTCCGTGGGCCCTGGGGTGCAGAGCTGTGGGGTGCAGCACCCCGCCTTTCCCCTGGGGCGCTGGCCGCCGCAGAGCGAGCTTGGCTCCTTCCTCCTCGTCAGCACCGGGTCGCACGTCTCTGCCCAGACTTGTGAGGAAGAAAAATTGCTTTTGCTTACATTTTTAATCTGTGTGTAATTACCCACTGGGCTCCTCAGGAGAATGCTAACCAGCGGCGCAGCCTCCTCGCCGGGCAGCCCGGCGCCTGCAGCCCTCCGGCACGGCTCGCAGGCATGGCATGCCGCGCCAGCTCTGCCGGGCAGGGACAACCTGCCCGTCGCCTCCCAACAGTGGCGAGTTTCCAGGCATGGCTCAACTGACATCCAAAATCACGGCACCTCCCATCCCATCTCATCCCATCCCATTCCATCCCCTCCCCTCCCCTCCCCTCCCCTCCCCTCCCCTCCCCTCCCCTCCCCTCCCCTCCCCTCCCCTCCCCTCCCCTCCCCTCCCCTCCCCTCCCCTCCTCTCCCATCCCATCCCATCCCATCCCATCCCATCCCTCACTTCTCTGTCCCGGCTCCTCCGGCAGCAAAGCAGCCGTGCCGCTCTCCTCTCGCCTGGTGCACGTCCCACACGTGCCCGCCCGGGGATTTGGGGGCTCCTCTCTTGGCGGCCATGTCCATCCCCGACACCTGGTCCCGGCAGTCCCGTGGTCCCAGCCGGTGACTTTTTCCCTTCCCGAGGGAATAACCCTGCCAGCGCCCTTGTCCCCTTCCTCTTGTCCCTCACCGGCTGCTTTTCCGCACGATCCCGCTTAACGTGAGCATTGGAGTTTGCAAAGCGGTTGTACACAATGACTCCTAATGTCCTGGGAAAGTAAACGGAGGACGAGACCTAGAAAAAGCTGCCAATTACGTAAACAATATAGACACGGCACCGCCATTAATGTAATGGCGAGGAACGGTTCCAGGGCCGCTCGCGCCGTGCCGCTCAATACCGCAATTAATGTCGCAGAGTTGACTCGAGCTCCAGCCGCCTCTCGCCGAGCGTGCGATGGGTGCGAGCCATTAACCTTTCCCCGGTCAAGGTGTTCCAGCTCTCGCGGTCGCCTTAATTAGTCTCCAAGGCGATGCAACGACAGCCTCTTGCCGAGGACGCTGCGCCGGCACTGCCGTGGGAATGGAGCTGCTCAAAGCGGGTGCGCGGCAGGGAGGGGAGCGGGTGGGGAAGCGCGGCTGTGCACGCGTGTGCGCGCCTGTGCAGAGCCAGGGAGCGGCGTGCAAAGTGCAAAGCGAGGAGGGTGGAAGCTGCCGTCCCCGGAGAGGTGGTCCCGGTGCTCCGGCCTTGCGGCGGCGGCGCAGCGTTGGCGGCAGCTCTGCGGCCCCAGCCCTTGCTTGGGGCCGGCGGAGTGTGGGGGACGGAGGGAGGGACCCCGCCAGGCTGCAGCCCCCGGCCGGTGGCACGCGAACCTCCGTGCCGGGCCCGTTACCGAACGGTGTCACGTTGGCTGGGATGGGGAGCAGCGTCGCATTTGCATTGCGCGGGGCTGAGTAGATAAAGGTGCTAATAAGACAGAGCACTAATTAATTGCAGCACCGGCTGACAGAAGAGCCCTCAGCCGAGCGCCGGCTGTCACACCGAATGGCAGCCGCGGCACTGCCAGGTCATTAGGAGTTTGTGCGCGAGCTCGCGAACGAACCCGGGGGCTGAGGTTTGCAAAGCCAAATCCCTCTGCCCCCAAACCGGCTGCGCCTGCGCGGCTGCCCTGGCTCCGTGCCGTGCACCCCTCGCCTCTCCTCTGCCGCAGCCGGCAGCCGGCACGGGGACGTGCCAGCCCCAGTGCCAGCCGGGTCGGGATGCCCGGCTCGGGCAGGCGGCCAGGGAGCCGCGGTGCAATGGTATCTCCAGGGCTGTCAATGTTATAAGGTGAAGCTCCTTTTCTTGGTTTTTTTTCCCCTCCTCCGAACCAGCAAATCAATTTGATGGTGGCAGGAGCGAGGCCCTTTACAGCTTGTGTGATTTGCGTGGAGTCACCTGGTCCCCTCTATCCGTCATTCTTAATTAATTAGAATGTAATTACTTATGGATTCCTCTTCCATTATTCACGGCCCCCGGTGCCCAGGGTAAGGATTCCCTCTCCCTCCGGCGCTTTCCCGCCCGGAGCAGGATGCTCAGGAGAGCTCCCAGGCGAAGCCCAGCCTCGGGGCACGTCTGTCCCGGTGAGCCCGGCTCTCTGCCGGCGCGGCCGGTGGCGAAGGCTGCAGGTTGGCAAACGGGGTGGCAAATTCCCCAGCTCCGGCCGCAATCGCCGCCAGCAGCTGCCCAAGCACCAGCCCCGCCAAGGGGCGGCGAAATTAGCTGAGACTTGAAAGCGTGGTGAAAACGGCAAGTTCGGGAGGGCAGGGAGAGCGGGGTGGCGGGGAGGGTGCAGCATGGGGGTGCGGGGGGGTCTGGGACCCGGTGCCTCCGCCCGGCATCGCCTGTCTCGCTCCATCAGCAGAGACGGTGGCGGGGGCGAGGGGACGACCTGCGGGACAGCCCCGGACCACGCACCGACCCGGGCAGGCAGAGCTCGCCCTCCCGCCCCAGCGCTTCGCCCTGGCTCCCCTCCCTGACTCTGCCATTAGAGCTCCCTGCGAGGTTTTTTTCCCTTATATAAAGAAAAAGGACAACGTGTTCGTGTTTCTCTCTCCCGGTCATTCAGGCTTGAATTATTTCATCAATCACAGAGCAGCACCGGCGCTGGCAGGAGCCAGGCAGGCTGCAAGGGGGAGGCGAGGAAACCTGCCTGGCTCTGCTGGCGTGGGAGGGACGCATCCAGCCCCGGCATCCCGCTCCTCTGGGGCTGTGCCGGGCAAACCTCCCAAAAACCTTGCAAGGGCCCGAGCATCCCAGCCCAGATCTGCGGCGGACCCAAGATGGGGCGCCGGCGCCGCATCCCTGCATCCTGAAGGCGTTGCCAGGTCCTCTCCCAAAACGCATGGCCGTCACCTGGGATGGCACCCGCCACCCATCGCTTGCCCGCGGCATCACGTAGCTGTCCTCACCGTGCGGTAAATACCTCCTTTTAACCAGCTTGTTTCCTCCCCCTTCTTTCTCCGTTACAGGCAATTTGGCAATGCAAATGTTGTTGCTGGTAATTACCCGTGCATCCCCTAAGTCCCCAAACGAAGCCAACCCCAGCCGAAGCCCCGGCAGCGTGGGAATACGCCAGGATCGTTCCCGGAGCCCGGGCGATACGCTGCACGTGCTGGCAGCTGGCAGAGCCCCGCTGCCTTTCGGCTGCGAGCTAATGAATATCCCAGCGGATCAAGGGGAAATATGGCTTTTCTGTCGTCGCGATGCCCGGCTCGGCGCCGCGCCGCGGAGCGGTGCCGAATGGCATCCAGCGGCCTCGCCATCTGCTCCGCGCTGGAAACACGTGGGTACAAAGCGAGCGTCGTTTGTGCTAATTCTGGAAGACGGTGGTGACTGGTTTAATGTCCTTTGAAGCGCTGGCACGCAGCAGCCGGCCCCGTGGCCCTGCGTCCCCCTTCCCACCCCAAAAAGCGGGTGCCGCTGCCCCGGCACGTCGCCGCGGCCCCGTGCTGGGGCACCGTGCTCCGTGCCGGCAGCACGGTGGCAAAGGCGCGAGGGCGTGGGGCGTCATCGGGCTTTGTTCGAAAACATCTTTCCTATGGTTAAAAGTTTAGACACGGAATCTTTTCAGCTCTGTTGTGGGGTTTTTTGTGTTATTTTTTTAAAAACTCTCTTTGCGGCAGTGTTGTGATTACCCAGCAGGTTCCCTCTCCCCTGGGAAGGCAGCGGGGAGGGAGGCAGCGGGAGGGGGTGGGGTGCTGCGATGTCCCCAAGGTCTGTGCCGTGATGTCCCCAAGCTCTGTGCCACGGTATCCCCAAGCCCTGCGCCGTGACATCCCCGAGCCCTGTGCCGCAATGTTCCCCAGCCCTGTGCCGCGATGTTCCCCAGCCCTCTGCCACGACGTCCCAAAGCTCTGTGCCGTGACATCCCCAAGCCCCGCACCGTGATGTCCCCAAGGGGGGACATCGCCGCCACCGTGGGGATGGGGACGGGGATGGGGACATCCTCGGCTCCCCGCTGTGCTCCGCCACGTAGGACGCGATCTACGACTGGAGATGCGAAGGTTGGAGGGCGGCAGTAACTCCAGCGAAGAGCCCTAATAAATCACGGTGACAATTACAGGGGGCCACGCCACGTCTCAGCAGCCACCTAATTAAAAACTGGACTAAAACAAGGCAAGAAAATAACTTAATTTGGGTGTTATTTGCCTTGCTAATGTGGTGGCAGTTTTCTGTGTTGGGCGAGTGTTTATAAAATCTTAATTAAGTTTCCCGTTTGGAACGGGGCCGGGTACGAGCCTCTGCCTTAATGGCCTTGCACGCCGGGGACGCTGCAGCTCCGTGGGTGCCCTGCAGCCGCAGAGGGACGGCTGATGGTTTCTCCAGCCACGGTTTTTTCTTCCTCCCTTCTTCTTTTTATTTTTGTTCTTCTTTTCTTTTTAATCAAGACTTCAGATTGGACTCCACGCAGCTATTTATAAAGCTGTTGGGGAGCCTGGCATTTCGCTATCAGATTTCTGGTGAATGGGTTGCTAACAGCTCTCGCTGAACGGGCAGGTGGAACCGGCACAGGGCTTGGGGACGTTATGGCACAGGGCTCTGGGATGTCGTGGCACAGAGCTTGGGGACATCACGGTGCAGGGCTTGGGGACGTTATGGCACAGGGTTTGGGGACATTATGGCACAGGGCTCTGGGATGTCGTGGCACAGAGCTTGGGGACATCACAGTGCAGGGCTTGGGGACATCACAGCACAGGGCTTGGGGACTTCATGGTGCAGGGCAAGGGGATATTGTGACACATGGCTCGGGGATGTCATGGCACAGGGCAAGGGGATATCGTGGTACAGAGCTTGGGGACATCGCAGTGCAGGGCTTGGGGACATCGCAGCACAGAGCTCAGGGACTTCATGGCACAGGGCAAGGGGACATTGTGACACAGGGCTCAGGGACATCACAGCACAGAGCTTGCGGACTTCATGGCACAGGGCTTGGGGACTTCATGGCGCAGGGCAAGGGGACATTGTGGCACAGAGCTTGGGGACATCACGGTGCAGGGCTTGGGGACATCGTGACACAGAGCTTGGGGACATCGCAGCACAGGGCTTGGGGACTTCATGGCGCAGGGCAAGGGGACATTGTGGCACAGAGCTCGGGGACATCGCGGTGCAGGGCTTGGGGACATCGTGACACGGGGCTCGGGGACTTCATGGTGCAGGGCTCGGGGACATCGCGGTGCAGGGCTTGGGGACATCGTGACACAGGGCTCGGGGACTTCATGGCGCGGGGCAAGGGGACATTGTGACACAGGGCTCAGGGACATCACAGCACAGAGCTTGCGGACTTCATGGCACAGGGCTTGGGGACTTCATGGCGCAGGGCAAGGGGACATTGTGGCACAGAGCTTGGGGACATCACGGTGCAGGGCTTGGGGACATCGTGACACAGAGCTTGGGGACATTGCGGTGCAGGGCTTGGGGACATCGTGACACGGGGCTCGGGGACTTCGCATGCTGCGAAAGGCTTCGGTAAACAGCTCTGCCGTTGCGGGTGGGGGTCCCACCGCCCAGCCCCGTGGCAGCCCCTGGCCCCGTGGCGTGGCCCTCACCCGTGCACGCCGTGGGCCGCGGACCCCTGCCAGGGGCGGCGAGGGGGGTCCTGCCCTCGCCCCCCGAAACACCCCGCGCAGCAGGAATGGCTGAAGTGCCCTGTCCGGCCCTACGTGGAGAAATGATTTAGACAGTTGTATTAAAATGCAAATTTCTGCCTGGCTTGCTAGTTTATCATCTGACTTGTTATACAATTTGCCAGTTATAGAAGAAAAATTACCATAATGGGCCCCTGGGGAATGGTTGTAAAAAGGATACCAAACATTACTTATCAGCCCATTCCGCTACAATTATCTAGTGCTTTTCTTCTCCCCCCGCCACCCCAAGGAAAATTAAACCATCAATAGGAGTCGGGGAGCCGGAGGGAGCGATCGTGGCGGCAGCGGAGCCGCCGGCGTGCTGGTGCGCGTGCCCTCGGTGCCTTCGCCCCCCCCGCGTCCCACCGTGTCCCCCCAGTAAAGCTTCTTAATCGTCCGGGGAAGGGGAGGTTAAACACATCCAGCCCTCCTCGAAGGGCTGGCGCGGGAAGACGTGCGAGTCCGTCTGCGGAGGAGCAGAGAAGAGAGACGGGGAAAGGGACGGCCTTTCTCCAGCGAGGAGAACGAGAAACCCTTTCATGTGGCTCTGTAGAAAGGGGGTGAAAGTCTCCTCGTCTGTTCCAGGGAGGCAATTTAGCCCTGCCCTTCCGAACTCCGTCCTGCTGCGAGTGCTTTGGCGTCGCTGGGGCACCTCTGGAGAGGCGAGTGCCGGGGACGGCGGGCAGAGCCAGCCGCTGCCTGCCTGCCGCTGCCTCTGCCGCCGCCTGGGGCACCTCCTGGCGTGTCCCCGCTTGTCCCAGCATCTCCTGGCACGTCCCAGCATCTCCCAGCACCTCGTGGCACGTCCCAGCATCTCCCACCACCTCTCGGCATGTCCAGCGTCTCCTGGCGTCTCCCAGCATCTTATGGCACGTCCCAGCATCTCCCAGCTTCTCCTGGCACGTCCCAGCATCTCCCAGCACCTCATGGCACATCCCAGCATCATCCAGCTTCTCCTGGCACGTCCCAGCATCTCCCAGCACCTCATGGCATGCCCCAGCATCTCCCAGCTTCTCCTGGCTCATCCCAGCATCTACTGGCATCTCTCAGCATTCTCCCAGCATCTCCCAGTCTCTCCTGGCACATCCCATCTTCTCCCACCATCTCTCAGCACGTCCCAGCATCTCCTGGCATCTCCCAGCATCTTATGGCACGTCCCAGCATCTCCCAGCTTCTCCTGGCACGTCCCAGCATCTCCCAGCACCTCATGGCATGCCCCAGCATCTCCCAGCTTCTCCTGGCACATCCCAGCATCTACTGGCATCTCTCAGCATACTCCCAGCATCTCCCAGTCTCTCCTGGCACATCCCATCTTCTCCCACCATCTCTCAGCACGTCCCAGCATCTCCTGGCATCTCCCAGCATCTCATGGCATGTCCCAGCATCTCCCAGCTTCTCCTAGCACATCCCAGCTTCTCCCAGCATCTCCCAGCATGTCCCAGCCTCTCCCAGCATGTCCCAGCATCTCCTGGCACGTCCCAGCTTCTCCCAGCACCTCCCAGCACCTCTCAGTGTGTCTCAGCATCTCCTGGCATCTCCCGGCATCTCCCAGGGGTACCAGGGCGATTCCCCACCGCCCCGAATGCCCGGGTAGGGCCCCAGGGCTCCCCCAGACCTCCGCTTGGCAGCAGCGTGCAGATGGGGTGCAGGGGAGGTGGCTTCTTTTTCAGTGGCTGGTGACCCCCCGGGCACGGGCAGCTCTCTGAGCGGTTGCTGCCGTCCCCAGCCCCGTGCCACGTGTGCGTGGCACCACGCGGCTGCCGGCTGCCGATCCCAACAAGCAGCTCCGGAAAGTCTCCAAGAATTGTCCTCAAACTTGGGTGATTTTCCGCTGGTTTGGAGCCAAGCCACGAGCGTGAGTTTTGAGGCACTTGAACGCGCAATTTTCCATGCAGATCATTTCCTAATTAAACCGCATCCCGAGCCACTGCGTGCAAGCTGGGAGCGCCGGCGAAGGCGCCAGCTCCCAGGGGTGTAAACTGGCAGGGGCTCGTGCCGAGTGGCACGCGTGGGTGGCTCCCCGCCAGCCCCCCGCCAAGCCCGGAGCCGGCCCAGGCTCCACGATGGAAAACCGGGATGCCAGACGTGCCCACGCGAGGAGCAGGCAGGCGGCCGGGTGAAGCGGAGCGAGCCCCAAGCCCTCCCGCAGCTGGACAATCCCCTCCGCTCACCCATTGCCACCGGTCGCTTCCTCCGGGAGCATCATCCGCTGCTGCGGGAGGGCAACGCGGAGCCGCCGTGGAAGTTAAACCGGGATGCGCAGAAAGACGGATGAGCCCATCCAGGCGCGCGAGGGAGGCGGAGGGGCTTTATCAGCCCCGGTTCGTGCACGGGGTGGCTGAGCTGGCGTCCCCCAGCCTGCGTCTCCGGAGCGGAGAGGGGGGGTCTGCCAGGCCGTGTCCCTGCGGCGGGGGCTCTGCGCCCGCACGTGTCCCCTGGCAGCTGCAGCGGGTTCAAAGGGGAGCGGGCGGCTTGTGGAGGGGGGGGGTGTTGGTGGGGTGAGGGGTGCAAGGGGGGAGCCCCCCATATCGACTTGGGGGTCTCTGGGGCGTTTTCAGGACGGATCATGGTTTGTCCCCCTGAGCCGCCGGGGCCGTGCTGTAACCGGGCGCGCAACGTTAGCTTCCCATCGCAGAGCGATGTACCGGAACACAACGCATTCCCTCGGCGGCGGCGTGTTCCAGATGATGGGGAAGGCAGCCAGGGACGGGCGGGATGCGGGCTTACGTTGCATGGCTGCCCTGGTCCCCCCCGCCCTGCTCCTTTTTGGGGGGTGACGGTGTGGCTGCAAGCCCCAGCCGTCCCCATGCCCGTCCCCTGCCCCACACGTGGCCAACCCAAGGTCCTGGGAGCCGCAGCCCCGCAGAGCCCCGCGTGGGTCTCCCCCTCCCGCCCCGTCCCTGCCCAAGCTAGCCCGGGGGCCGTGGCACGGCCCCGGCTGCGGCTGGCACACGTCCCTGCTGGGGAGGCCACCAAGCTCCCACGTGCCTCCCTCCGGAGAGGGCAGGGACAGGAGGCCGGTGAGGTGCCCTGTGTCCCCAGGCTGTGAGGAGCATCGTCTGCAGCCGATGCCACTGAGACAGGCGCTACGGAGGAAGGGTCTGCACGGGAGGAGTATTTTTAGCTTTCTCATTAACTGAGTGCTTTCAAATTAGCCTTCTATTAACCTCAAAGTAGAATGAAAGCGTTGGAAAGAAAGCGTTTTTGTTTTTTTTTTTTTTTTCTCCTTCCCTTTCAGGGCTTAAGTCTCCTGCAGAATATCAAGGTTTTCGTGATTAACGTCACATTCGCCTTGAAGCTCTAATGAAGTGGAGTTGTGTAACGTTTAACTTTGGGGAATAACTGGGCTGGTGTCAGTCGGGACGGAGGCAGCGCCTGCCCGCGCGTGAGCCCCTGCCGAGCTCCTGCCTGCGTGGGCAGGAGGGCAGCGGAGGAGCTGGGCGGGAGCCGATGCTGCCGGCCGCGCGCTCTGCATGCACGCCGGTCACCGGCACATCGGCCGGGAAGTTCCTGTGGCCAGGGAGACCCATCTTTAATTAGCCCCTCGCTAAAAACGCCGGACAGGTGACTTCCTCCCTGCCCGGCAGCTCCTTTGCAGGGATGGACAGACAGCCAGCCAGCGGCCCCGGGCTCCCGCTTTCCCAGCCCCCAGGCTCTGCCGTGGCTCGGTGTTTCCCTCCCGGCTGCGCTCGCTCGAAGCCGCCCAGACGCGTCCCCGCCAGCGTGGCATGGGAGCTGCTGCGGTCCCGGCTCTCTCCGGCCCGTTG
Source organism: Mycteria americana (assembly GCF_035582795.1). Taxonomy (NCBI): domain Eukaryota; kingdom Metazoa; phylum Chordata; class Aves; order Ciconiiformes; family Ciconiidae; genus Mycteria; species Mycteria americana. Next base: position 13,130,295 of record NC_134380.1, on the reverse strand, counting down.
CCAGGCTTTTGCCGGGGTTCCCCGTGGTCAGAGGGGCGGCTCACCGCATCCCGGCTGGCAGCCCAGGCTGCTGCCCCTGACGTGCGCTGCTGGGTTTTTGGGATGGACGCGGCAGGGCTGGGGCTGGAAACCGCATCCGGCCACTTGCAGCCTCGGGAGAGCCGGTTTCACACCTGTTTGACTCCGTTTTTTACTGTTCTCCAGCGTGTCCCTGGGGGGGACGGGGTGGAGATGAAAAGGGGATGGAGATGGAGAGGGGATGGAGACAGAGAGGGGATGGAGATGGAGGAGGGAGGGAGATGGAAGAGGGATGGAGATGGAGGAGGGAGGGAGATGGAGGAGGGAGGGAGATGGAGAGGGGAGGGAGATGGAGGAGGGATGGAGATGGAAGAGGGATGGAGATGGAGGAGGGATGGAGATGGAGGAGGGAGGGAGATGGAAGAGGGATGGAGATGGAGGAGGGAGGGAGATGGAGGAGGGATGGAGATGGAGGAGGGATGGAGATGGAGGAGGGATGGAGATGGAGGAGGGATGGAGATGGAGGATGGAGGGAGATGGAGGAGGGAGGGAGATGGAGAGGGGAGGGAGATGGAGGAGGGATGGAGATGGAAGAGGGATGGAGATGGAGGAGGGATGGAGATGGAGGAGGGAGGGAGATGGAAGAGGGATGGAGATGGAGGAGGGAGGGAGATGGAGGAGGGAGGGAGATGGAGAGGGGAGGGAGATGGAGGAGGGATGGAGATGGAAGAGGGATGGAGATGGAGGAGGGATGGAGACAGAGGAGGGATGGAGCAGAGCCCAGGGCAGGGCCGGCACCATGTGCAGCCTCTCCCGGCCCTCTCTGCGCCCTGCCATGTGTGGGGCTGCCCGAGCCCCGGGCATCGTCCCCAGCCCCGAGACCACCTGCGGAGCCAGACCAGGCAGAGGCAGGATGGGAGGTGAGAGGCTGTAGACCCACGGCACCGGGGTGCTACAGCTCCCGCCCAGTCCCATGGCTCCCCAAAATCATCCCTGGCCCCGGCATACCGGGACCAAGCACGTCCCTGAGCCATCAAAAGAGACAGGAACGTGTGTGCAGAGACTCCCTGAACAGCCCCACCACACCCACCCAGGGCTGATTTCCATTAAGTGGAAAGCAGAAATAACAGCAACATCAAAGGGAAATTGGAAAGACAGAATAAAAAAATTGGGGCGGAGGAGCAGGAGTGGGGGAGACAGAAGAGAAGAAAGGGAAGAAACTGCACCGAGCCGGCGTCCGTCCTGCAAATTGGAAGTGCTGCTCGGAGGTGTCCACGGGCGACCTGCCAAATCAATTGATTTCATCTGTGGGCAGAGATGCCTTTTTTTATTTCACACCAATTTTCACGGCCAGCGTTAGATAAAAATGGCAGAGACTCCGGGAAGAGAGCACGGCGGCGGGGGGGAGCGGGGGGGGACCGGCAGATGACAAAAAGAGATGGAGGGGAGGAAAGAGCGGAGGCAGCGCTGGCACCGGGACGTGCCTGGGGACCGTCTCCCACTGTCCCCCGCTGTCCCCTGCCTCCCCGCCACGTCTGCAGCCTCGGTCCTCCCCCGCATCCCCCTGGGGACCCGGGGCCGGGCGTTCACATCCCCCTCCCCAGGCGGGACAGGGGAATGAGGGGAACCCCCAGATCCCGGCAGTTTTCCGGAGGTGCGGTGGGAGCCATCCCTGTGCCATACCCACCTGCTCCGGCACGCCGTGGCTCCGTCCCGGTGCTGGCGAGCCGGAGAGCTCAGACAGAGAAAAATACCCGCTGACATCAAGGTTATGTAGTCCTGGGCTGACAAGATGGATTATCTCCCGTAATCCATCATCTCCCTGGCTCCTATTGCATTTTTCCTTTTGCTCTTTTTCTTCCTCCCTTTCTTTCTTTCCTCGCCTTTTTTTTTTTTTTTTGAACAGAAAACATTTTTAGCAAGCGTAATAGCCACCGAGAGCTGCTGTAAAGCAGGCACGGGAATCTATCATTTTTATTTGGCTAGGTCTGATGAGAAGTAAGCTCAGGCCATAAATCCTACGACCTTGAAAATTAAATAATGACAACAATAATACTAATGAAAGCCCACGTAACTTCCCATTGAGAGCAGCCCCTCTCTGGCTTTGGCCAGTGGAAAAGGGCTGTGATTTTTCCCGGTAATTAGGGCCACGACAAGCTCCCATGGAAACGCTGTAGATGACAGGGTGGCCGGGGGGGGGGGGTTCGCCCTCCCCCTGCCCTTCCCCTGTCCTCCCCCTGCCCTTCCCCGGCCGCTGCGGCTGCTCCTGCTGGGGACACCGGCAGCTCGGTGGCAAATCGCTGCCGGCAGCGATGATGCTCGGGGCTGCTGCGGTGACGGTGCCAGCCTTGGCAGGGGGGATTAGCTGCCAGCCTTTTGCTGGTGAGACTTTTCACTCTGGAATTGTTTCATTTTGACATTTCCCAAAGAAAATTTCCCGACTTTTTGTCACACGACGGCTTTTTTTCTTTTAAAGCAAATATATCAAACCTGTAACAAAAGCCCGGCGACTGGGAGTCAAAATATTTTCTCCGTATTGAGCGAAGCACCTTGGGTTTGTGCCAAGATGCTCCTTGCTCCTGCTACTGGGAACTCCATCCCCCGAGTTCCCCCTTCCCTCTCCTTTCCCCACGGCTCGTGGTCCTCGTGGCTCGTGGTCCTGGGGCGATGCTGGCCACACCGCTGGGCACGGCCACGCTGGGGCAGATCCCCAACGGTTGGACTTGGACTTGGTGATCCTCGTGGATCCCTTCCAGCTTGAGACATCCTACGATCCCGTGCGCGGCCTCATCGCACGCCGCCGGGACGCAGCGGGGCCGGCGGCCAGAGCCAGCCTGGCAGCGCGAATGACTGAGGGGGGGACGTCAACCTGTCGCTTTAATACGGGAATAATTCTGTTAGCCTGAACCGGGCTCTCAGCAGCTCTTATTAAATGCGGGAGTGGTGGCTATTAGTGGCACGGGGCGTCCCCGTGGGTGGATATGGAAGGGTGTGGGCACGAGCCGGCGAGGCAGCCCCCGGCACAGGAGAGGGCGACCGAGCCCGGCCCGGCCCGGGGACACGCCGGAGGGGTCTGATGGGGGCGGGAGGACGAGTGGCATGGGGGTGGCATGGGGGTGGCATGGAATCATAGAATCATAGAGTCGTTTAGGTTGGAAAAGACCTTTAAGATCATCGAGTCCAACCGTTAACCCAGCACTGCCAAGCCCACCACTACACCATGTCCCTCAGCACCACATCTACACGGCTTTTAAATACCTCCAGGGACGGGGACTCAACCCCTTCCCTGGGCAGCCTGTTCCACTGCTTGGCAACCCTTTTGGTGAAGTAAAATTTCCGAATATCCAGTCTAAACCTCCCCTGGCGCAACTGGAGGCCATTTCCTCTCGTCCTATCACTTGTTACCTGGGAGAAGAGACCGACCCCACCTCTCTACCCCCTCCTTTCAGGCCGTTGTAGAGAGCGATGAGGTCTCCCCTCAGCCTCCTTCTCTCCAGGCTGAACAACCCCAGGTCCCTCAGCCGCTCCCCATCAGCCTTGTGCTCCAGACCCTTCCCCAGCTCCGTTGCCCTTCTCTGGACACGCTCCAGCCCCTCAATGTCTCTCTTGTGGTGGGGGGCCCAGCACTGAACACAGCATTCGAGGTGCGGCCTCACCAGTGCCGGGTACAGGGGCACGGTCACTGCCCTGCTCCTGCTGGCCATGCTATTGCTGATACAAGCCAGGATGCCATTGGCTTTCTTGGCCACCTGGGCACACTGCTGGCTCATATTCAGCCGGCTGCCGACCAACACCCCAGGTCCTTCTCTGCCGGGCAGCTTTCCAGCCACTCTTCCCCACGCCTGTAGCGTTGCATGGGGTTGCTGTGGCCCAAGGGCAGGACCTTGCCCTTGGCCTTGTTGAACCCCATACAACTGACCTCGGCCCATGGATCCAGCCTGTCCAGGTCCCTCTGCAGAGCCTTCCTGCCCTCAGCAGATCAACACTCCCACACAACTTGGTGTCCTCTGCAAACTGACCGAGGGTGCACTCGATCCCCTCGTCCAGACCATTGGTGAAGATATTGAACAGGACTGGCCCCAGCACAGAGCCCTGGGGACACCGCCGGTGACCGGCCGCCAACCGGAGTAAACTCCATTCCCCAGGATGCATGGGGTGGCCCAGCAGCGGTGCGGAGGCTGAGCTCTGAGACCGTGCCCCGATGAGACTGAAATGAATTTCAGGGAACTTTTGCAGAGGAAAATGCAAATTTTGGGAACGTGGGAGTTTTCCTTTCGCCTGACGGCTGCTGCTGCGGGAGCGATGCCGGCACTGAGCCCCTCAGTGAGTGGCAGTGGAGGCACAGCCCCTGCCAGAGGGGTTTTGATTCCACCACAAATTATTTGGCTGGAAAAACGTCTCCAGGGGCTGAAACCGCATGGGGATCGTGGTGTCACGTCGGCCCCGGGTCCCCTTAGGGCTGGCCGGGGACCCCCAGCCGCCCAGGCAGCGGCAGCTGCTGCCCGTGATGGACTCGCTCTTTGGTCCCTGCTGCTCCTCCCTGCCACTGAAGCTATTAAAAAATCTAACAAATGCGCTAAATTAAATAGTGCTTTTGCACATATTAAATGAACTTCCCCGCAGCAGGCTGGGAGGTTGCCGAAGCCCCGTGATGAATGTGCCTGGGCTGCAGCGACGGAGCCTTCCGGGGCTGCGGGGAAGATGTGCATCCCCGCGGAGCAGCCGTTTTGGGGCTGAGCATCCCCTCTGCCCTGCTCCTGGCTCGGCTCGGGGCACCCCTGGACATCACCCGAGGGCTGTGCTGGGGCTGGCGGGCTCAGGATTTCCCCCATGTGCCTCTGCCCCCCAGTGCAGGGGGCTGGGGGCTTGCGGCAGCCTGGGGAGCAGAGGGCTTTGCCACAGGTTTTGGGGTGCTGGGGCGTTCACCCTCCCAAGGGAGCCGTTCCCACCTGGCCCCCATCGGGACCGTGGCTCCGTCCGTCCCCGGAGGCACCGCAGCCCATGGGGGGTACCCAGCAGAGCCCCGAGCGCTCCCCGTTAATAATTTACAGCTTCTAATGAGTTGTCAGACAGTCGGTGGGTTGCAATTATCATTGAACCCTCGGGCTGGAGGCATCTCCTCGCTCGGCTGGGCCGGCGGAGCCCCGAAGCCCCGGCTGCGCACCGGCATCACCCCGGTTCACCGAGCGGGGACGGGAGCACGCGTGCCCGTCCTCTGCTGGGACCTGGGCTTAATTAATCTTCTGTCAAGCAGAGAAGTGGTAATGGTCCCGGAGGAAGCCGTCGAGATGATTGTGCTGGAGTGAGACAAAAGAGAACAGTTAGACTGTGACAGCTGATATTAAAATGACTACAACTCACTTCATCCCCCCAGTCAGTGCATTATATTCCTTATAAATAATGGGTTACTCCAGGTTAACTGTCTGTTGCTGCATTCCAATTGTTGATATTTAATTAGCTCTAAAATTAAAGTGTTCTTTTATTGCCCTGCCGTTAGAACTGCTTTATTTCTAATTGATTGAGATTAAAGAGTCTCCTCGCCATCCCGGCTCCCTGGTGCCGGAGGAAGGCGTGGGGCTGGGGGCAGGTTTGGTGGCAGCGTGTGACAGCGGGAGGTGTGACGGAGGAGCAGAGTCCTGGCCACGGCACGGTGCCAGCGAGGGGCTGCGTCCCCAGGGCGCCGGGGTCTGCACCGGGGTCCCGGTCCCCGGGGAGGGTTGGGGGATGCGGTTTCCCCTTCCCCGCTGCCTCTGCAAAGACCTGGAGAGGTTCCTGGTGCCGGATCCTGCCTCTGCACTGGCTGCAGAGCCCAGCCCTCATCAGCAAATTAATGAGCAACCCTTTTCCCCGGCTGTCGGTATAAATGCATCCTGATGGGCAGGCAGTGGGCAGGGGCAGGCAGGGCTCAGGGTCTCACCGTCTCCGTGATACCTCACCCCCATTGCCTTCGTTGAAAATCACCCCAAAAAGCTAATCTCGGAGCAAGCCGAGGAGGCTCCGGAGCCGGAGAGCCTGTGCCGATGGGCACCGCGGTGCCCATGCGCCAGGACAGGAGCCGCTTCCCACATCTCAATAATGGGAGAAATTATGGCCCATCTGATCAGCCTGAGATGAAATTTAACAGCCCGAGGTGGGCATCAGGCGCTGTTACAAAAAAACAACATCTTGCTCCGAGCTTAAACAGCTCTTTAAAAAGCTAATGCATAATTTAACTAGAGCAATTTAAAGCAGACATCCTCCTGGGGACGGCGGGCGGGCGTGGAGCGGCCCAGGACTCGTGCGTGGCCGTGGGAAACCCTTCCCCATTGCTGCGGGGGGCTGCTCTCTGCCCCCCCAGCATCCCAAATCTCCCTCCGGAGAGCGGCCACAGCCCGGCCCGGAGCACGGACCTGCCTGTTGCTCCAGCACATCCGTAACGGCAGCGGGAGCTGAGGTTTATTGGCAGGGCCACGCTCCGTACCCAAGGTAAAACCAACGTCGAGTTGCAATAGCGGAAGATTGACCGCGGCCGTCGGCGGCGATACGGGGACCTGCTGCAGCCGCCGGAGCTGCGTGCAAGCAGCCGCCACGGGTGTGAACGCGGTGGGCTGTCAGGAGCGTGCGGTACGGGTGGCGTTGGCACTAATGCTTTACAGAGCTCTGCGGCCGGCTGGGAGGGACGGGAGCTGGGATCCAGATCCCGACCGTGGGATCTCCCGTGAGCGCCCAAGGAGGGGAGTGGGCTGCCCTGCACCGCAACGCTGCAGCCCCTGCGGGCCCCGGCCCCTGCCCTGGGAGCTTACCCCATGCAGCGGCACCGGGGCAGGATGCGGCCCTGCGCGGAGCTGGTTTGGGAGAAGCGCTGTCTGCGCCTCTGGCTGAGCACCCCTCGGTGCCACCCATCGCCTCCCCGGGTCCCCATCGCGCCCGGCCCCAGGTGAGCTCCGGGAGATCAAACAGATCGTGCGCCCCGTGTAAAAATGCGCCCGTCTCAGCAGAAAAGCGACGGAGCCGCGTTATGGGCGGGGGGATGCTGGTCCTTGGGGTGTAACCTGGGTACCCCACGGCAAACTAACCACCGCCTGCCCGGCTAAATGAATGAACGTGGTGAAGAAACGCATTTGCATAAATTGGAATAAATTAGGACTCTCAGTCCAGGCCAGCTGCTTGGCAACCCCCTCACCCGGGGGAATAGGGAAGAGGAATAAACACGGTGGAAGAGGAGCTTTGGGATGGATCCGCGCGGTTTGCCGTCCCCCGCTCTCTCATGGCGCTCGGCCGAAAGGACACGTGCGCTGCCGGCCGGGTTGTGCCGGCGCGGGCACCCCTCGCATGGGAAAGAGCTTCTGGAATTGGGGCTGCTGGGGTGGCCGAGGGGTCCCCGCAGCTCCCGGGGGTCTGGGCAGCACCTCCCACCACCCCGAAACACCGCGCAGCTCCTCTGCCGGTTCAGCAGAGCCGGGGACCCGGCTCTTTGCCGAGCAGCCGGCGTGACATTTAGGTAAATGCTAGAGCCATTTGTAAGTGTTTGTTTCCGTGGATGCCCCATCTATTACACCACGGCTACTTGCTGAGCAGCCCGGCGCGCTCCCCCGGCTCCCAGAGAAGCCCTTCAGCAGCGGCAGAGCGCGCTGGCAGGGTTTGGCCACGCAAAGACTCATCAGCAAAAGTGTCCCCTAGCAAAGAATGAGAGGGGTGGTGGTTATTTTTTCGGGCTGCTCGTGGTGGCTCAGACCCTTCAGCGAGGTGCCGGCCGCATCGGACTACGGAGCAGGAATTTGGAGGACCGAGGACGTAGAACCCACAGCTCCCTCTGACAGCCCCGCGGAGATTAATGCCGGGACCGTGGGGCTTGCCAGGGCGGCGAGGGGACTGCCAGGGACAGCCCCCCCTGCCCCACGGCGCTGCCCGGGGCCGGCAGCCTGGGGTCAGCAGGAACCCACGCAGCCGAGCTCAGGGCATTTTTCTGACAAATGGTGACTTTTAAGGAAAAGAAGGTTCTCGGCTCTTTTTACAAATTTCCCCCCGTCTGGACTTGCAGCCACGCCTTAGCTTTTCAGCTCTCGTGGGGGAGAGGAGGGGAAGGGGCTTGGCCGTGAGCAGCCCCACCGACCCCAACGGGGGCAAAACCCGCAGGACCCCCCAAGGGAAGCGGCTGGATGCGAGTGCCCCGGGAGCGAAGGCGGCAGCGGCAGTTTACATGCAGAGCTGCACTTTAATTCAACTGAAAGCTAAATTCTAATGTATTCTAAACTAAATTTTAGTTGAATTTCAGTTGAATTTCAGTTGAATTTCAGTTGAATTTCAGTTGAAACGTATTCAACTAAAATTCTAAATTCTAAACTAATTCAACTGTACAGCTAAATTCTGCCCGCAAAGGCTTTAGGAAACAGTTTGTTCCAGTTTGCTTCATGGCACACGGGGACAGAGCTCCAGCTGTGGGCTCAGGGGCCGGCCCCTGGCCAGCCCCATGGCCACCGACGGGGCACGGCCAGCCCCGAGTGGGAGCCACCGGTCGCGCGCCTGCCTCCGCCCCGACGCGAGGACCGCGGTACGCAAGCGAAATGTCACGGTGCCTCTTTCATGTCAGAGCATCGCCAAAGCACTTGGGAGAGTTAATAATAGAACAGCAGCGAATTAAACAATGAATAATGGAGAAGGGTAATAGAAATAATAAATTTACGGACTTGCAGTCCTGCCCCAGCCGGCTCCCGAGGACGGGGCTGGCAGGTCCCCGCGGCCGGGAGCGTGGCCAGTGCCACACCGTGGCTCGGAGCGGCTTGGCAAAGCCAACCTTTGCCAGAGGGCACCGGGCCCCACGCTGTCCCCGCGGCTGGGGGGCACTGGTGAATGGCACGGAGGCGTAATCAGGCAGCGGCTCCCAAACATCGCGGATTAATGCTCCTGAATGGGGCTTGCACGACAGAAAGCCTCTTGCTGAGCCATCTTTTCATGCTCCCTGGCTCCTAAACAACTCCATCTCACTTGACTGTAATCCGAAAACGTTTTGATGGCGGTTTACTTTCAAAGCAATACACGCAATAGCAAGGACTGCTTTTCCTCGCCCTGGATAGCTGGCGTGGGCTCAGCGTACGGGGGGAGCGAGGGAGAGGAGGGTGCAGGGAGGCAGCGGGGTGACACGGGGGGTCCCCTCGCCCACCCGAGCCTGGGAGCGGGCTGCCGGCGGCACGTGGCAGGTCTGGGGTGGCGGGAGGGTGGTGATTGCCGGGACCCCCTGCCCGGCACGCTCCGCGCGCTCCCCAGCTGCTCCTGCGCGCCGGCTGCCAGCCGCCGCCAAATCGATGCCGGGGAGGCGTGTTGGTTTGCCGGAGAGGCGGGTTACGGCTCTCGCTGCCGGCACGGGGCTCGTGCGTGGGAAACCTAATGAACAGCCAGGGCCGTGCTTGGGGGGGCTGGTGCTGCTGGGGGTCCCCCCGGTCCCCACGGCAGAGCATCCCTGGGGACCGGCAGGGTGCGGGGGCCACCGTCCCCAGGCAGGGCACGCAGGTGGCAGGCGGCGGCGGGGACGGCGGGGACGGCGAGGTCAGGCCCGGGGCGGTGATGGATGGGGCTCAGCCGGTGGCAGCGCAGGCGGGCGTCTCCGCTGGGCTCCTGCGTCTGCAGGCTGATTTATCGCTCGCTGCGACGGGTCTGTCGGATCGAAGTCTGGATGAAAACCAGAGGGAGAGTTTTCCGGGGCGCGGGTGTTTGGGAGCAGGCGCACGGATCGGGCATGGACCCCGGGGAACCGCACGCGGTCTGCACCGGTCACCCCGAAATATCGGGGTCCGTCTCGGGGAGGGGTTCCTGGCTCCCAGGATCACAGGGCTGAAAACAGCCTGAGTCCTCGGGGTCTGGCCGAGGGCTTTGACCCCCCCAAAATGTCCCCGTGGCCCCCCTGGGGTGGGCTCTGCCAGGTCCCGCCTGCTCGAGTGAGACCCCTGCCCGTGCCGGCCCCCGTGCGTTGTGCACGTCCTTCCCCGGCGCTGCGCGGGCTCTGCGCCGTGTCATTAATATATCTGTCACAGGGCAAGTCGCAGGCGAGATAATATTGATGTAGCCATTAGAGTGCAGGGAGAACAAGGCATGCCGCCGGTGCCGCAGTGCCGGGGGCCTTGCTGGTACGCGGCAGACGTCGGTGACACCCGGACCAGGATCGTCCCTCCTGCCTCTCTTCTGGGCACCACAGGCACGGGCTTCCCTGCGTCACCCCCCACCCCGGACCGACGCACGCTGCCAGTGTCACCATCTTCCACCCCAAAAGAGGGGGGTACCACCTTCGCTGCCGGATCCTGCGCTACCTGGGAGAGGAGGGAAAAACACCACGAGCCCTTAAAATAACACACAACTGTTTAAGGATGTGAGATCCATATTAAATCTTGGGGAAAAGGAGCAATTATGCTGTCAGAGATGGTGATATAATTTTGGAGAGCTAGTTCCGCAGCTGTAATTTTTTCCCCACCGTTTCTCCCCCGGAGGGATTTAGTGGCCAATTATCCGTCAGGTAGCGGGAAGGTGCTCGCTGCATGCTCCCGGTGCCGTGTGCCGCGCCGGCGAGGCGGCCCCGTGCCAGGGACGCAGGCAGCTGCCGGCCCTGCCGCGGCTCTGCTCGTTGAGGGCTTTTGCACCAAACATCGGCTCTGCTGCCGGCTGCTGCCTGCAAAGCCCTGCCCTGAGGTCTGCAGCGCCGTTGGCCACGGTGGGAGCGACACGGAGCTGGCGTTCCTTGGGGACGTGCACCCAGGGCCAGCTTTGCCCTCGGGGCAGGGGCGTTTTCGCTGCCCGCTGTGAACTCCCCGCGGATGCTGGGTGCACGGGCTGGTTTCCCGCCCGCTCCCGGTTGCCCTCTCCCTGGGGTGAGCGCAGCCCTGTGCCGCGGGAGGAGGCTCGGCGAGCCCAGGGCACCCAGCCGCTGCAGGGCGAGTGGCCAGGGAGGTGCCGGGGCTCAGGGTCCCTCTGTGGAGCATGGACGGGGGAGCCCCAAGTGCCCTCTCGCTCCCGGAGCTGGCTGGCACGGGTGCTGGCACCGGTGAGGGTGCTGGTGCGGGTGCTGGCACCGGTGAGGGTGCTGGTGCAGTTGCTGGCACTGGTGTGGATGTTGGCACTGGTGCGGGTGCTGGCACTGGCGTGGGTGCTGGTGCGTGTGTGGGTGCTGGTGTGGATGTTGGCACTGGTGTGGGTGCTGGTGTTGGTGCTGGTGTGGGTGCTGGCACTGGTGTGGGTGCTGGTGTGGGTGCTGGCACTGGTGTGGGTGTTGGCACTGGTGTGGGTGCTGGTGTGGATGTTGGCCCTGGTGTGGGTGTTGGCACTGGTGTGGGTGCTGGTGCAGGTGCTGGCACTGGTGTGGGTGTCGGCACTGGTGTGGGTGTTGGCACTGGTGTGGGTGCTGGCCCTGGTGTGGGTGCTGGCACTGGTGTGGGTGCTGGTGTGGGTGCTGGCACTGGTGTGGGTGCTGGTGTGGGTGCTGGTGTGGGTGCTGGCGCTGGCGGGCGCTGGCGGGCGGCAGGGTGGGGAGGGTTAACACTTCCACCGGTCGGGCTGCTGGGGAACATAATTAAGTGCTAACTTGTCATTTTTTTTAATGAAGTACCGGAGCTGGAGACTTATAATTGCTAATGAGCCAGAATAATAATTAGTTGTTTTTTAATGAGGCCGATGATCACTCGGAGGGAGAGAGAGAGCGGGGCCCTGCTTTGGCCTAATTTTTCTTCCGCGGTTGCGTGGTGTGTCCAACAGCCCGGCTGTCCCTGTCCCCCGGCCGACGGCAGTGGCCCTGCCAGCTCTGCGCCCGTCCCTCGGAGCGGGGCCACGGTGCCGTGCCGAGTGCCGCCGTACCTGCCCGGGTACCGGCTTTCGCCAGCGGGAATATTTGGATGCTGAAGACGTCTCTGCACGGTCACACCTTGCTGGCACGTTTGCGTCGCTCAGGAGCCCAGTGGCCCCGGGGATCCCGGGGTCGAGCCCCGGCGCTCCGGGGTGTCCGTGTGTCCCCGCTGCTTCCTCGGGCTCCTTCCGTCCTTCCCGCCCGCTTCTGGCCAAACTCTCCCCGCATCCCTTGGGGCATTGCTCTGCTCCCCGGCGAGGTGTCCTTGTCCCCGATCCCTGCTGCAGCCCCGGCATGTGTCCCCGTGCCCCGTCAGAGGGTGCCGTGGGGTGCCCGGGGGCTGGGCAGCCGCGGGGGGCTGCCGGATTCATCTCCCCCAGACCGGCACCAGTGTCGGCTGCTTGCCCCCAGCCTCCCCCCTGCCCGCTGCAGCCCCAGCACAGCCCCGGCAGCCCGGCGTGCCCGGCGCACGCCCGGGGAGGTCACGGCTATTCCTGAGGACCAGCCCTGCCCCGCGTGCCTCTGCAGGCCACCGGCCGGGCAGCTGCACCGCCGCGGCACGCACGGCCCCTCGGCTCTGCGGGCAGCTGGGGGGGACCAGGGGACCCCCGTCCCACCGAGGGCGACCCGAGCTGCCCCAGGGGCCGCGGCCACGCTGGGCTGATGTCTGCAAGCACCCGGGTGCAACGGGGGACTTGGAGGGTTGGCCACCCAGCCTGTCCCCTGCCTGGGGACGCCGGGGTGCTGTGTGACTCCGGGCTCGTCCCCCTGACCCTTGCCGCGCCCCGGCGTGGGTGCGGGTGCTCGCGGGCGCTGACGGCATCGAGCAGCATCCCGTCCCGAGGGAGCGTGACGTGCAGGGGATCAGAGGGCAAAAATCAGACAACTAATTAGGTAATTGCAGGTGATTATCTTTAATTAGAGAAAGGGAGGATTGTGAATCAGGGGGATGTGGAAGGCGGAGGCTGCCAGGCTCAGGGAGATGCTGAGCTCCCGGTTAGCCCCGGCCGTGGAGTCCCGGCATCGCCGAGCCCCCCGGCCGCCTTGGCTCCCGCCAGACACCTGCCTCCTCGCTCTAGAAAACCTCCCTAATTGCAGCAGAAACCTTGAGAGCTGCCGGTGATTGCCTCTGAAGGATTCATAAATCAGGCAGCAAATAATGGGAGATCTCTGCAATATTGTTGCAAAGAAAATTTTAAAAAAAGGCAAAAAGAGGAGAGATGGAAACAGCTAAAGCCAGCGGGGAGGCTTCATGCCCTGTCTTTTCTACAGAGATAAATAATTAAGCCATTCTGGGGGATCTTCAGCTTTCTGAAAGCATCCGCCAGCACGAGGCCTGAATGAAGCCGATGGCATTGCTTCCTCCGGATGCTGCCGGATCCTCCTGGGCGAAGCAGCCAGGACGTGCCTCGGGCTGGGCTCGCCGCTGCCGGCTCCCCGTGCCGAGGCCGGCTCCGGCGATGCCGGGGTGGTGGGGTCCCCAGAGCCGCTGCTCAGCCCCGCTGCGCTGGGCAGAGACGGCAGCAAACGTGCTGCCGGGGGACGGCGCTGGCACCGCCTGGCACCCCATCCCGGCAAACGGCATCACCGTGCCACCAACATCACCCCGTGATCCACCTTATCGAGCAGAAGGTGCAGGAGCGAACCCGCCCCGCTCCAGACAGGCCCATTAAACCAACCTACACTATTATTTCTCAAAGGTGTAATTAAATTTAATTGTCAATTACTAAGTGGCGATGTGGAATAGGCACAATTGGCGGCGTCCGCCCCCAGCCCGCCGCAGCAGACGCAGAAGCAAGCGGGTCCCAGCACCGGCCCCCCCCCACGCCCTGGCTTCCCGATCCCCCAAGAAACAGGCGGCTGCGTCTGTTCACGCTGCTCTGGGTTTTGCTACTTCACAGGAGCTGAAATCTGACCTTTTTTAATATACAAGGCTGTGATTTTGGAGCCGGGAGCAGCTCTGGGAGGAAAAGGTGGGAGCGAATGAGATGGGGGGGGGAGAAAAAGCATCGCAGCCTCCCCGTGGGGTCGGCCGGGCGGCATTTCGGTACCCACCGAGGGCTGGGGCTGAGCCCGCGGCAGGGATACTCGAGGGAGCATCGGTGGGATGCGGGAGCCTGTCCCGGCAGGGCAGGGATGAAGGACGGGAGACAGAGACGGGCAACTGTCCGTTTAAAAATAAATGCAAGCTGTCACGCGCTCGGTATTGGGAGCGAGAGCAGGGCCGGGCAAAGCGAGCCTGCTTGGAAATTGCAGCCCTGTGCCGTGCCGCAGACGAGGTCCCGATAATTGCGCTTTCTTTTCTTCCTTTCTTTCCCTTTTCCCCCCGCTGAGCTGCAATAATTGGGTGCTGTCGCCCGAGCTCATCCGCTGCCGGCTCCCTGAAAGGAGCTCTGCAATTAGCAAGCGTCATCCTATAATAAAGCCTTTAATATCCACTTTCACGGCTCACGCTGCAGTTGCTCAGGCCCGCTTCCATCCCTGTTCCCATCCCCATCCCCATCCCAATCCCATCCCAATCCCATCCCCATCCCCATCCCCATCCCCATCCCCATGCCAATTCCATCCCAATCCCAACCCCATCCCCATCCCCATCCCCATCCCATCGCATCCCATCCCATCCCATCCCATCCCATCCCATCCCATCCCATCCCATCCCAATCACCGTCCCCATCCCATCCCATCCCACCCCATCCCATCCCATCCCCATCCCATCCCATCCCATCCCAATCCCCATCCCCATCCCATCCCATCCCATCCCATCCCCATCCCCATCCCATCCCATCCCATCCCATCCCATCCCATCCCAATCACCGTCCCCATCCCATCCCATCCCCATCCCATCCCATCCCATCCCATCCCATCCCCATCCCCATCCCATCCCATCCCATCCCATCCCACCCCATCCCAATCCCCATCCCCATCCCATCCCACCCCATCCCAATCCCCATCCCCATCCCACCCCATCCCAATCCCATCCCATCCCATCCCATCCCATCCCATCCCATCCCATCCCTGCACAGCCTGGCAAGTGCTGGGGTGCCAAGGCCCCCCCCGCTCACGTGCCCGCTGCTGTCCGTCCGGGCAGCTGCCTGAGCCACTGCCTGCGGGCAGGAGCCGCTCCAGCCCCAGCGCAGCCCCTGCCCATCCTCGCCGCTCCACCCGGGAGACGGTGTGCCGGCTGGAGCGGAGCCCGGCACCGGGCCGTGCACGGCGTCGTGGCGCAGCAGCCTTGGGTCCGATCCTGACCCACTTTCCAGAGCAACAACGTCTCCGCCGGCATTTCAAAGCCGGCTCCCACCTGGGAGCCCTGCACGGGGCCGGGGTTCCCAGGGTGCTTGCTAACAAACGCTCACAATAAGGTAATTATGGGAAAAATAATAAATGTGTCAGTCCTGCGAGAAGTATTTTTACTGGGAGCGGGGGGGGAGCCCTGCCGTGGTGTTGAGCGTGCGTGTGCTCCCCGTACATATTAATTAACTGGGTAAAACGCTCCCCAGCCCCGTGCCCTGTACATTATTTATGAACATCGTCTCGGGGCGCTGGTGACTTACGGGCTCTCCTGCTCTGCTCGCTGCCTCGCGTTTTCCCTTGGTTTCCTCCCTCCGAGTTGCCACGCGTCGGCGCGCGCCCGGTGGGACCTGCCGCTGGCCGCGGCACGGCGGGAGGAGAGATGCCGGGACAGCGGTGGCGGGAGCGGAGTGGGTGAAGCAGCCGACCGCATGGGTGCCTGTACGTCCCTGGCAGAGCCGGGCAGCATCAGCCACGGTGCCCCCACCCCGGGGTGCTGCAGGTCCTGTCCGACACCCAGGGCTGCCCAAGGTGCTTCTCCATCCTCGGGAGACACGGGATAGATTGGGGTGGGATGGGATGGGGTGGGATGGGATGGGAGGGGATGGGGATGGGGATGGGATGGGATGGGATGGGATGGGATGGGATGGGATGGGATGGGATGGGGATGGAGATGGGATGGGGTGAGATGGGGTGAGATGGGGTGGGATGGGATGGGATGGAATGGGATGGGATGGGATGGGGATGGGGATGGGGATGGAGATGGGATGGGGTGAGATGGGGTGGGATGGGATGGGATGGGATGGGATGGGAGGGGATGGGGATGGGGATGGGGATGGGGATGGGGATGGGATGGGGATGGGGATGGGGATGGAGATGGGATGGGGTGAGATGGGGTGGGATGGGATGGGATGGGAGGGGATGGGGATGGGATGGGGTGAGATGGGGTGAGATGGGGTGGGATGGGATGGGATGGGATGGGATGGGGATGGGGATGGGGATGGAGATGGGATGGGGTGAGATGGGGTGGGATGGGATGGGATGGGATGGGATGGGATGGGATGGGGATGGGATGGGGATGGGGATGGGGTGGGATGGGATGGGGATGGAGATGGGATGGGGTGAGATGGGGTGGGATGGGATGGGATGGGATGGGATGGGATGGGGATGGGGATGGGATGGGATGGGATGGGATGGGATGGGATGGGATGGGATGGGATGGTGGCTGCAGCGTGGGACCTTCCCTCCCCTCCATCCCGCAGGACCACCAGCCCAGCGTGAGACCGCAGCCCCGCGCCCCGGTGAGCTCTGGCACAGGCCCTGGCTCTCCCTTCCCTGGCAGCCGACAGCCCGAGAGCCCGGCAGCGGGGAAGAGGAGTTGGACGCCACTTTATAAATCATTGTCTCCCTTTATAGATGGAGTTTTAACCTTCCCGGCCTCTGCCTGGGGATTTATTAGCGGTTTCATTTCCTGCGGCAATAACTCACCGCGCTCCCCGGGGCGAGCGGCAGGTCTCCTCCGCGCCCTGGAGCGGGCCCTTGGCACCCTGGCAGGGACGGGGCACCTCCTCACCCCCATGCCTGGGTGCCCACGGGCAGGGGTGCCCCAAGACCCCGTCCCGCAGCATTGCCTTTTCCCCGATGCAGTGCCGATGAGCGGCCGGGGCTCCTGCCTGCGGGCAGGGATGGGGGCTGTGGACCCCTGCCTGCATCGCTGATGGGACAGGGACAGGGATGGGGACAGGTGTGGCTTCGCAGGGGCTGCTGGTGCTGGCGGCGAAACCCCTGTCCCCAAGGTCCTTGGTTTGACCTGTTCGCGTTCCCACACAAACCTGACAGCCGAGGGATTTTCATTCCCCAAAGGATTTTCTTAATTAGGAGACTTCATAACTCGCTATCACGCACACCCACTCATCTCCATCTCTCGAAAGGCTCTGCCCACCCACCCTGCTGCGGTGCCGCGGGCGAGCGCCGGGGCCCGACCGGCACAGGGGCATCGCGGTGGCATCGTGGCGAGGGGGGGGAGGCGTGGACCCTCTCCCCAGCGCCGGGTGCGGGGACCCTGCTCCCCCCAGGGCTGAGCCCGGGGAAGGAAGGACGAGGCGTGCTCCTGCGCCCTGAAGTTCCCTTCCCTAATGAGTTCTGTGCTAAGACGATTAAGAAGAACTTTAGTGATGGGTTTTTATAATCCTGCCTGAAAGGGAAACGTGCCTCCGCTTTCCTTCCCCTGCCCTGTCCCTGCTGTCCCCAGCGGGGACGTTCCCGCCCGGTGACCTCCTGCCGACGTCCTCCCCAGCACCTCCGGGTGGGTTTTGCCCGTCCATCGGTTGGGTTTGATCCCGGTGCTGCCCATGGGGCAGGGGTTGGACGGCCGTGGGTGAGCGAGGCTGATGCTGGCAGTGTCTGGATGCACCGGGGAGGCAAGACATGGTTCAGCCGCTGCCCCGGCGTGGCAGCGAGCCCGCGTGCATCCTCCTCCGGATGGGTTTCAAACCGTCCAGGGTGCCGGGAGCCGGCTGCGGTGTGGCAGGGGTGACGTGGGGAAGGTCAGAGAAGGTGCCCGGTGATGTTGGGTGAACATTGAGCATACCTGCCGTGCCTGCACCGTACCTACACCAGACCCACCGTACCTGTGCCATACCTGCCGTATCTGTGCTGTACCTGCCGTACCTGTGCGGTACCCGCCGTGCCTGCACCGTAGCCACACCAGACCCGCCATACCTGTGCCATACCTGCCGTACCTGTGCGGTACCCACTGTGCCTGCACCGTACCTACACCAGACCCGCCGTACCTGTGCCATACCTGCTGTACCTGTGCGGTACCCGCCGTGCCTGCACCGTACCTACACCAGACCCGCCATACCTGTGCCATACCTTCTGTATCTGTGCCGTACCCGCCGTACCTGCACCGTACCCACTGTGCCTGTGCCATACCCACTGAACCTGTGCCGTACCCGCCGTGCCTGCACCGTACCTACACCAGACCCGCCATACCTGTGCCATACCTGCCGTACCTGTGCCGTACCCGCCGTACCTGTGCCGTACCCACCGTGCCTGCACCGTACCCGCCGTGCCATCGCTGTGCCTGCCGTACCTGGGCTCCTGCGGCAGCAGCACGGAGGTGCGGGGCGCATTTCCCACAGCCTGTTGAGCGCGGCGCAAGGGAGGAATTGATCCCCGCTGTTTCATTTATGAGATGGTGTAATACCACAGAAACCATTTCCACAATATCCCAAACTAAATCATTTATTCTTGACAAAAATCCAATAAAGAGCTCAGTCCTTCTCCATAGGCAGATAAAGCCCAGATTAACAGGGCTGCCTGGATCAAAAAAAAAAAAAAAAAAAAAAGGAAAAAAAACCGGAGGAAATGCTGGGAAAATGAGCGCGGGATGTAGAGGAGACTTCTTCCACCTTCTCGCTTTCCCAAGGCTGCTGCAGCTCAGGGTTTTATTACAAAAAGCCACCTAAGTATTACAGGCTAATCCGTAAATCCCAGCCTAGTAAAATATGTGATGGATTTTGTAAATTGTGCCCTTTACAAATCTGATTGAACTTTTTTCTCCCTGCTAGTTCCCTTTTCTTCTCCTTCCTCCTCCTCTCCCAGGGGACTTTTTTTCTCCTTGGGGACCACGATACCTTTCGGTGTCTGTGTCCCGGCTTTGCTCCTCCAGCTCGACCCCCCCGGTCCCTGTTTGCAGCCGCTCGATGGTGGGAGCAGCAGAGCAGTGAGCCTGGACCATGGCAGGGCTGACCGATGGCATGGGATGGGATGGGATGGGATGGGATGGGATGGGATGGGATGGGGATAGGGATGGGATGGGGATGGGATGGGATGGGAATGGGATGGGATGGGGATGGGGATGGAGATGAGGAAGGGGATGGGGATGGGGTGGGATGGGGATGGGGTGGGATGGGATGGGATGGGATGGGATGGGGATGGGGATGGGATGGGGATGGGATGGGATGGGATGGGATGGGATGGGATGGGGATAGGGATGGGATGGGGATGAGATGGGATGGGAATGGGATGGGATGGGGATGGGGATGGAGATGAGGAAGGGGATGGGGATGGGGTGGGATGGGGATGGGGTGGGATGGGATGGGATGGGGATGGGGATGGGGATGGAGATGAGGAAGGGGATGTGATGGGGATGGGATGGGGATGGGGATGGGGATGGGGATGGGATGGGATGGGATGGGGATGGGGATGGGGATGGGATGGGATGGGATGGGATGGGATGGGGATGGGATGGGATGGGATGGGATGGGATGGGGATGGGATGGGGATGGGGTGGGATGGGGATGGGATGGGATGGGATGGGATGGGATGGGGATGGGGATGGGGATGGGATGGGATGGGATGGGATGGGATGGGGATGGGATGGGGATGGGGTGGGATGGGGATGGGATGGGATGGGATGGGATGGGATGGGAAGGGGGTGGGGATGGGGATGGGGATGGAGATGAGGAAGGGGATGGGGATGGGGTTGGGGAAAGGGATGGAGATGGGGTTGGGGAAGGGAAAAGAGATGGGGATGGGGATGGGGAGCACGCCCACGGCCCTGTGGCCAGAGCTGGCAGCCCTCGTTATTAATTGCTCCTTTCCCCATCCTGTCCCTGCAGCCTGCTGGCAGCCGGCTGCGCGGAGGCAGGAAGGCGGCTGTGACTGCCAAGCCCCGTGGGTCCCCCCCTCCTCCTCGCCTCGGCCTGATTTTAGGGCTTTCTGCCTTCACTGGGACGCCCCAAGGTGTTTCGGGGCCGGTGGGGGGCAGAGAGGACCGGGTCCCCATGGGGATGGGTGTCACCTGGGTGCTCCCGGGTGCCGGCTGGGGCAGGGGGACCCCTGCTCCCCCCACTGTGACGGGGCCACCCCGAGCCGGCGGGGCCGGGAGCCAGGGCCCGGGGGAGGCTGCTGGTGGGTCAGACAGGGACCACGTTGTCTTTGGCTCCTCCCGGGAGGCCGTGGAGAGACTTGGCTGCCTGGCCGGGCTATAAATCCCGGGTGTCAGATGCGGCGCGGGTCGGTCTGAAACCCCTGCGTGACTGGGGACTGCGGAGCATCGCCAGCCTGGGCGGTGCCTGCACCAACACCCTCGGGCTCCTCGGGGTGCCGGGATGGTCCTGGAGGCCGGGCCGGGCTGCAAAGCCTGGAAACGGGATTTCATACAAGCATTCAGGGCAAGTAGCGCAGCCCAGCATCGACGGCCCTCCCCGAACGGAGCACGTTTCTGCGCAGGAGAGGGAGAAACTTGGGCACGTCTTTCCTTCCTCCAACATTATTTCCTGGTTTTTTATTAAAGCAAGATGTTGCTGGTGGATCTCGCACTCCCTTCCCTGTTTTTCCATCAAATTATTCTGCAGAGGAACATCTGGCGGCAACTAATGAACGGGCTGTTCCTGCCTGTCGTGGTGGAGATGCCGATTTCCCCGCAGTGGCCAGGGGCAGCTGGCAAACGCCGCCTGCCACCACGGTGCCTGTCAACCCCTGCCGCCGGGTGACACGGGCGGCAGCGAGGACGGGGACCCGCCAGCATCACGCCCCGCCTGAGAAACCGGGAGCTGGGAAGAGGAGAAACATCTGCCACGTCTTTCATTTGACTTCGTTCCACCCTGGGCTGCTTTTTCTTTTGGTTTAAGGGTAAGGCTGAGGCCGACGCAGACCTGGCATCAGATCCCGGCCCCGAGACGGGCTCCAGCCCTCAGCAGCCGAGCCCAGCTCTCTGCCAGGGCTCAGGTCCCCCTGAGAGGGCTGAGCAGCAGCGGCGCTGGGGGGTGACGTGCGCCAACCCCCCCCAGCCTGGCCCGGGCTGAGCTCTCGCCAGGCTGGATCCCTTCACCCCCAAACTGTGCCTTGCGAAAAACCCAACAGGACGAGTTCACCGTGCAAAGCCGGGGTATGCTAACTGCCCCCAAAGGACGGAGGGCTGGGTTAGTGCAGCGAAGGGAGCCTGAGCTTCCCCCGGTGCTGGCTGTGGGCGCAGTGGGGCCGTGCCGTGCCTCAGTTTCCCCAATACCAAACGGCGCTGCAGTCGGGGCGGCTGGGAGCCGTCCGGCCCTTCCTTTCCTCCTGCAGCCCACCCCGGCGACTAAGCCCGGGCGTTACATGTGCTTGGAGCCAGCGCTGGTGGATGCTGGCGGTAACCATGGCAACTGCCAGGTTTCTGTTTCTTTGCCCTTGCCAGTCACCTTGAGATGCCACCATGTCCCGGTCACCAGCCGAGCACCCCACGTCCCCCTACGCAGCTCCCACCGCCGGTCCCCGGGCTGTGCCGGCGTGCGTGCCAGAGGGATGCAGCGGCAGCAGGGCTGTGCCGGGGATCACCTTCCCCCCGGCACACGGGCCGGATCCGGGCGTCCAACACCTCCCAGGCTGTGCTGGGGCTCCCGGGGCTCCCCTCGTCCCCTGGGATGTGGGCCAGCGCCGTGGGGTGGAGGAGGGAGCCCCACGCCGCCCCACCGCCGCATCCCCGGCGCTGGCAGCATCCCTGCCCGGCAGCGCCGGCGGAAGGAGCCCCACGAGGCGCACAAAGCAACATCTGCAAGCGCTTAACCACGCAGCCGGCCCGGCCCTTCCCAAAATAGCTCGCTGGAGTGGGCTCCCATGCCAGCACTGATGTCATTTGCTTTTATTTCCCTCCCGTCCGCTCCTTCCCTGCTGGAGCCACGATTCACTTGTCAGCCGTGCTCTGCGCCGGGGGTTTT
Organism: Mycteria americana; assembly: GCF_035582795.1. Taxonomy (NCBI): domain Eukaryota; kingdom Metazoa; phylum Chordata; class Aves; order Ciconiiformes; family Ciconiidae; genus Mycteria; species Mycteria americana. The sequence goes on along the minus strand of NC_134380.1, from coordinate 13,108,479 downwards.
GCTGCCGCGAGCCCGGCCTGTGCCGGCACAGCCGGGGTGCTGCTGAATGATGGCTCCCGGGGCAGAGGTGCTGGCTGGGGCTGGCCCTGCCGCGGAGGGGCTGGGTGGGTCGCGGCGCTCCGGTGATTGCGATGCCGTCAGAGACCCCTCACGTCCCTCCCCAGAGCCGGGACGAGCCCTGATTTCTCCAGCGGTGTAGGCGCTGCGGGGAAATCGGGGAAATCCCGGCTGTCGGCTGCTGGCTGCTCCGGCAGGGTGGGGATGAGCGGGGAGGGGTTGGGGATGGCAGCCCCCAAGGGGGATCCCGGTGCCCCCACACCTCCGGCTGTGCCTCCGCTGCTCCGGGAGCCCGAAGGAGAGGGGATGCTCTGGCCGTGCCCCGGCACGTGGCTCTGGCACCGGCAGGGCTCGCTGGCGGGCGTACCGCCGGGGCGTGCACCCATGGCCCCGGGCTGCTCACCGGGGCTGCCGATGCCTTTGCAGCGCAGGCTGCGGCCAGCCCCGGCCCCTCTCCGTGCACAGGGGGTTAACTTGGCCACCGCCGCGCAAACAGAGACACGGCCCAGCGCTGAGCCAGGCAGAGCAGGCAGGAGCCGGCCAGCTGGCTGCAGCCCCTCGCCTGGCTCCAGCACCGGCACATGCCTCCGGAGCAACGTGTCCGTGCAGTGCCCGCCAGCCCAGCCGCCCGGGCTGCTCAGGGCTCGGCTCCATCCCTCCCGCCACCCCCCCGCCAGCACCGCAGGGTCCCACCGCGGGGACCCGGCGTCTCCCTTGGGCCGGGGGACCGCGGCGGTGCAGCCAGCCTGGGGCAAAAGCTCATGGAGAAAAGCAGCCTGCCCCTGCCCTGTGCACGGGGACACCAGGGCACGGCACGGGGAGCCGGCCGGGGTCCGTCACAAGGGGAGAACGGCACGGCGGCCGGGCGTTGCATCTGTCCCACCTCAGCAATTTTTCAGTGCTGTAAATCGCCGTTGTGGCTGGACGTCCCGTTGTCACCGCGTGTGTGACGCCGGTGCCACCGGGGCACGCAGGCAGCGTACCCAGGCGGGACCGTGGCGCGGCAGAGCGAATGGCAGGTGGTTGGGTTTGGCAAGCGGTTTACAGGAGGAGCGAGCTCCGCTGGGCACAGCCTGCGCACCGTGCTGGCGTCTGCCAGCCGCAGCCGCTCCCGCTCCCGCTCGGCAATGAGGCTTCGTTCGGAGATTTACTGCCGTCTCTTGGAAAAACGGGCGGAGGGGGAGGACGCCTCCTTCCACAGCCACGGAGGAGCGGGGGGGGCACCGGCCCTGGCTGTCTCGTTCTCCCCAGTTTCCATTTCTGTGCCCCACAGCAGCACGGGGGACCCCCACGTCCCCTCGGTCACCTCAGGGGATGCACGGGCTGGGGCGATGCCCCTGTCCCCTCCGTCGCCCTGGCGCGGCACGCCGCCCGTGCCCGCTGCCCGCTGCGCCGCTCCGAGACGTGCGGGTTGCGTCCCCCCATCCTCCTCTCCTGCAGGAACACATGGCACCACGTCCTCAAATAATTGCTTCATTAAGGGCTAATTACCGCAATTAGCTGAGCAGCGGGCCTGCAAGTGCCTGCTGGCCTGTGCACGGCGAGTCCCGTCCCCTCCAGCCCCGCAGCCCGCGGTGGTGGCACCGTCAAGCGTGGCCCGGATGGACCCGAGGATGCTCCACGTGGCCGGGGGCTCGAGCTCAGCACCCTGAAGGGTGCTCAGTCACTTGGGGACCCCGGGCCGGGCATGTGGGTTTGCTGGCCCCCCCTGGAGCCACCTTGGCCATCCCATCCCCGTCCCCATCCCCGTCCCCATCCCGCACCGCCCTTCCAGGACAGGGACCCAGCAGATTGCTGTGGGACAGGCATGTGCCGGTGCCCTGCGGCACTGCGTGGCTCTGGTCCCCTGGCTCTGCGGTGGGGTTGGTGACATTCAACGCCAAGGGATTGCTGTTCCCCGCTGACTTTTAATGGCTTTCCTCATCCACCGCGGCTCCTGGCACAACAGCAGGAGCCCCCGGCGGCTCCGCGGCTCTGCCGAGCGGGAGCGGGGCCGGGGCGGTGCCGGCGGCAGCAGGGCAGAGCAGGGCTATCCGTTTCAATTAGGGCAGGTGAGGAAGCGGCTGGTCAGTGGTTCGTGATTATGGAAATGGCTCCGCACGGGGAGGCCCCGCTCCCGCCCGCCGCTCGCCCGTGTTTTATCTTTAATTCCTCCCCTGGGTCTTCTCCCGTATGTGGCATGAGACATGAGAAACGGAGTCGGCTCCAGCCCCAGGGACTCCAGAGGCCCCATGGTGGCTCCTCTCCTGCACCCAGCAGCACCAGGAGCTGCGCTGGCCCCGCCGGGACCAAGCAGCCCAGAGGCCACGGTGATGGGCACGTCGGCCCTTTGCCTTTGGGCTGGTCTCGCAAAGCTGCTCTGCTCAGTGGGAAGGGGAGCCCAGTCTGGGCAGAGAGAGGCTGGGTCCTGCGGGGCTGGGCAGCACACGGGACCCCGTGGGGACGGCGTGCTGGCGGCGGGGGGGGACACGCTGCGGCGCGGCCGCCTTTGAGTCCTTTCATCTGCTGACGCGCGCTGTCACGACGAAGCGCGTAATTGGGACGCGTTGCAGCGGCGCGGCAGCACGCGTCCCTCCGGCTCGGCTCGGCTCGCCTGGTGCGTGCTGCTGTGCTGGCGGGGGGCCGGCCGGCCGGCTGACGGGATGCTGTCCCGTAACGGGCTTATTTGCTTTGCTTTGTCACAGGCTGCTCAACGCGGGAATCGCTTACGGTGACAGGAGCCGTGGGCGGGCGCGGCCCCCACGCTGCTCAACGGGGCTCCCCCTCCCCGCCGGCACCCAGAGCCGCTGCGGGGAGATGGGGTGCGGCGGGCGCAGAGCCAAGGTGTCCCCGTCTGGCCCCCAACACAGGGGAGCGTGCAACAAGCCGGGGTGACGGGGGATGCACAGAGGCCCCATCCGCCACCGTCACCCTGGTGTCGGCACAATCCCGGTGCCACCGTGACAGCCGGGAGCACCGGGCACAGCCGTGGCCCGTGTCAGCGGTCGCACTCGGCCCCGCTGTCATCGCCGCTGCCTGAGCCACCGCCGCGCTTACGAATAAATGAAGTGTGAGCAAAGCGTCTGCCTAATGGCACGATGACAAATGTGTGCCAAAACCGGAGGGAAAAGGGAACGATTTGAGGAATTCAATTATTTAACAGAAGCTTGTTACTGGTATGCACCGGGGAGCCCGTGCCAGCGCGGCCCCGGGCTCTGGCGGGGGGAGGCGGGGGGCGTCCCGGGGTGCCCCGTGGGGCGTCGGGGACGGCAGCTCCGCCGGGCTGAGAGCCCCCCACGGAGGACAGGGATGCGCAGGGTGGGGGTCTGCCGGAGCCGGCGGCCGGGCGAGGGCGGGCAGCGTGGGCAGCGCGAGGGCAGGGCTGGCGTGCGGCTGGGATAGGCGTCGGGGGAGCAGGAGGGATTCATTCGCGCCTTGCCTGGGCTGGCAGCACCCTGCTCGGGACGTGCAAATGGGCTCGGCAGGAGCTCGCCGCCCTGCGAAACCCCGCTTTTGCGCGGCTGAATTGCTGGTGGCTGAACACGGCGTGGGGCCCGATCCTGCTCGGCTGGGGGCCGTGGTGCAGGACGGCTGATCCAGCCCCGGTGATGCCAGAGTTTAAAAGTCACACGAGTCAGGACCAGACCTCACAGAGGGCCACGCGCATTTAAAATTGATTTAAGTCAGTCCCACTGTCCCCAGCACCCAGGGATGTGTGTCCTCGTGGCCTGGCCACGGTCACGTCTGTGTGGCGCA